>NW_027186296.1:63038190-63262748 GCF_028583685.1 Petaurus breviceps papuanus | reverse complement strand
ATATATATATATATATATATATATATATTTCTAATCCCTTCAACTTCTGAGAAAAGTTTCATAAGTTACAATTATTGTTTTTCCATGTAGGGATATTAATGGTTCAACTTTGATGAGTTCCTTATGATTTCTTTTCCGTTTACCTTCTCATGCTTCTCTTGCTTCTTGTATCTGAAGGTGAAATTTTCTATTCAACTCTGGTTTTTTCAGCAAGAATTCTTGAAAGTCCTCTATTCCACTGAATGACCATATTTTACCCTGAAACATGATACTCAGTTTTGCTGGGTAGGTGACTTTTGGTTTTAATCCCAGCTCCCTTGACCTCCGGAATAGCAAATTCCAAGCCTTTCAATCCCTCAGGTGAGAAGCTGCCAGATCCTGGGCTATCCTGATTGTGTTTCCAGAATATTTAAATTGTTTCTTCCTGGCTGCTTGTAATATTCTCTCCTTAATCTGGGAATTCCAGAACCTGGCTATAATGTTGCTCGGAGTTTTCTTTTTGGGATCTTTTTCAGCAGGTGATTGGTAGATTCTTTCAACCTCTATTTTGCCCTCTCGCACTAAAACATCAGGGCAGTTTTCTTTGAGAACTTCCTGGAGGATGATTTCTAGGTTCTTACTTTGATTATGGCTTTCAGATAGTTCAATAAATTTTAAATTATCTCTCCTGGATCTATTTTCCAGGTCAGTGGGTTTTCCCATGAGATATTTCACATTGCCCTCTATTCTTTCATTTGTTTGGATCTGTTTAACAGCATCTTGATTTCTCATAAAGTCATTAGCTTCCATTTGCTCCAATCTAATTCTGAAGCAATGATTCTCTTCACTGAGCTTTTGAGATTCTTTTTCCATCTGGCAAATTCGGCTTTTTAAAGCATTCTTCTCCTCATTGCCTTTTTGAGCCTCCTTTGCCATTTGAGTCAGTCTGTTTTTTAAGGTATTATTTTCTTCAGTTAGGCTGTTGACTCTCATTTCACAATTTTCTTGCATTGTTCTCATTTCTCTTCCCAATTTTTCCTCCAATTCTCTTATCTGCTTCTTAAGGTCCTCTATGGCCTGTAACCAGCTTATATTTTCCTTTGAAGCTTTTGGTGCAGGAGTTCTGACTTCACTGTCTTCCTCCTGTTCCATGCTTTGATCCTTTTTGTCCCCAAAATAGGAGTCTAATGTTGGAATCTTCTGTCTGCTTTGTTTCCTTTGCCTGATCATGTCACCCCTCAGTCACTTGACCCCTGGGCTTTTTGTCACAGTAGGACTCTGCCACCAGACAGGAGAGATTTCATCACAAATGCGGGGGTTTTCTCAGCTTCCAGAGGTATTAGATGGGTAACCCTCTCTGAGATCTCCACCTGCTCTGGAAATCTGGACACACACTCCAGGACCTCCGGCCTAGACTGCAATCCAGATCCAAGCAAGTTAAAGCAAGAGCAATTACCCCTCAGACTGGTGCTTGGTCCCCCTACACTCTGCAGGCCAGGAACTGAAGCTGCCATGTGGCACTGGCTGGCTGTGCCATCTCAGCAGCATCTCGCCCCGGGGGTAAAAGCCAAGCACTCCCACTTACTGGTCCCAAAGTCCAGACTGCACTGGCCTCTCACTTTGTCCTTCGCATCTATGTGTTGATATATCTGGAAATTGCCACTGCTGCTGCTGATCTGGAGTCTCTCTGGCTGGTGGCTGGTCAAGCCCGCCCTGGGGCTAAAACCTTGGTGTGGGGGGGTGGGGGGAGTCTGGGCCCAGCTCCCAGAGTGCTGGGCTGCATTCCTGCTGACCTGCTGGGATGTCCTCAGTGGGAGGTTAGCTTCTCTGTGTTGTTTTTGGGTTCTGCAGCTCCAAAGTTTGTTTATAGTCCCCTTTCTACATGGATAGGGGAAGGTGGAAGCCAGAGACACAGGAAGGTTGGGCTTCTACTCCACCATCGTGTCTCCACCCCCCTACTATCTGATATTTCTAATTTCATCTTAGTCTTTCCTCACATAGTACATTATGTACTGGAGTACTCCATATTCCATTATAATTACTTAGGAAAATATATCATCATGGAAATACCAACCAATCTATTACATTTTATCTCTATTTATATTACTTCTTGTTTTATTGAGTACATAGTTTGTTGTGAGGATCAAATGAAGCACTATGTATAAAGGGTTTTATAAATCCTAAGTGCTAGGTAAATATTAGATATTATTTCATTCACATTTTTTGTCATTTTTACGTTCAGTGATTTTCAAATAGCACTAGTCCTGGGGAAGTCACTAACTTACTATTAGACTGCTATATTTAACATTATGTTCATATAAAACTCATATAAAATATTATAATATCACATTATTTTCATCTTTTAATGGGATTCAGATAGTAGTTTCAAAAATCACTATCCTACTTTTTTTTTATTTAGTGCTCCACCCACTATTGAATGGGTGTATAAAATAACTGCCTTTTTTTAAAAAAGCAATTGGGGATAAGTAACTTGCTCAAGGTTACATGGCCAGTTATTTCTGGGTGTGGTGCTGAGTATCTGAGCCTGGATTCAATCCCCCGGGTCATCCCAACACTGGGTCAGAGCTCTTACTCGCTGTGCTACCTGGCTGCCCCAAAATAACTGCCTTTTGCAGTTGAATTGAATATAGGTGGCTCAATAGATAGAGTGCTTGGTCTGGATTTGGTAAGATCTGAATTCACATCCAGCATCAGACACTCACTAGCTATGTGACCCTTGGCAAATCACTTGACCCTGGTTGCCTCAGTTTCTTCATCTGTAAAGTGAGCTGCAGAAGGAAATAGCAAAGCACTCCAGTATCTAACAAAGAAAACCCCAAATGGGGTCACAAATTTGTGATATTTAGGGAATATTTCAGACATGACTAAACAAGAAACAAGGTATTGGACTATAGTGTTATTCTTTATAGGGGCACTGAAAACGTCCTCAATACAATTCCACTAGCTGACAGGACAATAGATGATCTGTACCTCATGCTATCCCCATATGATTTTAATATCCTTTACTAAGTCTTTATATCTTGATAACTTTTTGTTCCATTTACATTAGGGATAATGAGTATTTGGTATGATGACCAATAACATTAGAAAGAACATATTTTTCTCCAATTTTTTGTGAATTAGTGTTATATCTGGGTGTTTGTGAGCAACAAATTGGTCTATGATAATCCCCTTGTACCAATATAGTTTCTTGACTGAATTATCTAAGATAATTTGTTTTCTGTATTTGTAGTATGAAGATTTGCTATCCATCAGTCCCTGAAGTATAATGATCTTCTGATATATAATTTTAGCCTGTCTTGCTTGTTATTTAGTAGATATTAAATTTTTCCAGCATGGAATTATGGGTTACATGTTATATTTTTCCTAAATCCTTCTCCCTTTCTAATTTCCTTATTGATGTTTAGAGTATAACAATCATCTCAGTGACTCAGATTCACAAAGTTAGTGTAATCCTTTGCTCCTCACTCATAAGATATATCCAATCTGTTACCTAGTCTTCACACTTCAAACTTCATAATAAATTATCCATATGCCCCTTTATCTCCCTCATAGAACCACAACCTGGGTGCAGGTCATCATTGCATCACACCTAGACAATGGCAGTAGACTTCTTGTTGGTGTCCTTGTCTCAAGTCCTTCCCCACTCCAAGATTTACCCAGTTGTCAAAATAATATTCTCATGGTGCATATCATGCCCTTACTCAAAAATATCCAGTGGCTACCAATGACCACAGTGATCAAATATAAAATCCTGTTTGACATTTAAAGTCCTTGACAATCTGGTATCTTCCCTACCTTTCCATTCTTCTTAAACCTTTTTATTCTCTGGGCATTCTGAGATCCAGTGACACTGGTGTTCTTGCAATTTCTCCCACACAACACTTTGTCTCCTTATATTTGTCTCCATGTATTTTTATTACTTGTCCTTCATGCATAGAATTCTCTTCCTCTTTGTGTGCGCCTCCTGGTTTCCTTCAAGACTAGGTCAATGCCCTACTTCTGCAAGATAGCTTTCCTAGTATCTTTCATTTGTTAGTACCTATATATAGGGTGTGTGGAGACTTCAGGAAGGACTTGCACATATGGTAAAAGGGATTGCTGAACCCTTTACAGGGCTATTCACCCATATTTGGTGTTCACCTGTCACCCAATTCTCACCTGTGGATACAAGAATTTGTAGCAAATGCAGTGGCCACATCCTGGTAAAACTATCTCAGCAGGCAAATTCCCATTCCTATAACAATGGACTTATCAGTTTGAGGGTAGCCAATAGGCCTTAAATCTATTGGTGAGTTAGGGCAATGCCTAAACCCAAATGTGTGAAGACTTCTCCTATCAGAATGGGAGGATGAGAACAATTTATTCCAATGGCTATTAAGTGGCTGAAGCAAATGCTCTGGAGATCTTAAAGGCTGGTCAGATATTGAAGACTCCAACGGCATCCATTTTAGCCTAGAACATCTCCAGTCATTTTGATTTTTGTCTTTCCATTGGACTTCAATGACTCTGAAAGAGAGAGTGAGACTGACAACTTTGGGCAGCTCTGCCTCCCTTAAATCCGACTCATGGATAAGTCAAGGCATTACTCCTGTGATATCATCGGTCCTCTTTGAAAACAAAGGATAAACAAGAACAATCTCCAATTTACCTTAAATATACCTTGTATATACATAGTTGCATGCATGTTGTCTTCCCCATTGTAATATGAACTCCTTGAAAACAGAAACAGTTTTTACCTTTCTTTTTTCCTATGTGTTTATCATGGTTCTTGGAATATAGTATGTATTCAATAAATGCTTCTTGACTTTCATAATTTTTTTTGGTTCATGAAGTTGAATCTCCTGAACTATAACCAACACTTCTGTAATTTCTGGTGGCGCTGATACGATCATGGATTGCCCTAAAATCCCCTTTTGTTTCCACAAATAAATCCACATTTGTTCAATGCTTCTTTGTCAACATCTTATTGGATGAGTTTATGGGTATGTAACCCTTGGCTTTGATTCCTGGATTTTGATCATTTCAAAGGTTTCATCCAAAGGGAAAGTGTTTTAGGTTATATTGAACTGGTTTAGTGACATATATCTATTATAATTCTTTAATATTCTTTAGTGAAATAATGCTTTATTGTTCCTAAAGCATTTCTTAAACATTTTGCCTAATTTCATGGGTTTTCAGATTTTCTATCAATTCTAATCATCTTTATGGAAATTTTAAATCTTTCTATAATTGCCGTAGGGTAATGGGCTCTGTGCTTTGTTAATATCAAACAACTTCTTTGGAAGATCCTCTTCAAATCTGTAGTCCATTTTACAGTTATGATAGTGTACATTGACTGACATTTAATAGGTGTTGATTGCTTTAAACTTATTTTCTTCCCTCACTCACATTTATTTCAGCATGACAATATGGCTTTCAAAATATTTTCTCTTTTGTATCATTATGCTCAATATATCTTGAATAGAGAGGATCATTTATATTTGCAGGTTTGTCTTTACTGGTTCAATGTTACCTTCATTTTCTATTTACCATTATCAAATGCAAATGATATCTTGATATCACTGGAAAAAAAGATTATAATATGACGACCCTCTTTAAGGTAATTTTATGGTGAAATTGTATAGCATGACATCACCCATATATAATTATTAATAACTTTTATTTCCTTTTTAAAAAAATGTGTAAGTCAAAAAGTTCCATTTGTGAGACATGATCAAGGAACCATACTAGGCTTAAACTATCACTCTAAAAATAACTCATTTCATCTCAGTTGTTCTTGACATCTTATAGCATTCAATTTATTTTTCATATATATATATACATATATACATGTGCAGTACATGAATGAGCCATGAACATGTATCAGGGCTTGATGAAAAATTTCATATTTTCAATCCACTTAAGGTTTACTTATTTTACATCTTAGTGCCATCCACTCTGAATCATTTGTAATAGGTAGAATATTAGTATTTCTGATTTGTTCCAAAGTATCCTGGCTTCTTAATAACAGAACATGAAGAATCAAGACTCAATCTGTTATCCTCTATGTCAATCTGATAATGATTACAATTTAGATTAAAGCCAACATGGCACTTTATGCCATCCCACCTATTCTTCAGATTCCCTTAAGAAGTTTCATCACATCAACAAGTTTGATAACCTATTCTGTTATATCACTAGAGCTCAAATGACCGGCACCTTTGTGCACAGACAATTACAAAACTTGTAAAGAACTATCAAACATGACAATTCCATTGCATCATAACCATAAGTAGAATTTCCTTACTCTGCAATTGCTTTCCTCAACCCAAATGCCATGAATGATAGGTCAGACTGCACTTTTTCACACCTTTTAATAATTATTGTTATCATCTTTATATATATTTATATATTCTTTTATTTATTAACATTCAGAAAGAAAGAAAAGTAAAGTATTATAAGCTCATTTCTTTTAGACTCACAGAAAGTGATTTTAGGACCACTCCAGTTTCACACAGGGCAACAGAGATAACATATACCAAAGCAATTGGACATATGGTTTCAATTTATTTCACTAGGTTTCTATATTTTGAAAGCTTTTAATTTCATATTATTTGGAGACAATGCATATCTGTTATATATTCAAGATGTTGTTCTTAAGTTTTTATGGATAATTGTTATGTCTGGGTAGTTGTGGTCAATAAATCATTCTGTTACTAATGGTGCCCTGATTCCATTTTATTTTTTTGAATTCTCAAGGATTCTTTGGAGACTGTATTTAAAACATGATGACATGTGATCCACGAGTATGTAAATGATAGAAAGTGCTAGACTTACACCTCTACCCACCTGATTGTTTCTTTCTAGATATCTGGTAGATGCTATTTTTTTCATCTGTCATGAAATGTTGCAAAGTTTACACCAATTCAACAAATAATTTCTATCAACTAATAAACACAGGAAATCTAAATATAATCTTTCTGCAATTTCTAGAGGCAATGACATGATCCTGAATTACTATTATAAAGTGTTCCATTTCTATTAAAATATATATTACATATGACTGTATGAGAGAAATAGCAATTACAGCATTTCTACTTTTCTTTGCCAATATAATGTTAGTTGTATTCATGTATACATTAACAATAGAGCACATTTTGATGATCACTCTTGGATCATAACTGGCTCACAGGCCTTTTTTTTTTGGAGAAAAAAATAATTATGACTACATTCAATCAATCCAGTGATGTAAATTTCTTATCAGCTTTTATTATTATTTTATGAATAAAGGATAATTGTTCCAAAAGTATTTCTGCACAATTCTAAACTGTTTAACATTTGCTTTGATAATATCTAACTATATTATTCCTCCTGTTTTGATTATACAATGTCACTATGGGGTGATGTGTCCTATCATTCATTTACATTTGAGAGGTTATTGTTTGGACACTTTCCTAGATCCATTCTCATTCATTTAACCATGCCAAGATTATATGGCAAGAGGAATATTGTATATACATATGTCATTGCTTTAATTGTGTGTATGTCCCATTAAACTGTGGCTTTAGGATGCCATTCAATCTTATAACAATTTTATCCTTGGTTGTAATAACCTTGATGAGTTTTTCCTGGAGGAGACATGGTAATCTAAGAGTATAACCTTCATCCATTGGTTCAATTATACCTCCAGATTTTGCTTTGAAGCCATGAGTTTCTTTTCTTCCATGGAACTCTATAAGACTTTCATAGGTTTTTGCGTACAAATGACATTTTGATACAGCTGGAGAAATCTTGATGAGATAATGTAGATGCTGAATGTGCTTTTTAATGCAGCTAGATAACTTATTTTAATACATGTCCATCAAGTGATTAACAAGTCTTGATGTAAGTTCCTCTTTGATTTAAAAGTTGGGGGTGAAGCCAAGATTTTTTTTTAAGTCTGTCAATATTCCCCTCCAAAAAAACTTCATAATGATATTTCATATCAAATTTTGTAGTAACAGAGATAAAAAAAATCAGATTGACACATTTTATGGTCTAAAAATAGATAGGAGGTCCACAGGAGAGATCTGTCTACACATGGTGAAAGCAACAATGGCTCCAGCAGCAACAGCAGTACCTTGGGAGATCTGAGGCCAGAGACGGTAAGGGGATTGGACAACTGGTCAGAAAAAGATTATGGGAGCACATTGTTTGTATTGGGTATAGCTAGCACTGATTAGCAACTGTACTGTTCATACAAATTTCTGGGTAACATTTACTAGGTGGAGAGGATCACTGGTGGTAGGTCACAAGGGATCAGGGACCCTAGTTACAGTTCCAGCTTGGAGACGAGCACTTGTGGCTGCAGGAGAGCATGGGCCCTGGCCACAGATTTAAGGCCAAGAGTAGTGTTAGTGTATGTGGCTGCAAGTGAATAGGGGCCCTCCCCGAGTAAAGAGAGCACAGATAAGGAGAGCAGTGACAACACTTCTCCCCACATCACACCATATCATAAGCACTGAAAGCTAGCAACCCCTCAGAAATAGCACTGGAAAAAATAGCCTGAAACATAGGATAGTTGATCCCTACCCCATGTTAGCAGAGCCTGACCATAGCATAAAGTTTAAAAGCAAGAAATATGCTGGAAAAAAGAGAAAACAACAAATAAAGAATCTAAACATAAAGAGCTACTATGGTGGCAGGGGACACCAAGACACAAACTCAAAAGACAATAATGTAAAAACAGGTACAAACAAAGCTTTAAAGAAAAATTCTAAGTACAACAAGAATTCCTGGAAAATTTAAAGAAAGAGATAAGAGTTGTAGAAGAAAAACTGGAAAAAGAAATGTGAATAGAGCAAGAAAATTTGGTAAAGAGAATTAACAGCTTGTTAAAAAGACACAAAATATTGAGAAACATATTTGAGGAAAAAATACCTTAAAAAACACAACTGACCTAATAGTAAAAGAGGCACAAAAATACACTGAAGAAAATAATTTGGGGGCAGAGACAAGATGGCAGAGTAGAAGCAGAAAATAGTGTGAGCTCCTACACCAACCACCTCCAATACCTGTAAAATATGACTCTAAACAGATTTAGAGCTATAGAACCCACAAAGTGACAGAAAGGAACAAATCTCCTGCTTAAGGCATCCCAGCAAGCTGACAGGAAGGGTCTATGTCACCATGCTGGGAGCCACACATAGTCCTGCATGAGCCACATGGGATTGCACCTGGGGAAGCCCTGACCAGCAGCCCCGAATGACTGGAGCAGACTTCAGGAGAGTGAATCACCAGCAGCTGTGGTGTTTTCCTGACTTTTCAACCCATAAACATGAAAGAGGATGTAAAAGGTCAGTGGGGAACTCTTTTGGAACTGCATGACAGAACAGTGTGGTCTATCCCTTCACCCTAGGGAGAGAGGTACCAGAGGCTTGGAGGCTACAGCTGCCACCATGTGGCTGCCTCTGGAGCTCCTGGTCTGCAGATCATGGGGGACCAAGCAACCATTTAGACAGTGATCACTCTTGCTTTGGTCTGATTGTATCTGGGTTGCTGTCATGGGTGGTGGTCTGGGGGTGAGAAACACCAGTGTGCCAGAGCTTGTGGTAGCTGTACAGAGGGAGCCTTTGTGAGACCTCTGAAAACACTTGTGAAAACCCCAGTGATTTGAGACAAAGCTCTCACCCCTCTGGAAGCAGAGTCCTACAATGGCAAAGAGCCCAAAAGTCAAGTAATTGCCTGGCAATATGAGCAAACAGAGGAATCACAATCAGACCATAGAAGCCTTTTATGGGGACAGAAAAGGTCAAAACATGGAACCAGAAGAAATCAATAAAGTCAAAACTCCTGCATCAAAAGCTTCCAAGAAAAATATGAATTGGTTACAGGACATGGAGGAACTCAATAACAATTTTGAAAATCTAGTAAGAGAAGTGGAGGAAAAATTGAGAAGAGAAATGAGAATGATGCAAGAAAATCATTAAAAGCAAGTCAACATTCTGCTAAAGGAGACCCCCCCCCAACAAACAAAAATACTGAAGAATATAACACCTTAAAAATAGACTAACTCATGGCAAAAGAGGCCCAAAAAGCCAATGAGGACACAAATGCCTTAAAAAGCTGAATTGCCCAGTTGGAAGAGGAATTTAAAAAACTCACTGAAGAGAATAATTCTTTCATAATTAGATTGGAGCAAATGGAAGCTAATGATTTTGTGAGAATTCAAGATATTATAAAACAGATTCAAACAAATGAAAAAAAATAAGGCAATATGAAACACCTCATTTGAAAAACAACTGACCTGGAAAATAGATACAAGAGAGATAACTTATAAATTATTGAACTACCTAAAAGCCATGATCAAAAGAAGAGCCTAGAAATTATCCTTCAAGAAATTCTCAAGGAAAATTGCCCTGATATTCTAGAAACAGAGGGCAAAATAGAAATTGAAAAGAGTTCATGAATCACCTCTTGAAAAATATCCTAAAAAGATATCTCCTAGGAATATCACAGCCAGATTCCAGAGCTGCCAGGTGAAGGAGAAAATATTACAAGCTGTCAGGAAGAAACAATTTTAGTATTGTGGAAACACAATAAGGATAACACAAAATCTAGTAGCTTCTACATTAAGGGATATTGATGCTCTGTTGGTGGACTTGTGAACTGATCCAAACAGTCCAGTGAGAAATTTGGAAGTATACCCAAGGGCAACCAAATTGTGTATACCCTTTGATCCAGCAATACCACTGCTAGGACTGTATCCCAAAGAGATGATTAAAAAAAGGGGAAAATGACCAATGAAAATGAAACCAGGAAAACATTGTACACAGCATTAACAATATTGTGTGATGATCAACTATGACTTAGCAACAAGAGCCAATAGTGCAGAGTAAGGCATCAACTTGTCCGATTTCTCCCAGAATCACTTCCAATAACTACAAATCACACAAAATATTTATAGCAGCCATTTTTATCCTGACAAATAATGGAAATTGAAGGGATGCTTATTAATTGGGGAATGACTGAACAAGTTGTGTTATATGAATGTAATAGAAAACTACTGTGCAATAAAAGATGATGAACAGGGAGATTTCAGGGATAAAAGAATTGGAAAAACTTGTATGAACTGATGCAAAGTGAAACAAGAAAACATTGTACACTGTATCAACAACATTGTGTGATGATCAATTATGACTTAAGCAACAAGAGCCAATAGAGCACAGTAAGGCATGAACTTGCCCAACCTCTCCCAAAATCACTTTCAATAACTATAAATCAATGCTTAAAATGAATTCTGGGAAGGTAGAACCAAGAAAAGGAAAGGCAAACCATTTTTTTCAGATCAAGATAGTTAAATGGTCAGCAGGAAATGTCTGTCTCATTCCATTGAAAGGTTGGATCAGTCCAGAAGCACAAAAACTGGCAAAAGATACACCCACAAAAAAAATCACTGAAGAAAATAACACTTCAAAAAGTAGAATTAGCCAAATGGAAATGATGGTATAAAAGCTCAATGAAGAAAATAATTCCTTAAAGATTGAAATTGGGCAAGTGGAAGCTAATGATTCCATAAGACATCAAGAAACAATGAAACAAAACCAAAAGAATGAAAAAATAGAAGAAAATGTGAAATATCTCATCAGAAAAATGACTTACCTGGAAAATAGATAGATGAGAGATGATTTAAGAATTATTAGACTATCTGAAAGCAATGACAAAAAAAGAGCCTAGATGTCATATTTCAAGATATTATGATAGAAAATTGTCCTTATAGCCTACAACCAGAAGTAAAATAGAAATTGAAAGAATCCTCCTATCACCTCCAGAAGTATTTCCCCAAATGAAAACACCCATAAATATTGTAACCAAATCCCAGAGCTCCAAGGTTAAGGAGAAAATACTGCAAGCAGACAGAAAGAAATAATTCAAATATCTTGGATACACAATCATTATAACACAGGATTTGGCAGGTTCTACATTAATGAATGGGAGGGCTAGAAATATGATTTTCCAAATGCCAAAGAATCTGGAATTTCAACCAAGGAAAAAAAACAACTACTCAAAGTTGCAGGATATAAAACAGACCCACATCAATCATCAGTCATTCTATGTTACCAAAAAATTCCAGCAGCAAGAGGTAGAAAGAAAAGTTCTATTTAACATATTTATAGGCAGTATAAAATACTTAGGAGTCTACTGGGCAAGATATACCCAGTAACTATATGAGCATAATTAAACAACACTTTTCACATAAATGAAGCCAGATCTAAACAACAGGGAAAAATGTTAATTGCTCCTGGACAGGTCAAACTGATATAACAAAGATGGCAATTATACCTAAAATAATTAACTTATTCAGTGCCATAACAATTTGGAAGAAACAAAATCAAGGATACAAAGGTAATCAATGAAAAAAATATTAAAGAAAGGGGTCTAGCAGTTTCAGATGTCAAACTGTCTTAAGAAGTGGTAATTATGAAGACAACACAATACTACTTAAAAGATAGTGTAGTTGATCGGCATAATAGATTTGGAATACAATACATGCACGGTACATGATGACCATAATGACATAATGTAGTGTTTGACAAACTGCAAAATCCAGCTTTTCCAACATGAACTTTATTTTTTATTTACTATTTTATTTTCCTTCAGTTACATATTTTTTCAACTTTCATTTTTAAAATTTTGTGTTTCAAATTTTCTCCCTACCTCCCCAATCCTCCCCCCCCCTTGCCCCCATCCATTAAGAATGTGCTATTTGACAAAAGTTGCTGGTAAAACTGAAAAGCAGTTTGACAGAAACTTGATATAGACCAACATCTTACACCATATCCCAAGATAAGGACAAAATAGGTACATAATTTAAACATAAAATCTGATGTTATTAGCAAATTGGGGGAATATGGAAACTTTAATCGTAAAATACATGTCTAAGGGAATTTTTTTTTATCAAACAAGATATGTAGGCATAACAGGATGGAAAATAAATGATTCTGATTACATTAAATTAAAAAGGTTTTATAGAAACAAAACCAATGAAACCATGATTAGAAGGAAACAAAAAAATGGAAAAAAACTTGCAGCCTCTTTGACTCAGAAATACCACTACAAGTTCTTTATCCCCAAAGAGATTTTTTTTGAAACAGAGAAAATGATCCATATGTGCAAAAACATTTATAACAGCTCTTTTATGATGACAATGAATTGGAAATTGAAGGGATGCCCACAAAGTGGTGCATGGGTGAACAAGTTGTGGTATGTGATTATTATTCTACTAGAAATGATGAGGAAGATGTTTTCAGAAAAAGCTGGGAAGATTAACATGAACTGATTCAAAAGTGAAGTAAGCATCCTTAAGAGAATATTGTACAGAGTAAAAGCAATATTGTTTGAAGAACAGCTTTCAGTGACTTAGGCATTCTCAGCATTATAATCATCTAAGACAATTCTGAAGGACTTATGTTGAAAAAGTCTATTCACCTACAGAGAAAGAGCTGATAGAGTCTAAATGCCGATCAAAGCATACTTTTTTAAACTTTCTTTTTCATTTCTTTTCTTTTTTTTTTAGTCTGTGTTTTCTTTCACAGTATTACTAATATGTAAATATGTTTTGCATAACTGCATATTTATAACCTATATCAAATTGTTTGCCTTTTCAATTCAGGGAAAATAAAAGGAAAGAACTGGGGAATGACATTTTTTTAATGTAAAAATTGTTTTTACATGTAGTAAAAAATAATGAGTATAATTTAAATATTTATAGCAGTTGGTTTTGTAATATAAAAGAATTAGACATTGAAGTGATACCCATCAATTGGGAAATGTCTAAACAACTTATGGTATATGATTGTGATGACTACTATTTCACTATAAGAAAGGACAAGTGGGGGTGGGGGGGACAAGTAGCACAGCAAGTAGGAGCACCGGCCCCAGAGTCAGGATGACCTGGGGGATCAAATCCGGGCTCTGATACTTAGCACCACACCCAGAAATAACTGGCCGTGTAACCTTGAGCAAGTTACTTAACCCCAATTGCTTTAAAAAAAATGAAGTGACAAGTACAAAGGCTTCAGAAAACACTAGAAAACCTTACACAAACTGATGCAAAGTGCAGTTAGGAGAACCAAGAAAACATTGTACACCATAATAGCAATATTGCATGAGGATTGACTTTGAATGACTTAGCTATTCTCAGCAATATAATGATCTAAGACAATTGATGAAAAATGTGATCTATTTCCAGAAAAGAACTGATTGAATATGAATGCAGATCAAAGCATACTTTAAAGAAAATCCTTATTTTTCTTGTTTTTCTTTTTTCAGTCTATCTTTTCTTTTGAAACACAACTAATATGGAAATATATTTTGTATGACTTTATATGTATAATGTTTCTCAAATTGCTTGCCTTGTCAAGGAGAGTGGAGGAGATGGAAGGGGAGAATTTTAAACTCAAAATTTTAAGAAAAAGTTAAAATTTTCATATATAATTAATAAATATTTAATGAAATAAATAAAAATATTTTAGAAAAAGTCTAGATATTATATTTTAAGAAATCATTAAGGAAAGGTGAAAGGAAAGAGAAAAGTAAAAATAGAAGAAAGGATGAATTTATATGCAGAGTTAGTAATCATAACTATGAATGGTATGAATACTCCCCCTAAAACACAAGCAGATAGTAGAAATGAATTTGAAACTACAATGCAACAATACATTGTTTTATAAGGGAAAAAAAACTTGAATTAGAAAGACCTGCAAAGAGTAAAAAATAATCTATTGCACTTTAGCTAAAGTAAAAAAGGCAGGAATAGCAATCAAAATACCAGAAAAAGCAAAAACTAAAATAGAACTAATTAAAAGGGATAAGTAGGGAAACTCCACCCCTCTAAAAGGCATCATAGACAATGAAGTAATTCCAATACTAAACATAGTATGTACCAAATAGCATAGCACTCAAATTCTTATTGAAAAAAAGCTAAATGACTTACAGGATGAAATTGCCAGCAAAACTATAATAGTGGGAAACCTTAACTTTCTCTTCTCAGAGTTAGATAAATAAAATTGAAAATAAATAAGAAAGAAATAAAGGCAATGAATAAAATTTTAAGATAGACCCCTGGAGAAAACTGAATGGGAATAGAAAGTTATAAGCCTTATTTTTTTTTTCAGTTGTACAAGGCACCTTCATAAAAATGGATCATGTATTAGGGCATAAATAACTCACAACCAAATGGAGGAAAGCACAAATACTAAATGAACAATTTTTAGATCATCATTAGATAAAAATTACATTCCATAAAGTGCCCTGCAAGCAAAGGTGGAAAATTAACTGAAACCAAATAATGTTACCTTAAATAATGAGTATGGCACAGAAGAAATAATAGAAACAATAATTTCATTGGAGAAAATGACAACAATGAGAAAATCTTCTAAAACTTGTGGAATGTGGGCAAAGCAGTACTTGGGGAAAATTGTATATCTCTAAATGTTTATTTCAATAAAAGAAAAAAGGCAGCAGAAGGAATTGGGAATGCAACTTAAAATTTAAAAAAATTCTCAATAAAAAACTAAAATGGACATCCTGAAAATCAAAATTGCAGGTAAAAAAAACTCATTGTACTGATGAATAAACTAGAAACTGGTTTTATAGAAAAAAAAGGTAAAATAAATAAACCATTGGTTAATTTCCTTTAAAAAAAAGAAAGCAAAATTCCCAATACCAAAAATAAAAAGTGTGAATATGACACCAATGAAGATGAAATTAAAGAAATTATTCAGAACTATTTTGTACAATTATATGCCAGTAAAACTGACACTTTAAGTGAAATGGATAAATATTTATAATAAAATATAAACTGCCCAGATCAACAGAAGAGGAAACAGAATACTTGAATAACCCATATCTTAGAAAAAGTAATTGAGAAAATCATAAATGAACTCCTAAGAATATGTCCACAAGACCAGATGGATTTATAAGGGAATTCTACCACCCATGTAAATGACAACTAATTTTCACAGTAAGACCAAAATGGGATTTATACCAGAAATACAGGACTAGTTCAATATTAGGAAAACTATCAACATTACTGATCATACCAAAAAACAACAAAAATCATAAAATGATCTCAAAAATGCATTTGTGTATCTTTTGACAAAATATAACATTTTTCCTATTAAAAACATGAGAAAATATAGGAATAAGTGGTGTTTTCCTTAAAATTATAAGTAGAATCTATTTAAAACCAAGAGCAAGCATTATCTATTAACAGAACCAATTTGAAGCTTTTCTGAATAGAAAAAAGGTCTCCATATAGTCATTATTATTCAACCTGTTTACCTTAGTTTTCTCATTTGTAAAATGAAGTGGAGAAGGAAATAGCAAACCATTCCAACATTTTTGCCAAGAAAACCCCAAATGTGGTTATCAAGTCAGACATACCTGAAACAAACAATAAAAACAATAAGACAAGAAAAAAATGGAGAAACAAATATAGACAACAAGGAAACAAAGTTATCCCTTTTTGGTTGTATACCCAGATCAGTTCTGAAGAACTAAAAGCTAGTTAAAATAATGAAGAACTTTAGCAAAGTTGCAGGTTATAAAATGAACCCACACAAATCATCAGCATTTCTATATACTACCCACAAACTCAGCAGAGATTGAAAGAGAAATCCCATTGAAAATAATTCCAGACAATATAAAGTACTTTAGAATCTACCTGCCAAGAGAAACCTAGGGACTATATGAATACAAGAAGAAACCCTTTTCACATGAAGACAGATTTAAATAATTGGAAAAGTATTAATTGTCAATGGATAGTCCCAGCCAATATAATAAAATGATGATTCTTCCTAAGTTAAAATATTTCTACAGTAATATACCAATCAAACTGCCAAAAATATTTTACAAAGATAGAAAAAATAGCAAAATTCATCAGGAAGAACAAAAGTTCAAGGAAATCAATGGAAAAAAAAGATAACATGAAGCAAGGTAGCCTAGGAGTTCCAGATTTCAAACTATACTATAAAGTGGTAATCATCAAAACTTGGTCCTGGCAAATAAGTAGAATAATCAATCAGTGGAATAGATTAGTCATACAGACATAGTAGTAAATGACCATAATAAACACTAGTTATTTACTAGATACTAATCTGATGAACCCAAAGATCCAGGCTTTTGGGATAAGAACTCAACATATGACAAAAATTTCAGGGAAATCTGGAAAGTATAGGCATAGACAGATATCTAATACTATATACTAAGATAAGGTCAAAATAGATAAATGTTTTATGTCCTCCTGAATCCAGGGCTGGTGCTGTATTCACTGTACCACCTAGCCACCCCTATATAAATGATTTATACATAGAGGGTTATATTATAGGTAAATTAGAAAAGAATTGGAAAATGTTCTTGTCAGATCAATGGATAAGGAAAGAGTCATGACCAAACAAGTTATAGAAGAGATTATGAGAATTAAATTAGGTAATTTAGATTACCTAACGAATTATGGATGAATTTTGAATGAAATGGATGAATATGAATGAAATTATTTTTTCCACAAACAAAGATAATGGAGTCAAAATTATAAGAAAAAGGGGAAATGGGGGAAAATTTCACCATTTTATCTCTGACAAAGGTCTAATTTTTAAAATATATAGGGTACTGAGTCAAATTTATATGAATACAAATCATTTGCCAATTGACAAATGTACAAAAGGAAGTTTTCAGAAAAATATATCAAAGTTATCAATAGTCACATTAAAAATCACATTAGAGAAATGCAATTTAAAACATCTCTGAGAAAGTACTTTATACCTATCAGTTGGCTAACATACCACAAAAGAAAAATAACAAATGATGGAGGGGCATTGAAAAATTGGACACTAATACATTGTTGGTAGAGTTATGAAGTAATCTAAACATTCTGGAGAACAATTTGGAACCATGCTCAAAGGACGTTAAAACTGTAAGTAACTTTTCACCTAGCATTATCTCTAATAGGTTTGTATTCTAAAGGAGAGTACGATGTATTTGTGCCAAAGTATATCAGAGTTTTGTTTTGTTTTGTTTTGCTTTTGGTGGTGGCAAAGAGTTGGAAATTGAGGGGACATCTATCAATTAGTGAATGGCTAAACAAGTTTTGGTATATGATTGTAATGAAATACTACTGGGCTATAAGAAATGAAGAACAGGATGCTTTCAGAAAAACCCGAGAAGATTTATCTGAATTGATACAAAGTGAAGTGAAGAGAACAATGTACACAGTAATAACAATATTATAGGATGATCAACTGTGAAAAACTTAGTTACTATAATCAAGAAACAATGATCTATAACAAATACAAAAAAAAGTTATGAAAAAATGCTATCCAACTACAGAAAAAGAACTCATGGACTCTGAATGTCTACTGAAGCATACAACTGTTCTCTCCTAACATTTTCTAACTTAAAAAAAAAATTCTTAGTAAAAGCAGGGATTTGCTTGAGCTCTCTGCCTCACCCCTCCAAATAGCTGTAAAAATTGACTCTAAACAAATTCTAGAGAAGCAGAACCCACAAAATGACAGAATAAAATAAATTTCCAGCCAAAGACAATCTGGAAGGTCAACAGGAAAGTTCCATTGCACCAGTCTGAGAGAAAAACACAGTCCAGCATTGGAAATGCTGGCACAGGTGGGTCATAACAAGACTTGGGGTACTAAATCACTGGCAGCTTTGGTGATTTCCATACTTCTCAACCCAGATACCAATGACAACTTAGAAGGTCAGTAGGAAAGTTCTGTGGGACCTGAGTGAGAGAGGAGCAAGGTCTGGGCTCAGGCCTAGCCACAGAGTAGAAGCAGTGGTAGCAGTTGCAGTGGTAGTTTCTGTAGTTCTTAGTTCACAGAAGGTGGGGGGATCCAGGAGGCTGATTAGAAATGGACTGCAGAGATGTCTTTGCTGGCACTGAGTCAAGATTCTCTTGCTTTGTCCTGCTTGAATCTGGGTCACAGTCCAGTCTCAGGTGGCATTCCTGGGGTGAAGAGGAGCATTGGTGTGGCAGAGCTTGTGGTAGTGGTAGGAAGGAAATCCTTCTCACAGTTCCAAGATAGTAAAGAGTGCTTGTGGTCACTCACAGATCAGAACACAGTCCAGGAAAGGAGCAAACATCTCTCTTTTCATCATGCAACCTTGGAAGAACTGAAAATTTACAGGTATCTAGAAATATCTCTGAAAACAAACTACACAAAATTCCTGAAGCTTGGGACAGTATGCCCTCCACACTGGAAACAGAGACCTACATCAACAAAGAGTTAAAAAGTCGAATAATTGGTTGGAGAAATGAGTAAACAGTGGAAAAATTGGACTAAAGAATCTCACTTTGGTGACAAGGAAGATCAAAACATACAACCAGAAAAAGAAAACAAAGTAAAAGCTACTACATGCAAAGCATCAAAGAAAAATGTTAGTCACAGGTCATGGAAGGGCTCAAAAAGAATTTTAAAAATCAAGTAAGAGAAGTAGGGGAAAAAATTGGAAGACAAAGGAGTGATGAAAGAAAATCATAAAATCAAATCAACAGCTTGCTAAAGAAGACCCACCAAAAATGATGAAGAAAATAATACCTCATAAAATGTATTAACCCAAATGGGAAAAGAGGTCAAAAACCAATGAGGAGAAGAATGCCTTAAAAAGCAGAGTTGGCCAAATGGAAATGGAGGTCCAAAAGTTCACTGAAAAAAATAATTTCTTAAAAGTTAAAATGGAGATAATGGAATTTAATGACTTATGAGAAATCAGGAAATTATAAAACAGAATCAAAAGAATGAAATAATTGACGACAATGTGAAATATATAATTGGAAAACAACTGATGTGTAAAACTGATCCAAGAGAGATAATTTAAAAATTTTTGGTGTATCATGATCAATAAAAAGAGCCAAGATATCATCTTTCAAGAAATTATAAAGGAAATCTGTCCTGATAGTCCAGAATAAGAAAGTAAGATAGAAATAGAAAGAATTCACTGATCATCTCCTAAAAGAGACCCCAAAAGGAAAACTCCTAGAAATACTGTAGCCAAATTCCAGAGTTTGCAAGTCAAGGAGAAAATATCGCAAGCAGTCAGAAAGAAACAATTCAAGCATTGTGGAAAGACAATCAGGATAATGCAAGATTTAGCACCTTCTATGCTAAGGAATCAGAGGGCTTGGAATATGATATTCCAGAAGTGGAAGGAGCAAAAATGGCAGAGGAAAAGCAGGAAATTACTTGAGCTCATCCTCAATAACCTCAAATACCTGAAAAATATTACTCTATACAAATTTCAAATCTACAGAACCCACAAAATGACAGAATGAAATACATCTCTAGCTAAGGACAATCTGGCAAACCAATAGGAAAGTATTCGCACCAGGCTGGGAGCAGAGCATAGTCCTGGGTGGGCCATGCTGGCACAGATCAGCAGAAGAGGCCAGTCAGAGCAGACCTCAGGGGATTGAAGCACTGGCAGTTGTGATTTCCAGACTTTTCAGCCCATAAATGCCAAAAAGAAAGAAAAAGGTCAGTGAGAAAACTGCTGGAACTGACTGAAAGAAGAGCACAGTCCAACCCCTGTCCCCAGGGTGGCAGAGGTGGTGGTGGTGGTGGTGGCTGCAGCTGCTGCCACAGAAGCTTCTTACAGAGCTCCAGGCCCACAGATGGTAGGGGAACCAAGTGACGGACCAGAGGAAAATTATAGGAATCTCTTTGCTGTCACTAAGGCACTATTCTCTCTCTCTTTTTTAAATTATTCCTATTTGTTTATTTATTGATTGATTTAAAAAAATGTGTTCACTTGTTTTAGTTTACAACATTCAGTTCCACAATCCCTTGAGTTCCAAATTTTCTCCATCCCCCTCCTCCCCTCTCTCCCCATGGTGGTATGCAATCAAATATAGGTTCTACAAATACCTTTACATTAAACATTAGTCAAGTTGTAAAGTATTATAATCAATGGAATGAAGCAGGAGAAAGAAGGAATGAAACAAAACAAAACACAAGAGAGAAAGAGCAAGTAGTTTGCTTCAATATGCATTCAGACTCAGTAGTTCTTTCTCTGGAAAGAAGTATTTCTTTCCCTCTCCATCATGATTCTTTTGAAGTTGTCTTATATCCTTGTATTGCTAAGAGGAGCCCAGTCTACCAAAATTAGTCATCACACTTATGATGTGTCTGTAATTGTGTACAAAGTTCTCCTGGTTCTCTCCTCCTCACTCAGCATCAGTTTATATAATTCTCTCCTGGTTATTATGAAATCTGTCTGTGCCTTATTTCTTATAGCACAATAGTGTTACATTACATTTATATACCACAACCATTATCCAATTGATGGGTATCCCCTTGATTTCCAGTTCTTTGCCACAACAACAACAACAAAAAACTACTATAAATATTTTTATGCACACGGGTCCTTTTCCTACTTATAGGATCTCTTTCAGATTCAGCTGTAAAATTGGTATTGCTGCGTAAAAGGGTATGCACTTTTTTATAGTCTTTTGGGCATAGTTCCAGTATGCTCTACAGAATAGTTGAATCAGTTCACAACTCCACCAACAATGCATGAGCATTCCATTTTTTCCACATCCTCTCCAGCATTTATCATTTTCCTGTTTTGTCACATTAATCAATCTGACAGGTGAGATGTGGTACCTCAGAGTTGTTTTGATTTGCATTTCTCTAATTAATAGTGATTTAGAGCCTTTTGTATATGTGTTTAGATTATCTTTAATTGCTTTCTCTGAAAATTGTGAGACAGTATTCTCTTTCTTTGCCCTGCTTAGATCTGGGTCATGGCCTTGGGTGGCAGTCATTTGGTGAGGAGTACTAGAATGGCAGAGCTTGTTGAAGCTATGGAGAGGTAGTCCTTCTCACAGTTCTGAGGCATGTCAAGAAAATGCTTTGACAACAGCCAAGTATTTGGCTGACAAGATGAGCAAACAGAGGAACAGAAATCAGACTATAGAATCTTTTTGGTGACAAAAAGAATAAAAATATAGAACAAGAAGAAGACAACATAGTCAAAACTCCTGTATCAAAATCCTCCAGTAAACATATGAATTGGTCAGAGGCCATGAAGGAACTCAAGAAGGGTTTTGAAAATCAAGTAAGGGATGTAGAGGAAAAATTTGGAGGAAAAATGAGAGTGTTGCAAGAAAATCATGAAAAATGAGTCAACAGCTTGCTAAAGGAGACCCCCCCTCAAAAGTACTGAAGAATATAACACCTTAAAAAAGTAGACTAGCTCAAATGGCAAAAAGAGGTCCAAAAAGCCAATGAGGAAAAGAATGCCTTAAAAAGAAAAATTGTCCAGATAGAAAAAGAACTTCAAAAGCTGACTGAAGAAAATAATTCCTTCAAAATTAGTTGGGAGCAAATAGAAGCCAATGGATTTGTGAGAAATCAAAATATTATAAAACAGGTCCAAAAGGATGAAAAAATAGAAGGTGCTGTGAAATATTGCAATGTTAATGGAATCTGAAGATCTTCCATGCCCCTTTCTATTGTCAAGTTAGCAGGTACTAAGCACCTTTTTTCAAGTTAAACCTTGCTTAAGCTATTTAATTAACACAGAAGTAGTTAACACCTTGGGAACAAGTTGCTGATGTAACAGGAATGGGCAGAAGAGGAAGGAGCTGTACAGTATATAAGGAAGAACACAAGCTGGACATACAGAACTTCTTAGGATAAGCATCATGGAGGCAGGGCAGTTGCTGCTGCAATGAAGACTGAACTGAGAATTAAGAAGAACTGAGAAAAGGAATGAGAATTGAGAACTGAGACAGAAGTTCTTGGAGCAAGACACGTGGAGGCTACATAAAGTGATTTTGATTTTGAGAATGGAGCTTAGGGTGATAAGGATTTTGGAGGGCTAGCCAGGGCTGCTGAGGATTCCTGAGGGCAGCTAGAGGTGCCTAGGACTTCAAGAGTTAGCTGAAGCTGCCAAAGACTAACGGAACATGACAGTAGTGTCGGTATTTTGCAGAAATGTTGTTGTGACCTTTTTAATGTGTATGAATGTTACTGTGGAGACGCAGAGGCAGGCCAGGAAGGTGCAGCCCACAGAGGCAGGCCCAGAAGGTGCAGCTGGCAGAGGCAGGCCCAGAAGGGGCCTGATCAACTCCAAGGGCAAGTGTTCCCACCAACCACAAGGTACACGACCAGGCCTATCTCCAAAGGGCTGGGACTGGAAAGAGCAAGGAAAGAAGCAAATACAGGGACTACCACTTCATAGCCCAGAAATTTTTAAAAAAAGCCCCTTTCAGGACCTCCAAAGTCCAGGATGACAGAGTGGACCTCAGTTGCTCCAACCCCCCACACACACACACTGAAAACATAGTAATTCTTGCCCCAGGGCAAAACCCTAAGCACAGAAGGCTCTCCTAGATGAGATCAAAAGGAACTTTGAAAACAAAATGAGAGAGAAAGAAGAAAAAATGAATAACTCTCTCAAAACAAAAATAGCAGAATTAGAAAAACATTATAATGAGGAAAACATCTCTCTACAAAGAAAAGTGTATGATTTGGAAAAGGAGCTCCAAAAATTAACCAAGAAAAATGATTTGCTAAAAACTAGAATCAACCAAATGGAAACAAATAACTCTATGAGGAACCGAGAATTAGTCAAGAAAAACAACAAGAATGAAAAATTAGAAGAAGAGGTAAAATACCTCCAAGAAAAACTGACCTGGAAAACAGATCCAGGAGAGATAATCTGAGAACCATAGGCCTACCAGAAAACTATGATGAAAAAATGAGCCTGGACAACACTCTCCAAGAGCTCGTTAAAGAAAACTGCGCTGAGATACTAGAACCTGAGGGTAAAATAGAAATCGAGAGAATCCACCAGACACCTGCTGAAAGAGATACCAAACTGAAAAGTCCTCGAAATGTTATGGCCAAACTTCAGAACTACCAGATAAAAGAGAAAATACTTTAAGCAGCCAGAAAGAAAGAATTCAAATATTGAGGGTCCACAGTGAGGATTGCACAGGATTTGGCAGCCTCTACACTGAAAGATTGGAGGCAGTGGAATACAATTTTCCGGAGGGCAAAGAGCTCGGGTTATAACCAAGGATCACATACCCAGCGAGACTGCACATATTCTTCCAGGCAAAGAGATGGTCATTCAACGATATAAGAGAGTTCCAGACCTTCTTGATAAAAAAGCCAGAACTCAATGGAAAATTTAAGCTCCAATTATGAGATACAACAGTGACTTAGAAAAGGAAACAAGGAGAACACACACACATCCTGCTATTTGATAAGAGCAAACTGGTTATAGACAAGTAGAGGGTATGACTATAAAATACACAAAATGATGATTTGAAAAAATCTTATTAAGGGCTACAAAGGGACTGCAATGGAAGAAATGGAATGGATGAAGTGGAAAAGGGTAAATTATGCCACACATAGAGGCATAAAACCTGTATAGCAGAGGAAAAAAAGGGAGGGAGTTGGGAAGCATATGAGCTTTTCCCTCATTGGTTATGGTACAAGGAGAGAATAACAACCAGTTAAGCATAGGACTCTATGAAGAAGAAACATAAAAAGTATCATTTTAGAGGGAAAGAGGGGAGGGAGAGGAGCTTCACACGAGATTTGTTCCTGTCACATTTGGTGCAAAGAAGAAATAACATACTTCATTAAGAAAAAATATCCTACAGGCAGTAGGAGGGGGAAAGGGTTATGAAAGGGGGGGCGGTAGTGGTTTGTAGGGAGAGAAGTAGTAAGGGGAAAGGGGGAAAAAAGGGAGGTGGGCTGAAAAAGGAACACTGAGGGAGGCGGTGGTCAAAAGGAAAACTATTAAGGGGGGGAAGGGAGAAGGGAGGAAAAATATGAACACGAACAGGGGCAGGAATAGGATGGAGGGAAAGAAACAGATAACAATCATAACTGTAAATGTGAATGGAATGAACTCTCCCATAAAATGGAGATGGATAGCAGAATGGATTAGAAATCATAATCCTACAATATGCTGTTTACATGAAACACATCTGAAACAGAGGGATACACACAAGGTAAAGGTAAAAGGCTGGAATAAAATATATCATGTCTCAGCTAAAGTAAAACAAAGCAGGTGTAACAATCCTTATCTCAGATAAAGCAAAAGCAAAAATTGACCTAACTAAAAGAGATAAGGAAGGAAACTATATCCTGTTAAAAGGCACCATCGAAAATGATGCAATATTAGGGGCGGCCAGGTAGCACAGCGAGTAAGAGCACCGGCTCCAGTGTTGAGAACACCTGGAGATCGAATCCCAGTCTCAGACACTTAGCACCCACCCAGAAACACCTGGCCGTGTAACCTTGAGCAAGTTACTTAACCCCAATTGCTTAGGGGCGGCCAGGTGGCTCAGCGAGTAAGAGCACCGGCTCCAGTGTCGGGATGACCTGGATCAAATCCGGGCTCAGATACTCAGCACCACACCCAGAAATAATAACTGGCCGTGTAACCTTGAGCAAGTTACTTAACCACAATTGCTTAAAAAAAAAAAAGAAAATGATGCAATATCATTACTTAACATATATGCACCAAGTGGTATAGCATCTAAATTACTAGCAGAGAAGGTAAAGGAATTAGAGGAAGAAATAGATAGCAAAACTATACTAGTGGGAGACCTTAATCTCCCCCTCTCTTAACTTGATAAATCCAACCTCAAAATAAACACGAAAGAAGTTAAGGAGGTGAACAGGATTTTAGAGAGGGTAGGTATGATAGATCTCTAGAGAAAACTGAATGGGGATAAAAAGGAATATACATTATTCTCAGTGGTTCATGGCACATACTCAAAAACTGACCATGTTCTAGGGCATAAAAACCTCACAATTCTATGCAGTAAGGCAGAAATATTAAATGCATCCTTCTCAGATCATGATGCAATGAAAATTATATGCAATAATGGGCCAGGGAAAGACAGACTAAAAACTAATTGGAAGTTAAACAATTTAATCCTAAAGAATGAGTAGGCCAAACAAGAAATTATAGAAACAATCAGTAATTTCATTCAAGAGAATGAAAATCATGAGACAACATACCAAAATCTGTGGGATGCATTAAAGGAAGTACCTAGGGGAAGTTTTATATCCCTGAGTGCATACAGGATTAAATGAGAGAAAAGGGAGCTCAACGAATTGGGCATGCAATTAAAAAACCTAGAAAAAGAACAAATTCAAAATCCCCAATTAAATACTAAATTAGAAATATTGAAGACAAAAGGAGAGATTAATAAAAATGAAATTAAGAAAAGTATTTAATTAATAAATAAAACCAAGAGCTGGCTTTATGAAAAAAAAAATTGATAGACCCTTAGTCAATATGATAAAAAAAAGAAAGAAAACCAAATTATGAGTATCAAAAATTAAAAGGGTGAATTTACCTCCAAGGAAGAGGAAATCAAAACAATAATTAGGAATTACTTTTCCCAATTATATGCACATCAATTTGATAATCTTAGGAAAATGGATGAATATTTACAAAAATACAAGTTGCCCAGATTAACTGAAGAGGAATAAATTACTTAAATAATCCCATCTCAGAAAAATAAATTGAACAAGCCATCAGTCAAATCCCTAGGAAAAAATCTCCAGGGCCAGAAGGATTCACTAGTGAATTCTATCAAACATTTAAAGAACAATTTATCCCAATACTCTACAAACTATTTGGGAAAATTAGTGAAGAAGGAGTCCTACCAAATTCTTTTTATGACACAAATATGGTACTGATACCTAAATCAGCAAGAGATAAAAAAGAGAAAGAAAATTATAGACCAATCTCCCTCATGAATATAGATGCAAAAATTCTAAATAAAATAGTAGCAAAAAGACTACAGCAACTTATCTCAAGAATAATACACTTTGATCAGGTATGATTTATTCCAGGGATGCAAAGATGGTTTAATATTAGGAAAACTAACAGTAGAATTGATGATATCAACAATAAAACTAGCAGAAACTACATGATCATCTCAACAGATGCAGAAAAGGCTTTTGACAAAATACAACATCCATTCCTATTAAAAACATCAGAAAGTATAGGAACAAATGGAGCCTTCCTTAAAATAATAGGTAGCATCTATTTAAAGCCATCAGGAAGTATTATATGTAATGGGGAGAACCTAGAAGCATTCCCCATAAGATCAGGGGTGAAACAAGTGTGTCCACTATCATCCTTCTTATTCAATGTTGTACTATAAATGTTAGCAGGAGCAATTAGAGAAGAAAAAGAAGTCAAAAGAATCAAATTAGGCAAAGAAGAGACCAAGCTATCACTCTTTGCAGATGATATGATGATATACTTAGAGAATCCTAGAGAATTAAGTAAAAAACTACTTGAGACAATGAATAAATTTGGCAAAGTTGCAGGATATAAAATAAACCCACATAAATCTTCGGCATTCCTATATATTTCCAATGAAATTCAACAGCAAAAGATAGAAAGAGAAATACCATTTAAAATTACTGTAGACATTATAAAATATTTGGGAATCTATCTGCCGAAACAAACCCAGGACCTGTATGACCATAAATACAAAACACTTTTCACACAAATAAAGTCAGATCTAACTAATTGGAAAAATATCAATTGCTCGTGGCTGGGTCGAGCTAATATAATAAAAATGACAATTTTGCCTAAATTAAATTATATATTTAGTGCCATACCAATTAATTTACCAAAAAACAACTTTATAGATTTAGAAACAATAGTAACAAAATTCATTTGGAAGAATAAACAGTCCAGAATATCAAGGGAATTAATGAAAAGAAATGCTAGGGAAGGTGGACCAGCTATACCAGATTTCAATCTGTTATTATATAGCAGCAGTCATCAAAACTACTTGGTACTGGCTGAGGAATAGAGGAGTGGATCAATGCAATAGATAAAGCACATGAGATTCAGAAGTCAATGACTATAGTAATCTATTGTTTGATAAACCCCCAGACCCTGGTTTTGGGGATAACAACTCACTGTTTGACAAAAACTGCTGGGAAAACTGGAATATAGTATGGCAGAAACTGGGCATAGACCATTATCTAACACCATATACCAAAATCAAGTATAAATGGGTGCATGATCTAGGTATAAAGGTTGATACTGTTGCCTAAAACAAGGAATAGTTTACCTATCAGACTTATGGAGAGGGAAAGACTTTATGACTAAACAAGAATTAGAGAACATTATAAAATGTAAAATGGATAATTTTGACTACATGAAATTGAAAAGTTTTTGTACAAACAAAGCCAATGTAACCAAGATTAAGGGGGAAGTGGGAAATTGGGAATCTTTACAACCTATGTCTCTGACAAAGGACTCATTTCTAAAATATACAGAGAATTGAGTCAAAGTTATGAGAATACAAGTCATTCCCCCATTGATAAATGATCAAAGGATATGAACAGGCAATTTTCAGAGAAAGAAATTAAA
This sequence comes from Petaurus breviceps papuanus, assembly GCF_028583685.1. Lineage (NCBI taxonomy): Eukaryota > Metazoa > Chordata > Mammalia > Diprotodontia > Petauridae > Petaurus > Petaurus breviceps. The sequence continues at coordinate 63,234,338 of NW_027186296.1, read as the reverse complement.
GATATCTATAATCACATGAAGAAATACTCTAATTCACTACTGATTAGAGAAATGCAAATCAAAACAACTCTGAGGTACCACATCTCACCAGTCAGATTGGCTAAGATGACAAAACAGGAAAATGACAAATGCTGGAGAGGATGTGGGCAAATTGGAACACTAATGCACTGCTGGTGGAGTTGTGAATTGATCAGCCTTTCTGGAGAGCAATCTGGAATTATGCCCAAAAACTATAAATACTTTCATACCCTTTGATCCAGCAATACCACTCCCAGGGTTATATCCCAAAGAGATCATAGAAATAGGAGAAAGACCCATATGTACAAAAATGCTTATAGTAGCTCTTTTTGTGGTAGCAAAAAATTGGAAATTAAGGGTTGCCCATCAATTGGGGAATGGCTGAACAAGTTGTGGTATATGCATGTTATGGAATACTATTGTTCTATAAGAAATGAGGAGCAGACTGTCTTCATATTCACCTGGAGAGGCTTATACAAACTGATGCTTTGTGAGAACAGTAGAACTAGGAGAAATTTGTACACAATTACAGACACAACGTATGTGTGATGACCAACTTTGATAGACTGGACTCTTCTCAGCAATGCAGTGATATAAGTCAATCCCAAAAGACTCATGATGGAGAGAAATGTGTGCATCCAGAGAAAGAACTAGAAAGAACTGAGTTTATATCCAGGTGGAAGCAAAATACCTGATCTTTTTCCTTCTCTTACTTGGTTTTATGTCCTCTTTACCATTTTTCATTCCAGCTGGTACAATCCGTCCTTATAACCTGACTAATGTATAATGTGAAAGTATTTACAGATCCTATACTTGACTATATGCCGCCATGGGGGGAAGGGGAGGGAGGGGAGAAAAAGCGAAACTCAAGGAATTGTAGAATTGAATCCTGTAAACTAAAAGGAAACAAACAAATTAATTAAAATAAAAAAATAAGAAAAAAAAAAGAATAAGCTCTCTAATGGCTCAAGAATTCCCATTCCTTCCTATCTTCTCCAAAAGATTGCTTCCTATGTCATACACTCTCTATCATTTATTTTTTTTTATTTTTGTCTTTATTAATTTGTTTGTTTACTTGACTATAAGCCTCCATGGGGGGAGGGGAGGGAGGGGGAGAAAATGTAAAACTCAAGGAATTGTGAAATTGAATCCTATAAACTAAAAGCAAACAAACAATTAAAAAAAAGATTAAAAAAATATTACTGTGGCCTCGTTAAGCTTCATCTTCCCAGAAACAGGAGCTGTGAAGGATTTGAGATGGACTGGACACTGTGAGCTCCAAGGTGGAGCAGGAACTGCATGGAGAGCTAGGCAAGAAACTGGGAGCTGTCTGCCTTTGAACCCTGCTGACAGTTTGGTGGATTCATGTGGGAGCTACCTGCCTCGAGTCAAGATGAAAAGACTTCTCTGTGGTTACTGAATAGTGACTGATGAAATTGTCTGAGTAGTGACTGATGAAATTGTAATTTACTTGTGACCTAGGGTTGGATCACTTTTGTACTTTCCACTACTCCTTAAGAGGGTACTGAGTGGTGACTGTTGAAGTTGTAACTTAATTGTACTGCATGGCTGGAGAACTTTGATTTTTGTACCTTGTGACACTTAAGGAGGCAAGCCTCCTTAAGGATGATTGAATGATTGAGTTACTAAAATATTGAGTTGCTAAATGATTGTACTTTGTTTAAAACTATTTGACCACTTTGGTGAAAACTATGTGGCCATTTTAGTGATAAGTTGTTGAGTTGTGACATGGTGAATGTTATATTTTGATTTTCTGTAATAAGTTGTAACGTTGTAAGTGCTGTATTTTGATTTTCTATGATTGTTTTGTTCTGATTTGTTTTTTAATAAATAGAGAGCTCACTATACTATGTAATCAGAACCTTGAAAGCTATTCACAAGAGCAGTCCTCTGGAACATTGCTCATGTGTGGCTTTACAAATATCTCATTGGAAAAACCATTGAACTAGAAAATAGTTTCAAGAGAGAGAATTTTAAAATTATTGGACTACCAGAGGTGGAAGGAGGTAGGATTAAAACCAAGAATCACCTGCCCAACAAAACTGAGTATAATCCTTCGGGGGGGGGGGGTGGATATTCAATGAACTAGAGGACTTTTAAGCATTCTTCATGAAAAGACTAGATCTGAATGGAAAATTTCACTTTCAAATACAAGAAACAAGGGAAGCATGAAAAGGTAAACAGGAAAGAGAAATCACAAGTGACTTAATAATGTTGAATTGTTTATATTAATTCATGGAAATGTGATATTCATAACTCATGAGACCTTTTCAGTAATACAGTAGTTGGAGGGAATATATCGTGAGAGAGACAGACAGACAGACAGACAGACAGATAAATAGATAGATAGATAGATACATAGATAGATAGATAGATAGATAGATAGATAGATAGATAGATAGATAGATAGATAGATAGATAGATAGAGACAGAGGGCATAGTGTGAGTTGAATATGAAGGGATAATAACCAGAAAATAAAATTAAGGGGTGAGAGAGAAATGTACAGGGAGGAGAAAGGGAGAGATAAAATGGGGTAAATTATCTTACATAAAAGTGATAAGAAAAAGCTTTTCCAATGGAGTGGATGAGGGGGGAAGTGAGAGGGAATGAGAGAACTTTGACCTCATTGGATTTAGCTTGGGGAGCAAGTGGCATACACACTTAATTTGGTGTGGAAATCTGTCTTACCCTATAGGAAAGTAAGGGAGAAGGAGATGGGGGGGGGTTATAGAAGGGAGGGCAAATGGAAGGAAAAGTAATCATAAGCAAACCCTTTTGAGAAGGGACAAAATCAAAAAAGCAAATAGAATAAATGGGAGTCAGGATAGAATGGAGAGAAATGTAGTTAGCCCTTCACAACATGACTGTTATAGAAGTGTTTTGCATGACAGCAAATGTATAATATACACCAAACTGCTTGTGTTACCAATGAAGCTGGATTGGAAGAGAGGAAGGTAGAGAACGTGGAACTCAAAGTTTCAAAAATGAATGTTAAAAGTTGTCTTTACATGCAACAGGGAAATAAGATTTACAGGCAATGGTGTATAGAAATTTATCTTGCCCTATAGGAAAACAGAAGGGAAGGGGATCAGGAGAAAGGGGCAGGGTTGGTCATAAAAGGGAAGGCAGATTGGTAGAAGGGGTAATCGGAATGTATGCAGGGGAGAGATGGGGAGAAAATCTGGAGCTCAAAATCATATGAAAAGTGAATTCTGAAAACTAAAAAAAAGTAATTAATTAATAAAAAAAAACAACAACAGAAACAAATGGCAAGCTCACATTAAGAATCTATTCTGCATGCACTCTCTTGATCCTAAATTTGGGTAATATATGGATACTTATTATTTTCAGGATGTGTTAAGTGAATGGAATAAAATTAAAAACTTTGTTCCTCTAAAAACCAATTCTAGTTTGTTTTTGTCTGTTCTCTTTTATATCATGCCTAATATGGAAATGTACTGCCTAACCTCACATGTATAATCTATCGAATTGCTTGCCTTCTCAAGGAGGGGGGAAGCTCTGAAGAGACGAAGAAAACTTTGAAGTCTAAATTAAAAAAAAAAGATTACAATTTGCACTTTTAAATGGAAAATATTTTCTAAACAAAATATATTTTAAAAAGAAACTTTTGAATTTCTGTTCTTATTTTAACTAAGGAATTAATTAAATTCTTGTAATTGTTCCCTCTAATCTGCAATACTTTATTTTTTGAGTAAAAGATATTGTTGAACAAAAGAAGTATGATGTCCTTAATTTATAACTATCAAGATCTGTTTCCAATTTTGTCTTTATTTAGCATTGACACATAATAACATATCAATGTCATTAGCCCATTTTTGTGCTCTCATGGTTTCCTTGCTTTAGTTATCAGCACCATTCACACAGAAGCATTTTTAGTAAGATATATGTTGGGATTTATGGCTTGCTCCTATATATTTTACCTTTTTGTGTTACTAGAAAACAAAGGAACACCACTAGCTTTTCTGTGTCAAGCTTATCAGCATTTAACCAAATGTCTGACAAAGAGTAGCTGCTTAATAAGTGATTACTTATTGACTAATCATTGTAATGATGTTGCAAGTATGAAACACTTTACTTCTCCATCTATTTCTTAGATTATTTTCATTACTCTGACTAGAGTGCTTGCCCAATAAGGGTTATCACTAGAACTGTTGACTAGAATTTCAGGTTTCCTTCTGGGCCTCCCTCTAAATCTTTAACATCAGTCTTAGGACTAACAGAGTATGTCACATCTCCCTGACTAGTATTCCTCTCTTGCATAATTGTCTACACCCACTCCCCAAAAATATATATGATATTTTGGTCTTTAGAGTATAACAGTAATACTAATACTACAATTAATTATCATTAATAGTGTTATTGTTGTTTTTGTTCTATTATTATTATTCATTTACAAATTGGTATAGAAATCATCAAAGGTATATGATTGGAATAGGAGTGAACCAGTTACATGGTAAGAATGTGACAAAACAGATGGGAAATACAAGTGATGGGTCCATGAACTATTTTCTAGAAAACTGGCTGTGAATCACCTGGATTAGATGAAACTCTTTGATTTTTCTTAGATTATTTTTTCTTGTTTTGTTAGGTGATAATATTCATAATCAGCTGTCATCACTCATCTTTTATGATATCTGTTAGTGTTATCTTTGGCTGCCATGTCTCTTCCCTTAAAAAAAAAGAGCAAGTGATTACCAACTTAGGTAATTTCTGAGATGCTTCAATCTTTTGATTGTGATGATTGAGTATCATCATTTTTTGAAGGAAATTTACTTAATTCACAACAGATTTAACACCTTTCACTTTGTCTAAAAACAGACTCTCTTCAAACAAGGTGTCTTTTCCACATATGTCAAAATTCTACAAGACTCCATAACAGAAGAGAATGTGGAAATAATTTTGTTCAACCCTCAATCATTACCAGAGCCAAGTAAGGCATAAAATAGAGAATGTTATTGGCCAGTCATCTGTGCAAAATCCAAAGATAAGTATTTGGTATGAATTGCATTGGGGATATTATTAGGAGCTTTCAATAATCCCAATGACCACTTGGTGATAATATGATGTAAAAGTACAATCTCAGAAAAGTTCTTTTCACCCAAAGGGTAATTGGAAAATGTGTGGTAGATAAAAATGTAGCATATCTAAAATGATAATCTATATGTGATACAACAATTAGCATGGATATGTTTGCTTAGAAAAAGAGGTAACTAAAACAGCTGGGTGGTACAGTGGATAGAGCACCCAGCTTGGAGTGAAGAAAACTTATCTTCCTGAGTTTAAATCTGGCCTCAGACATTTACTAGATGTGTGATCCTGGACACATCACTTAACTATTCGCCTCAGTTACCTCATCTATAAAATGAGCTGGAGAAGGAAATGGCAAATTACTCCAGTATCTTTGCCAAGAAAACCCCAAATGTTGTCACAAAAACTCAGACACAACTGAACAAAAACAAGAAAGAATTAACTAGATATATAGCATGAACACATAAATATGAGAGATAAAAATGAGCAACCCCAGTGATGCACTTTAATTCAGTAAATATAATAATGAAGCAAAGGCCTCCATTCTGTTGGTGGATATTTTTGGTAAATTAATAGTACTATATGAATAAGAACAGCACAGGATGAGAAGTTGAGTTTATAGTATGATATGAAAACTAAAATTGCTGTTACAAAGTTAGTATTATGATAGATATAAATGGCAGGACAGAGGAAGTACTAATTTCATTGCACTCTGTTTTGTTCATACCAAATCTAAGTTATCATTTTAGTTCTGGATGACACTTTTAGACATGATATTAATAAACTAGGACATGTAAAGAGAATGGTGAAGGTGAAGGGCCTCAAATCCATATCATACAAGCATCAATTGGAGTGACTCTAGCCAAGATGATGGGAGATTTGGGGGAATCATACTAAGTGTCATAAAAAATTCTGATGGGATGCCATGTGGAATATTTCTTCTACTTCGTCTGAGGAAGAATATTCAGGAAAATGGGTATAACTTTTCAAGAAGTGCATATAAGTTTGAGCTACAGAAAACATAACCCCAAACTAATGCTATCTAACAGTGAAAATGACTACTTTTCAACTTCTTTTGTCCTTTCATGCAAAAAGAGAGGTTGATCATTTTTTGAGTATTTCATAGAGGGAATTGTCTTTCAGGTATGTATGGGGATATTTGGCCTTTGGGGTCCCTTCTATTTAAGAAATTCTGTTATTCTGTGAGGATATGAATGAGTTAGCTTCAAACTTTAGTTGAGTCAATATCTTCACTCATGAAATAATGAATGCAATCAATTGATCACAATAGGAATTAGAATTGGAAGGGACTTTAGACATCACCTAATCCAAACCATCATTTAAAATAGTCTTTTTACTTAAGCTTTTAACATTCACTTTTATAAGATTTTGAGTTCTAAATTTTTCGTCTCCCTCCTCCTCATGACAGCATACAATCTGATATAGGCCATGCATGTACAATCATATTAAACATATTTCCAAATTAGTCATGTTGTGAAAGTATAAGAACAAAAGAAAAAACAACAACAAGAAAGGATAAAACAAGCAGAAAAAGAAAATAGTATGCTTCGGTCTGCATTCAGACTCCATAGTTCTTTCTCTGGATGTGATGTGGATAATATTTTCCATCGTGAGCCTTTTGGAATTCTCTTAGGTCATTGCACTGATGAGAGGAGTTAAGTCTGTCATAGTTGGTCATCACACAATGTTACCATTACTGTGTACAATATTCTCCTGGTTTTGCTCACTTCATGCAGCATCAGCTCATGTTAATCTCTTTCCAGGTTTTTCTGAAATCTGTCTTCTCATCATTTCTTATGGAAAAAAATAGTATTCCATTATGTTTATATATCACAACTTGTTCAGCTGTTCCCCAATTGATGGGCATCCCATCAGTTTCCAATGCTTGACCACCACAAAAAGACCTGCTATAAAGATTTTTTGTACATGTGGGTGTTTTTCCCTTTTATATGATCTCTTTGGGATACAGACCTAGTAGCAGCATTGCTGGATCAAAGGGTAGGCATAGCTTTATAGTCCTTTGAGCATAGTTCTAAACTGCCCTGCAAAATGGTGTATCAGAAATGCCATATTCACAATGCCTATGGAGATTACAGATATGCTGATATAATTATCCATCACAAAATACGTCATGCTTGTCATATAAGGGAATAAGCTGGAAAATTTATTAAGATACCAAAAGACTGAGTCCCAAAACCAGAAAGTGAAAGCCATCAGAGTAGTTATGACATTGGCACAGGTAGATAAAGTAAAAAGCACCCACATTTTCAAGCCTTTAAAACAGAACAGGCTACCTCAGGCAAAGGTCCTCCTCTCCCCACGCACAGCAACCACCCAGCGTCCTGGAAGCGCGCTCCCAGCAGCTCCGGCCCCTGGCAGTCCTCAGCAGGAGTCCTTAGCAGTCCTAACTCACAAAGGGCTTCGCGCTGCCGCTGCCTCTGCTGCTGCCACTGCTGCAGCCACCACCGCCAGCCACCGCAGGAACGCTAGCTTGGCTTTCGCTTTCTCTCACTTTCGCTTTCGCTTGCTCCGCCCCTTCCTGCTACGTCAGCATGTCCAATGGGGCATGGAAGATCTTTAAATCCCATAACCCTTACAAATGGTTAGATGAGCTCATAACTCTACCAATAGTGCACTAGTCTTCCAATTTTCCCACATCTTCTACAACATTTATCATTTTCCTATTTTGTCATGTTAGTCAATCTGATAGGTGTGATATATGTGATATAGTACCTCAAGAGTTGTTTTAATTTGCTTTTCTCTAATCTATAGGTTCCCAAAGTGCATGACACTACTCCGGGGGGGGGGGGGGGGGGGGGGAGGGCACTGAACAGATCTAGGGGAGTTGGAGTGGTAGTAGCCTTGGGTGCCATCATGGGGCACTGAATAAAAGTAAGGGCTAACCTAAATCTAACACCAGAAGGATGCTGTATATTTTTTTAAAGGCTATGGTAGGCCACATAAGTTTAGATTCTGCTGCATCCAATCAATAGTGATTAAGAGCATTTTGAAAAATATGTCTACTAGTTTTAATTTATTCATATGAAAATGGTCTGTTCATACCCTTTGACCCTTTGTCTATTGGGGAATGACTTGTATTCTTATAAATTTGACTCAGTTTTCTATATATTTTAGAAATGAGGCATTTATCAGAGATACTAGCTGTAAAAATTGTTTCCCAGCTTTCTGATCATAGCTGCATTGGTTTTGTTTATGAAAAACTTTCTAACTTAATGTAATAAAAATTATCCATTTTACATTTCATAATGTTCTCTATCTCTTGCTTAGTCTTAAATTCTTCTGTTCTCTATAGATCTGACAGGTAAACTATTCCTTGTTCGCTTGATTTGCTTATAGTATCACCCTTCATAAATTGTGTACCGATTTTGCCCTTATCTTGGTATATACAAAACATCATCTTATAGATAAAGAAATTAAGTCCAAGTGAGATTGAGTGATTTGTAGTTAATTTTCTAGGCACAATGTTAAGTACCTTATAAGTATTATCTCATTTAACCCTTATAACAACCTTTCAAAACTAGGTCCTATTAGTATCCCCATTTTACAGTTGAGGAAATTGAGGAAGATAAATGTTAACTGCCTTGCCTAGTTTCAGACAGTTAGTAAATGTGTGAATTCAAATTTGAAATCAGGTTTTCCTAACTCCAAACCCAGAATTCTTTCCACTGTAGTTCTCCCAGACAAACCTTATATTTTGGTTATATTTCTTTATGCTCCCCTCATGTATTAAGTAGATAGGTGGCACAGTGCATAGGATTGCCATTTAAGAAGTAATCAGAGGATAATTAAATTATGAATAGCATGTTACTGACCAATAGAACAATAGTTGAAAATATCAAGACATTAAGATTCCCTTAGTGAAAATTATAGAGAAAGACACCCTGTTTTGTAGCTGTTTTCATCATTTGAAGAAAAATTAAAATGTTAATATAGGATTAGACATATAACAATGGTGCAAAAGGATAGATTGCATCTTCTAGACTCACTTTTCTGATTGTTTAAAAATGAGGTAGAAAATATTTTATACTTTTTCTTTTTTAGTCACACATTCTTTCATTTTATTTTCAAGTTCAACACCTAGTATAGTACATTATATTATAAGATTTAATAAATATTGGAAAAATGGAGTAAAATAAAAAAGGGGGAAAAAGAAAAGGAAAGAAGAAAGGAAGGAAGAATAAGGATAACAAAGGAAAACAAACATCTTCATTACTGCATCCAGGTTTGTCTGAAAAGGACCCTGAGAGATAGAAGGCCAAATATCCATGCCTCTTCAGATGAACCTTCCAAAATAGTTTCATGAACACTTGGCATATTTCCCAGCTCCTCTCATAACACTGCAAGAGACAGCTTTTTTCTTAGTGGAAACCTCATTTGCAGCTCTAGTTTAATTCTATTTCAACTCTGGCAACCGTATGCTTATCAGAGAATAAAAGGGGCAGGGAGGGGGAGAGAAGCAAGAAAACTATTCTGTATCTACAAAGCATTGTAGTATTGTTTTACCTTTCAATTTTCTAACTCCTCTCTCTATTTTCTTGATCCTTCTTTGCCTTGCTGTTATTTATTTCAAATCTTCATTAACATCCTGAACTCAATATTACCTAGAAATATTTTCTTTATGAAATCTTATTATGCGTGGAGTGCTGCTGGTTTTACATTTATTTATTTGAGCCTGGTAATATTTCCCTAACTCTCCATTTCTGAGTTCTTTCAACTATAATGTTGTCCCTCAGAGGGATTGAAATGGCATTGCTAGAAAATGTGATGGATGTGACTCAGTGGTTGCCTTGGAAACTACTGATGTCCTGATGATGGAAGATGATGGCATACCTTCTAGGGAGAACTTGAATTTGAAGGGACACTTGATCTTTTTATCTAGCAAGGGGAGAAGAAAATGCCCACATCTAAATTTCCAAAATAGAATAAGACAAGGTATCCTCTTCTGATCTTCTTTATAGATTTGCTTTCTACAATGTTAAGCTTGATATGAGGGTTTTAGTGACACTAACTTCCATTTTTTCCACAGTACTCTGGAAGGTTTCTTTGGAATGAGAAATTTCATGTGAAGCCTCTCTTGAAATGCCATAGTATTCTTTGTGGTTTGGAGGTCAAGAGTGAGATCAACTAGTCAAATTTCTGTTACCAGACACATTTCATGATATTCCTGACAACATGGGGAGTCCATAATTTCACTCTTTTCATGATGGATAGTCACCAGCCAAAATATTCTGCTTTGATACATAGTAATTCGGGTTTTGGTTATTCACAAAGCCTATCTGTTATGTTACTCTATTATGACAAAGAGGTGGTCTGGGAGGGAAGACACGAGTCTAGATATACCACTAAATAGATTTTAAAAAGTAATGATGATAATAATGATGGTTGAATCACCACTTTAAAGTGTAACAAAAAGAATATTTTTCCTCATACCTAATCTTACCTGTGCTTCACAGAAACCCATTGAGGTAAGTTCTATAGGTATCATTAGCATAATTTTACAGATGGGAAAACTATGCTTGCTTTAGGAATGTAAGGGATCTATTGCTATTCAATAGGTATGTTAAATAAGCATGTCTATGGCTAACGCATGTCATGCTCATAGTGAAAGTAGCATCCAATGCATGTAATGGGTTGTCCCAGATGCATTGGTTCCATTTGTCATATACTATAATGTTATCATGGATTGTCATTATGAGAAAGTGACACAGCTCCTCATATATAAAAGCAGTTCAGCAAATACATTATCTTGTATTTACACTAGAGAGTTCACCCTAAATTATAAACAGAGGTGTCATTTTACAGAAAGGAAAAATAAAATAAAGACTTTCAATATAGTAATGACATGAGGCAGAATTCCATAGTCATCAGCCTCACTTTCTGCTTCTGAAGTCAGTAAAGTCCAATGGCAAGACAAAAGTCAAGACAACTCATGATGGCCCAGATTGTGGTGACATCAGTATCTAATATGTATGATAAAGCTCTAAGTAAGCCACAATGCCTGCTTCAGTTACCTTCATGGCCAGAATTAATGTAACAAAGTGTTCTCATTTGCCCATTCTGCCAGAAGTCTTCACATGCTTCAGGTACACATCCCCCTAGCTCACCAAAAAGTTTGAGGACGATTTGTTACCCTCAACCTGTTTTATTCTGCCTGCCAAGATGGTTTTACCAGGGTGTGGTCACTATACATGCTATAGTTTCTTGGAGCCACAAGTGAGAGTTGAGTGAGCAGTGAACACTATAACTACATATATATATATATATGTGTGTGTGTGTACATATATACATGTATGTATATATAATTACATATATACACACACTTAGTAACTTCTTTATTCCTACAGCCTTTTCAATTTTGATTATTTCCAGATTTCTTCACCTTTATCAACTTGCTGCATATAAGATGAGAACAGTATTTTAATTGGTTTTTCTCTTATATTTAGTCATTTGGGCAATCTTTCATATGGTCATTAGTATTTTATTATTCTTTTGATAACTGTTCATGTACCTGTCTCACCACTATCTCCACTACTACCTCTCATCATCTTCTCAGAATAGGACCTTGACACATATTTAACTAAAAGATACGAGTGTCTTCTTCTCCCTGTAGCTATACCTCAAAAAAAAAAGCAAAAACTAAAACAATAACAGAACTCAGAATCATTCCCCATTTGCTTTTGCTTTGCTCCTATTCCTGATGAAGAAATTGATCTTCTCTTCAAGGCCAAATCTGTAATTCTTTTCTGTCCCATATTCTCTGGTATATTACCCTAACAATCACCTCCCTTTTCTAATCTTGCATGCTGTAGGTATAGGTTCCTTCACTGATGCCTACAAACTTGGTCAAATCTTCCCCATTCCCAAAAATCAAAACAAATAAACAAAATCTTTACCCAAAACTATTGTTCCCATAAGTTATTATCCTGTAGTTTTCCTTTTCATAGCCAAAATTTTAATATCTTTGTCCTCTTCATGTCAAATGCCTCTTCTGTTGTCTCATAAACTGGAACCTGGCTTCTAAACTCATCATTAAACTGAAAATATTTTCTGCACAATTACCACTCATCTATTAATGATCAAATCTAAGGCCTTTCTAAAAATCATCAGTCTTTATCTCTGTAGCACTTAATTTTATTGAACACACTTATCTTCTAGATACTTTGTCAATTTTAATATCTATTAGTGCTACTCCTACCTCTCTGCCTGGATCTTTTTAGTTTACTTTGCTAGATCAATATCTATAACCTGTTTTCTAGTTGTGAGTATACCTCTAATATTCTATCATAGACCCTTTTCTTTCTAATCTGTCTCTCTCCCTCTTCTCTTATATTTATCCCATTTTTCTACCCAGTCAACACTCTATTTCAGAAACTCATCATCTTCTTTCCTAGATTATTATAGTAGCTGTCAAATTCATCTCCCTGTATCAGGAATAAAGCCATTATTCCTCTGCATAGCACCCAAAGCTGTTTTTCCAAGGCCAGGTCTCACCATATGTAACACCAAGCACAAGTAGCTTTCCAAAAGATGGCTACTGTGAACAGCTTTAAGGTTCTGATCACATAGTATAGTGAACTCATATTTATTCAGCAGTAAATTAAAGCAAAACACTCACAGAAACCAAAGTACAACATTCACAAAGTTATAAAATAACAACTTACTCAGTAAAGTGGCCACACAGTTTTCACCAAAGTGGCCACATAGTTTTAAGCAAAAGATACCATTCAGTAAGTCCTTAACTCAATCATCCTTAAGGCTCCTTAAAGGACATAAAGTAAAGAGGTCAAAGTTCTCCACCCCTAGGTCACATTGTCTTAGTGTCTCAGTAAAAAAGTCTTCTTTCTTCTTGATTGGAGATTAGTTTCCAATCATCCTTATCTCATTCATCCTTAAGAGGTACAAAGTACAGAGTACAAAGTTCTCCCACCCCTAGGTCACAATAAATCATTATCTTCTCTGTCAGCACTAAGTACTCAAGGAGAGTTTTTTTTTCCATCTTGACTCAAAGCTAGCTCCCAAATTCCATGATTCCTCTTCCACGAGTCCAATTCCTGCCTGAATCTACCCAATTGTCACCTGAATTCACAGGTAGGCAGCTCTCAGCTCCTCATCCAGTTCCTTGTCCAGCTCTTCATCTAGTTCCTCATCCAGGTCCATATTGAAGTTCACAGTGTCCAGTCCACTTCAAGTCCTTCAAAGTTTCTGTTTCTGGGAAGACAAAGCTTAACAGAGGCATAATAACATTCATACACATTACCGGCACCATCATCATTTCACAATCTGCCTGTGAAATCAACACAGACCCACCAACAAGGTCTGAGACCTCAATACACATCATCAGTATAGAACCAGGACCTCTGAAACCATCTTCCAGGCCTTTAGTAAACACACAACAAGAAAATTCTCTTTCAGGGTTACCAGTAAGATTCCAGGGCTTCTGTACAAAGTATCACAAATGAAAATGAACATAGACAGAGCAGAGTGCTGGCCTCCACAACAGCTCCTGTTATCTATTCTGTTCTCTCCATGTTTGGGTTTCTCCTTATATATGGTCTTTAGCTCCTCCTGTTCTACTGCTTCCTGCTGCATCAGCAAGTTCTTCCTACTGTTGGTTTCACAGGTGCTGTTTCTTAACAAAGTCTTGATATAATCAAGGGCAAGGCTCAACTGAAACAAGTGCTAAGTACATTTTTGCTTGCCATTACACAATAGCAGTCTGCTGCTCCATAAACTCCAGAAGTCACATATTATTGCAAGGATTGAATACACAATTCTGTTCAGTATTAAAATAATTTATAATATAGTTCCAAAATCCTTCTGGATTCATTTCATATGATTAGTCTAGATGTATTCTACACAAAAGACAGACTGAGGTACCTAGGTATGATTCCATGTACATGGCATTCCATCTCCTGACACTGCATTACATAGGCTACCCTCTAGCTTGGAATGTTCTTCTTCATCTCTGTCTCACACAATTCCAATCTCATTTTAAGTTTTAAGTACCCTTGACTTTGATCTTTTCTTCATCTATCTAGTTGCTGTTCAATCTTTTCCCCAGCTCCTAAAATCAAGGTGTATGATTCTGAATTTACACATTTTTGTTTGTATTGTTTCCTCTTAATAGAATGTAATTTCCTTGAGTTCAGGGACTGATCTTTAATTGTTTTCTGACCCTAGTATCTAGCAGATTATTGTATTAAGTCCATAATAAATCCCTGTTCAAATTGAATGAATGTTAGAAAGGTTTAAAGATGTGTTTAATATATCTCTCATGGGTAACTCAAGGAAAGATGGTACTATTGACAGAAATAGGAAGGTTAGGAAGTGAAACCACTTTAAAAGAAATGATGAGTTCTACTTTAGATGTGTTGAGGTTTAGGATAGGCATGACATGAATAGAGCTGATTAGGACAAAGGAGAGAAAAAAAGTGTATCACATGTATTTGAGAATTATTAGCAGACAGGTGATACTAATATCATATATTGGCATAGTGCCAACATAGTGCAAAAAATGGTTTCATATAAATTTTATGTAGCCAATCTGATATACCCTATTTCTTGTGAAAGTAGCTGGGGAAAACATTAGCATGTCTATATTTTCTAAATGAGAAAACAAGTTCAGAGATGTTCAGTAATTTGTTAGGTTTCACACCCATTAAGGAATATAGCATTGAATAGAATAGAGATTTACTTAATCTAAGACTAGTATTCTTCACATTTTCTTATGCTGTCTTCCTACTACATTTTGAACTTTAAGATGGCAAAGATTGCATTTTATTTATATTTTTATCTCACATATTCCCCAGGACAGTCAATGGTACATGACAGATACATGATAGACATTTGCTAAATAAATACATATGTGAATGAAAATGAAATGAATGACGTAAGGGAGTAAAAAAAGGAAAGAATTTACAGTTGAAGATAGTGCTTTATAGGATACCTAGAGTTAGAGGGTGAGAGGAGACTAAGGATTTAAGTTAAGGATTTAACTTAACTCCAATTAAGATGGAGGAGGGATCAGAGAGAGAATTCAGTTTTAGGAAGATTCCACATCAAGAAAGTCAGAAGTAAGATACTTTCAAGCAGAAACAGTAGGAGGACACATGTTTCAGGGAAGTCAAGGAGGATGATAAATTATTTGAATTTTGCAGAGATCATTGTTGACCTTTTAGAGAATAGTTTCAGTAGATTGTTTGGGAATAGCTAGAATTTAGAAATTAAGGGAGGAATAGATGAAAAGGAAGTGGAAAGCAGTACATACCAATTACTCATTTGAGGATATCACTAGCTAGAGTAAGAATATTTTATGGAAGGAGTATCATGATGTAAGTCTTTTGTTTTTAATTCTTTCCCTTTTCTTTTCTCTTTTATGATTAGAATATGACCATATGGAATTAAAGGAGCCTCAAGAGAGTAATAGATTAATTTTACAAGGAAAAATGATCAATTGTGGGCCAAATAGACTAGTGAAAGCAGAAAGTAATGGGATTCAAAGTACAGAGGTTGAGATTAACTTGAGAGAGTAAATCTATCTCTTGTTTGATTATAGAGCAGCCAACTTGGTATAGTAGTTAGAATGTTGCACTTGGAGTCAGGAAGGACTGAGTTTGGAATACTCCTCAGAAATTTACTAATTGTGTGAACTGGAAATAATCATTTAACATCTATCAGCCTCAGTTTGCCCACCTGCAAAATGGGACTGATAGCATCTACTTCAGAGGTTTAATGTTTGCCTTTAATAATACAATACACAGAAAGTGTGTTGTAAGACTTAAAGTTTTATATAATTACTAGATATTATTCTAAAGAGGCTAATTAGAGGAATAGGCATTTAACTCCTACAGCTTTTCTTCTCTTAGATTTCATCAAATTCTTGGATGGAACGCATGCACTCAAAAAAGTAAATTTTGTCCTGTTTTTGAGAAAAAGAAGACAATAATCTAAGAAAATTCAATGGTATTTTGCCATGATATTTCTTAAAATAACAAGAATAAATAGGTTAGCAATTGAAATAGATCTTCTTCTTCCTGATGCCTCTTTTGTACAAAACAAAAAGTCAAAATTTTGTCTGGTGCATCAGAATCTGATGTTTCTAGGTCCATGCTATCTTATTTCTAATCCTAAGGCTTTGAAACTTTATTGCTTCACCACATTGAATTTATAGTGTCACCAAATATATTTGTCTCAAACGGTGGTCTTGTGAATATGGAAAATGCCTCATTTCATCTAACACATGAGCATTCTAGCTCATTGTCTCATTGTTTTTTTTTTGTTTGTTTCTTTGTTTGTTTTAAAACAATAGGGGTTAAGTAACTTGCTCAAAGTTACACAGCCAGTTATTTCTGGGTGTGGTGCTGAGTGTCTGAACCCGGATTTGATCCAGGTCATCCTGACACTGGAGCCAGTGCTCTTACTCCCTGAGCCACCTGGCTGCCCCTTCAGTGTCTCATTGTTGATAAGGTTAAAGCAAAAGCAATTTTTGACATCCCAGGTTCTAGTTTATATTAATGACTAGGAGCTCCCTTTCTGGGTTATTATTGTGAATACATAATAATAGAAACCTCATTCTAGCAGCTCTCTAGCCATGACATCATCACCATCTCTGAAAAGCAATGTGGAGGACAAGTTGCTTTAGAGGACTACAGATCCCCAGTTGAATGCACTATGGCTATGATTCTTTCTTCC
Source organism: Petaurus breviceps papuanus (assembly GCF_028583685.1). NCBI lineage: Eukaryota > Metazoa > Chordata > Mammalia > Diprotodontia > Petauridae > Petaurus > Petaurus breviceps. The sequence goes on along the minus strand of NW_027186296.1, from coordinate 63,217,516 downwards.
ACCTGCCAGTTCTCATTCTTATGAAGAGATAATCTGATTTGGTGAATTGGGAATTATACACATTCACTCACCTTCCATATTTTCATGTAATAGACAGATCTAGAGATTGCTGGTAATCAGTGAAGCACATGTAGAAGGGCCATTTAAACTCCCCAGGCTCCATTTTATTTCTCAAATTGAAAATCTGATCCTCTTTCTTTTCATTCTCAAGATCTTTTCTTTTAACATAATTTTTTTTCTCAGCATAAATCTTCCCTGGACCTGGGAAGTGCTCTGCTAAGTCACTTTAAACGGTGATTGGTATTTATGTTGCATTACCCAAGGTCTCCCATTTTATTTTCAAAGTCTCTGATTTGGGTTATTAAACTCTTGCCAACACAACTCACAGGGAAGGCAGAAAATGAAAAAAAAAAGTATGGAAGTCAATGATGTTTGGAGATATTTCCTTATACTTTTGAGACATGTTATGAAGGAAAATTATCATACTTCCTCACAAACTATTCTTTACTACCAGAATAAGATAGAGAATATCAGCTTTGGTAGAGCACTGATTTGATCTAGCACATCACTTCATGCTTTCTTACTCCTCAGAGGTCACAGGTTATTACATAACATATTGAAACAACTATATGGGCCATGCAATGATGGCTAGAACAATTTTTAAAAATTATCATCTAATCTCTATTTTATTGAGGGAAAGGATGATCTTTGAGTATGATAAATATCCATTCCCAGAAAGAAAAGTTGCTTTATTGAACTCACCAAAATTGAATATCAAATTGCTTGTCAAATAATATTTTTAGGAGACACTTAATTTGGTCATCAGAAAATTTTCATATTTATGTAACTCTTTACATAGTTGTAGTTAATGACTTCAATTGGCTTCAGGATGTTGGTTTGGCATCTACCATGCATTAAAAAAAAGCTATTTGTAGAATTGTGAATTCCCCAAATTCAGCAATTCTCCATATTTTCTTTTGTTTTTTTTTTCAAATGGTTTATTAAATTCTGGTTTACATCATTCATTTCCACCAGATTCTGAGTTACAAATTTTTTCCCCTTTTTACCCCTACCCACTACCCCAAAATAGTGGCCCCACAGGATATCCCCTCCTCTAATCTGCTCTCTCCCATATCTTCTCCAATGCCTGTATATCTTATTTCCCAATTACATGTAAAATAGTATTAATAATCATATTTATATATTTTTAAACGTTTAATTTTAAAACTTTGAATTCCAGATTAATTTCCTTCCTCCCTTGTCACCCACCCATACTGGGAAGGTAATCAATTCAGTATAGGTTTTACATGTGTAGCTATGCAAAACATTACCATAGTAGATATATTGTAAAAGACTGACTGTATTACCATCCCTCCTATCCTAGCTCCCACTTGTCCAATTCTCTACTTTGTTCCTGTCCTTTTTCAAAAGTAGGTGCTTCCAATTTCCCTCCCACTCAGCCTGCCCTCCCTTCAAATATCCCCCCCTCTCAACCCTACTGTCTTTTAGGGTGAGAAACCCTATTTAGTGGGTATGTCATTCCCTCCCTGAGCCAAATTCAATGAGAATAAGGTTTTGCATTTTTGCCTTCCTGTTCTTCCCCTCTATTGTAACCATTTTCCCTTGCCTCTTCTATATGAGATAGTTTACCCACATTCTGTCTCTTCCCATCTCCTCTCTTTATATTCTTCTCTTACCTCTTAATTTCACAGTTCAGTATGATCCTTTCCTATTAAATTAGTCCTGTGCCCTCTTTCTATGTATACCTTTAAATATATAAACACACATTCACATATGTATTCATATGCCCATATACCCTCCTATATAATCATATATATATATATATATATTCCCTTCAAATATTTTTTGTACTGAGAAAGTTTCATCAGTTATAATCATTTTTTCCATGTAGGATTGTAAATAATTCAACTTTGATGAGTTCCTTATGATTTCTCATTCCCTTTTGCCCTCCTATTCTTCCCCTCCATTGTAACCATTTTCCCTTGCCTCTTCTGTATAATATAGTTTGTCCCAATCTGTCTCTCCCCATCTCCTCTCATTATATTCCTCTCACCTCTTAATTTCACCTTTTAAGTATCATCCCTTCCTGTTAAATTAGTCCGGTGCCCTCTATCTATGTATACCTGTAAACATATATACACATTCACATATATATTCATATGTCCATATACCCTCATATATAGAAATATATATATATATATATATATATATATATATTTCTAATCCCTTCAACTACTGAGAAAAGTTTCATAAAATACAATTATTTTTTTTCCATGTAGGAATGTTAATAGTTCAACTTTGATAAGTTACTTATGATTTCTTTTCCCTGTTTACCTTCTCATGCTTCTCTTGCTTCTTGTATTTGAATGTCAAATTTTCTTTTCAACTCTGGTTTTTTCAGCAAGAATGCTTGAAAGTCCTCTATTCCGCTGAATAGCCATATTTTCCCCTGAAACATGATACTCTGTTTTGCTGGGTAGGTGACTTTTGGTTTTAGTCCCAGCTCCCTTGACCTCTGGAATATCACATTCCAAGCCCTTCGATCCCTCAGTGTAGAAGCTGCCAGATCCTGGGTTATTCTGATTGTGTTTCCACAATATTCAAATTGTTTCTTCCTGGCTGCTTGTAATATTCTCTCCTTAATCTGGGAATTCCGGAACCTGGCTATAATATTCTTAGGAGTTTTCTTTTTGGGATCTTTTTCAGGAGGTGATTGGTGGATTCTTTCAACCTCTATTTTGCCCTCTGGTACTAAAACATCAGGGCAGTTTTCTTTGAGAACTTCCTGGAGGATGCTTTCTAGGTTCTTACTTTGGTCATGGCTTTCAGGTAGTCCAATAATTTTTAAGTTAACTCTCCTGGATCTATTTTCCAGATCAGTGGTTTTTCCCATGAGATATTTCACATTGCCTTCTATTCTTTCATTTGTTTGGATCTGTTTAACCGCACGCATCTTGATTTCTCATAAAGTCATTAGCTTCCATTTGCTCCAATCTAATTCTGAAACAATGATTCTCCTCAGTGAGCTTTTGAGATTCTTTTTCCATCTGGCAAATTTGACTTTTTAAGGCATTCTTCTGAGTGCCTTTTTGAGCCTCCTTTGCCATTTGAGTCAGTCTGTTTTTTAAGGTATTATTTTCTTCAGTCAGGCTGTTGACTCTCGTTTCATAATTGTCTTGCATTGTTCTCATTTCTCTTCCCAATTTTTCCTCCACTTCTCTTATCTGCTTCTTAAGGTCCTCTATGGCCTGTAACCAGCTTGTATTTTCCTTTGAAGTTTTTGGTGCAGGAGTTCTGACTTCACTGTTTTCCTCCTGTTCCATGCCTTGCTCCTTCTTGTCCCCAAAATAGGAGTGTAACGTTGGAATCTTCTATCTGCTTTGCTTCCTTTGCCTGCTCATTTTGCCACTCAATTTTTTGAATTTTGGGCTTGTTGCCACAGTAGGACTCTGCCACCACACAGGAGAGTTTTCGTCCCAAACGCTGGGGTTTTCTCAGTTGCTGGAGGTATTAGATGGGTGCCCTCTCTGAGGTCTCCACACGCTCTGGCAAGCTGGACACACACCCCAGGACCTCCACCCTAGCTGCAATCCAGATCCAAGCAGGTTAAAGCAAGAGCGATTACCCCTCAGGTGCTTGGTCCCCCTACTCTCTGAAGGCCAGGAGCTGAAGCCACCAAGTGGTGCTGGCTGGCTGTGTGTAATGGGAATGTAAATTTTAAAGATCTTCCCTGTCCCTAGGCTAATGTGCACCTGAAGCCTGGGGTGGGAGGTTTGTTTTTCAGTAGATACTTTTTGATTGGCCAGTGGGTCCAAAAGTTTGTTACATTCTCTGAGCCAGGAGAAGGCTATATAAGCCCTGGTGTGAGGCTTTGTTTTGTGGCTCACTTTGAGAAGTGTTCTGTGAGTTGATATGGATTCTGGGAAGCCATTGTCCTGAGCCCCCCGGCTTTGAAAAAACCCAGATGTTGACTGGGTATGGATGTAATGGTTGGACAGTTTGAAATCTGTCTACTAGATCTGTTTCTGTCTTGATAATTCTGTCTGTGTACTTTGAAGTTCGGGGTGCTGACCTTTTCCCCTGAACAAGGTAACCGATATATGTCTGACTGATTAAAGTAAGCTTGATAACCCATTTTGAGTTGCTTTCCTTTATCAAAGCAGATCCAAGAACCTGTGGTGGAAGCAAACCCTGAGGACGCTTGAGGTGCTTGCATCTACACTGTGCCGGCGTCTCAGTGGTTTCTCCCCCGGGGGTAGAAGCCACGCACTCCCACTTACTGGTGCCAAAGTCCAGACTGCACTGGCCTCTCACCTTGTCCTTTGCATCTATGTATTGATAAATGTGGAAACGGCCACAGCTGCTGCTGATCTGGAGTTCCTCTGGCTAGCGGCTGGTCAGGCCCACCCTGGGGCTGGGCTCAGCTGCCAGAGTGCTGTGCTGGCCGATTCCTGCCGGCCTGCTAGGCTGTCCTCAGCTGGAGGTTAGCTTCTCTGTGTCATTTTGTGGGTTCTGCAGCTCCAAAGTTTGTTTAGAGTCCCCTTTTTACATGGATTGGGGAAGGTGGAAGCAGGAGCCGCGGATAGATCGTGCTTCTACTCTGCCATCTTGCTCTCACTTTGTTCTTAGCATCTATGTTGATAATTCTGGAAATGGCCACAGCTTCTGGTAATCTGGAGTTCCTCTAGCTGGTGCTTGGTCAGGCCTGCCCTAGGACTAAAACCTCTGTGTGGGGCTGGTCTTGGCTCCCAGAGCTTGAGCTGGACAATTCCTGCCAGCCTGCCAGGCTTTTCTCAGCAGGAGGTTAGCTTCTTTTTGTCATTTTTTGGGTTCTGTAGCTCCGGAGTTTGTTCAGAGTCTCCTTTTACATGAATTGGGGGAATCGGAAGCTGGAGTTCCCATTCTCCATATTTTCATATGAAACATATTTGAAGTTTTCTGATGTCTGGATGGAATTGAGGAAAAAAGTAAGTAGCCAAGTAGTTCTTGGTGATCAGTGTGGAGCTGAGGTCCATGAACTTTTTTTTCCCAATGTTTTGATATGTATTTTAATACATTTCATTTTCTTTGTGATCTTATCTATCTTATTTTATGAATTTAAAAAGACTACTTTGAGAAGGTGTCTGCCAAAACAGACAAAATAGAGGTTAGTTAAGAATATCCAGTCTGGAAGACTTACTAAGTGAAGAGGATTAATTCACAGTTTTCTTCCAATTTTTCAAACATCTTCATTGCAGTTGAAGAATAAGACTTTATGCCTAAATACCACTTGTGCACTGTCTAAGTGAAGAGGTGACACTTCTATCATAAATGGTGGAGGAGTAGCAATATTAAGTACCTGCATGCTGGGTATTTTGCTAAGTTCTTTTCAAATATTTTCTCTTTTGATCTTGAGGTCATGACATATATTTTCTCATTACTTAGGGGGATGCCTCACACTGATTTAAACTTTCCAGAAATTGAAAGAGAAACAAGAAAGGTTTTCAACCGAAATAAATTATAATAACACCAAAGTATAGATGATACATTTCCTAGGGGCTATGTGCCACCCAGGAGGCTAGCTGGAACATTAGATCTCATGATTATTTTGTGACAATTAGAGACAATTTTACTTCACCCCAATTGCTTGAAGAACTATGAGAATCATAGTTTGGAAATTAGGTAGTGTAGTGGATAGAGTCCTTGGTCCAGAATCAAGAAGACCTGAGTTCAAATTCCATCTCCAATACTAATTGACTTTGTGATCATGGGTATATCACCTAATCTCTCTCAGACTTAATTTTACCTCCTTCAAAATAGGAATAATTATACTACCTACCTCACAGATTTGTTGTGGAGATGAAATGATAAATGTAAAGTGTTTTACAAACCTCAAAGTACTATATAAATCATTATCATCATTGTCATCATCATCATCACTACCAGTCAAGGGAGGAGGCATATGGTGGTATCATACAAACTTAAATAGAAATGGGCACTACTATTCCATACAGATGAATTGCCATGAACCTCATATTGAGCTGTTTTTAAAATATAGTATTAGCTGTTTTAGTGTATTTTAACTTATTTTGTTAAGTATTTCTTTTTTTTTTAAAGTAATTGGGGTTAAGTAACTTGCTCAAGGTTACACGGCCAGTTATTTCTGGGTGTGGTGCTGAGAATCTGAGCCCAGATTTGATCCCCAGGTCATCCCGACAATGGAGCCAGTGCTCTTACTTTCTGTGTTACCTGGCCACCCCAAATATTTCTAATTGTATTATAATATGATTCAGGTCATACTCAGGTGTGTTATAGATTGTGTGGCCTGCATCTGATACATCTTGTGTAGTAGATAAATTGATTGCCTTAAATTCAGAAAAATCTACATTCAAATTCTACCTGTAATACTTACTGTCACCCAAGACAAGTCACTTAAATGCTAGGGAGTTGCCCAAGGCACATATGTTTCTACTCATTGTACTTCCATCCAAAAGCTTCCTTTGGCACATCATGACTACTTCATTCTAATGTAATCTCTATGTCTTCAGAATATAGTTTATGACTAAGGAAGGAGTACTGCTCATATAAAGTGCAAACCCATTAACAGATAGAAAACTTTCTCTCTCAAACCTACCAATAACAAAACCTGTGACACAGTCCATCTTTTTAGGAAGCACAGATCTCACTAGATTCACTAGAATTCACTAGGATTCACTAGAAGCTCCTCTGTGAATCCCATCACTAAACTTCAAAAAGTGAATCTGAATGGATTTTAGAGTCAGAATCCACTGGGAGCTGGAACATGGCAGAATCCAGCCCAGGAAAGTGCCCCCATGGGTCTGGACAGGGGAAGCAGGGAGCACATGGGGGCTACACCAGGCCAGACTAGAAAGTAGACTACAGAAGAGAGCAAAGGAACCCCAGCCAACAGACTCATCCATCCCAAGGGCGATTCACAGCTGTCTCACCACCAGATGGGAGGATCCATTGGAGCTGGTAAAAGAAAGTGCAGAGCCCACAGCAGAGACAGCAGCTTCTCCTGGGGCTATCAGCCCACAGCCTAGAATTATAAAAATCACCTACCTGATTTTCCAGGGACCAGGACAGGAAAGTAAACTCTAACTGCTCCAATTCCCCCTCCCTGACCTAGAAAACCCAGAGATAAATGTCCCATCCAGAGTAAAATCCTGAAATAGCAAAAATAGCCTCAGGCTGAGTAGCCATGGAGAAAGGATATAATTGAGGGAGAAAGGACTCTGAAGTGAAGGGCAGGAGTGGTCCTAACATGCCCTACCTCACCTGATCAGCAAGAGCTCCCAAAGCCCAGGGGAAGGAGGCAGCAAGCATTAACAACAGAAGCCCAAGTGGACTTCAGCACTACCAAGGGAATCTGAAGACTTTAGCACTGCCAGACACCACCTGCTGAGCCTGCCTGAGCTGTAGCCCAGGGGCATAGAGGCAGAAATCTGAAGTGTCCAGACCACCCCTCCCCAAGAGGTTACTCTGTGAGCATCAGGGTAACTCAGGGGAAACACTGAGAATCCTGGCCTTGGCCTCAGTCTAGACACCCAGAGGCTACAGCACACAAATCCAACAACCAGGCCCTTAGCTCCCAGCCTGAGAAATTAGGAAATAGAAAATTACAATGGGAAGGAAGGAAGCTGAGAAGCAGAAGGGGAAGGCAGGAAAATCAATCAGAGCTATTTATAATGAGCAAGAACAACCAAATATAGAGGCCAACATGGATTCTATACTCACACCTGAGATCACAGAAGGAAATACAAACTGGTCTCAAGCCCAAAAAGCATTCTTGGAGGAGCTCAAGAAAGATTTTAAAAGCCAAATTAAAGAGGTAGAAGATAAATTTAAATCTACAGTGACCAAATTGGGAAAAAAGTCTCACTGAACAAAACAAATCCTTAAAAAGTAAAATTTGTGGCCTAATTGGAGGAAATACCTCCCTAAAAAAAAGGACCTTCAAGAACTAACCAAAGAAAATAATTCACTAAAAATTAGAAGCAGTCAAATTGAAGCTCAGGACTCGATGATGCACCAAGAGTCAATGAAGCAAAACATGAAGATAGAAAAATTTGAAGAAAGTGTAAAATATCTCACTGGAAAAACAACTGACCTTGAGAACAGATCCAGGAAAGATAACCTAAGAATTATTGGTCTACTGGAAAGCCACAATGAAAAAAACAGCCTGGACAACATCCTCCAAGAGATTGTCAAGGAAAACTGTCCCGAATTCCTAGACTCAAAAGGTAAAATAGTTATCAAAAGAATTCACCAGACTCCTGAAAGAGATCCCAAATTGAAAACTCCAAGAAATATAGCAGCCAAATCCCAGAATTACAGGGTTAAGGAGAAAGTACTGCAACCAACCAAAAATAAACAATTCAAATATCATGGAACTGCAGTCAGGATTACACAGTATCTATCAGCTCCTACGTTAAAAGATTGGAGCAATTAGAATTTGATATTTCTTAAGGCAAAAGAGCTAGAACTGCAACCAAGGATCAACTACCCAGCAAAACTGAGCATAATCTTTCAGGCAAGGAGATGGACATTTAGTGAAATAAGGGACTTCCATACTTTCCTGATGAAAAAGCCAGAACTCAATGGAAAATCTGATCTCCAATTACAAGATTCAAGGGAGACATAAAAAGGTAAACAAGGAAAACATACACTCACACATACACACATGCACACTCATGCATACATGCACATAACTTGGGATGCAATAAGAACAAATCATTTAAATCCCTATATGAGAAGCTGATACCTGGAAATATTGAAATTTATATAATTCTCACCACCTTTAAAAGGGATGTGCATAGATAGAGGGTGTGAGTATAAATGAACTAATCTGATGATAAAAAAACACACCTTATTATGGGGTTCAAAGGGATGGTAATGGAATAAAAGGAAAGGATGAGGCAGAAAAAGGTAAATTATGCCATAAGAAGATGCATAAAGACATACTATAGTAGAGGGGATGGAGAGAGGGAAATGAACATCATTTGAACATTATTCTCATTGGTTCTGGTTCAAAGAGGGAACAACATAGTCAATTGAGTTTAAGATTCTAATATGAAAAGATAGAAAAACTCATTATAATACAGGAAAGGGAGGGAGGGAGAGGAGTACTGTATGAAATTTACTCTCATTGGTTTGGGGACAAATAGGGAATAACACTCTGATAAGTATAAAAATCCATTGTGCCCTATGGGCAGTAGGAGGGGTAAAGGGGTAGAAGGGTGGGGTAGAAGGGAGGGAAATAGTAGCAAGAGGAAGGGGTAGGTAAAGGGGGAGGGAGTCACAGGGAGGGAATACTGAGGGAAGCAGTGGTCAAAAGTAAAACCCTTAGAAGGGGAAGGGAGAAGGAAGAAACAAAAATATAAACAGGGGAGGGAATAGGATGGAGGGAAAGGGACACATAGTAATCATTACTGTCAATGTGAAGAGGATAAACTCTCCCATAAAACAGAGGTAGATAGCAGAATGGATTAAAAACCATAATCCTACAATATACTGTCTAGAAGAAACACATTTGAAAAAAAGGGGATACCCAAGGGGTAAAGGTAAAGGCTGGAGTAGAATATATTATGCTTCAGCTAAAGTAAAAAAAAAAAAAGCAGGGGTAGCAATCCTTATCTCAGATAAAGCAAAAGCAAAAATAGATCTAATTAAAAGAGATAAGGAAGGAAATTATATGCTGCTAAAAGGCACCATTGAGAATGATGCAATATCCTTAATTAACATATATGCACCAAGTGGTATAGCATCCAAATTCCTAGAGGAGAAGTTAAGGGAATTATAAGAAGAAATAGAAACCAAGACTATGCTAGTGGGGTCCTTAACCCCCCCCCACTCTGAACTTGATAAATCTCACCTCAAAATAAACAAGAAAGAAGTTAAGGAGGTGAATAGAATTTTAGAGAGGCTAGATATGATAGATCTTTGGAGAAAACTCAATGGGTTTAAAAAGGAATATATCTTCTTCTCAGTGGTATATGTCACATACACAAAAACTGACCATGTACTAGGGCATAAAAACCTCACAATTCAGTCCAGAAAGGCAGAAATATTAAATGCATCATTCTCAGATCAAGTTGCAATAAAAATCATATGCAATAAAGGGCCATGGAAAATGGACTAAAAATTAATTGGAAATTAAACAATTTAATCTTAAAGAATGAGTGGGCTAAACAAGAAATTATAGAAACAAACAGAAACTTTATTCATGAGAATGACAATAATGAGACAACATATTAAAACTTATGGGATGCAGGAAAGGCAGTTCTTAGGGGAACTATTATATCTAGGGGTGCATACATGAATAAATTAGAGAAAAGGGAGTTCAATGAATTGGGCATGCAACTGAAAAAGCTAGAAAAAGAACAAATTGAAAATCCCCAATTAAATACCAAATCAGAAATATTGAAAAACAAAGGAGAGATTAATTAAATTGAAATTAAGAAAACTATTGATTTAATAAATAAAACTAAGTGCTGGTTTTATTTTTTAAAAATGATAAAATTGATAGACCTTTATTTAATATGATAAAAAAGAAGAAAACCAAATTATGAGTATCAAAAATGAAAAGGGCAAATCTACCTCCAATGAAGAGGAAATTAAAACAATAATTAGGAATTATTTTGCCAAATGGTACGCACATAAATTTGACAATCTTAGCGAAAGGGATGAATATTTACAAAAATATAAGTTGCTCAGATTAATTGAAGATGAAGTAAATTACTTAAATAACCCCATCTCAGAAAAAAAAAAATCAACCAAACAATCAGTGAACTCCTTAGGAAAAAAATCTCCAGGGCCAGATGGATTTACTAGTGAATTCTATCAAACATTTAAAGAACAATTGATTCCAATACTCTACAAACTATTTGGGAAAATTAGTGAAGAAAGAGTACTACCAAATTCTTTTTATGACACAAATATTGTACTGATACCTAAATCAGGAAGAGATAAAACAGAGAATGAAAATTATAGACCAATCTCCCTCATGGATATAGATGCAAAAATTCTAAATAAAATACTAGCCAAAAGACTACAGCAGTTCATCACAAGAATAATACACTTTGATCATGTAGGATTTATTCCAGGAATGCAAGGATGGTTTAATATTAGAAAACCATCAGTATAATTGATCATATCAACAATAAAATTAGCAGAAAGGACATGATTATCTCAATAGATGCAGAAAATGCTTTTGACGAAATGCAAATCCATTCCTATTAAAAACACTAGAAAGTATAGGAATAAGTGGAGCCTTCCTTAAAATAATAGATAGCATCTATTTAAAGCCATCAACAAGTGTTATATGTAATAGGGATAAGCTAGAAGCATTTCCAATAAGATCAGTGGTGAAACAAGGGTGTCTACTATCACCCCTCTTATTTAATCTGGTATTAGAAATGTTAGCAGTAGCAATTAGAGTAGAAAAAGAAATCAAAGGAATAAAATTAGGCAAAGAAGAAACCAAGCTATCACTCTTTGCAGATGATATGATGATACACTTAGAGAATCAATTAAAATACTACTTGAGACAATAAATAAATATGGCAAAGTTGCAGCAGTCATTAAAACTACTTGGTACTGGCTGAAGAATAGAGTAGTGGATCAATGGAATAGACTGGGAACATGAGACTCAGCATTCAATGATTATGGTAATCTACTGTTTGATAAACCCAAAGACGTCAGTTTTTGGCATAATAACTTTCTGTTTGACAAAAACTGCCGGGAAACCTGGAATATAGTATGGCAGAAACTTGGCATAGACCATTTTCTAACACCATATACCAAAATCAATTCTAAATGGGTACATAACCTAGGTATAAAGGCTTATACTGTAAGCAGTCTGGGAAAGCAAGGAAGAGTTTACCTGTCAGATTTATGGAGAGGCGAAGATTGTATGACCAAACAAGAATTAGAAAGTATTGTATAATGCAAAATGGATCATTTTGATTACTTGAAATTGAAAAGCTTCTGTACAAACAAAGCCAATGTAACCAGGATTAAGAGGGAAGTGGAAAATTGGGAAAGAATTTTTACAATCTATGTCACTGATAAAGGATTCATTTCTAAAATATACAGAGAATTGAAACAAATTTATAAGAATACAAGTCATTCCCCAATTGATAAATGGTCAAAGGATATGAACAGGCAGTTTACAGAGGAAGAAATTAAAGAGATTTATAAGCATATAAAAATGCTCTAAATCACTATTGATTAGAGAAATGCAAGTCAAAACAACTCTGAGGTACCACATCTAACCAGTCAGATTGACTAAGATGACAAAACAGGAAAATGACAGAAGCTGGAGAGGATGTGGACAAATTGGAACACTAATGCAATACTGGTGGTTGTAAACTGATTCAACCATTCTGGAGAGCATTCTGGCTCTATGCCCAAAAGACTATAAAAAAGTGACCCTTTGACCCAGCAATACCACTTCTAGGGTTGTATCCCAAAGAGATCATAGAAGTGCTAGGAAGATGCATATGCACAAAAATATTTATAGCAGCTCTTTTTGTGGTGGCAAAGAATTGGAAATTGGGATGGCTAGGTGGCTCAGTAAGTAGATCACTGGCCCTGGAGTCAGGAGGACCTCAGTTTAAATCTGGCCTCAGACAACACAAAAACTATCCATGTGACCTTGGGCAAGTCACTTAACCCCAATTGCCTTCCAAAATAAAAGCAAAAAAAATCAAATAAAAATTTAATAAAAGAATTGGAAATTAAGGGGATGCCCAGCAATTGGGAAATGGTTAAACAAGTTGTGGTATATGAATGTAATGGGATACGATTGTGCTATAAGAAACAAGGAGCAGATAGACGTCATATTTACATGGTGGGGCTTATATAAACTGATGCTGAGTGAGAAGAGCAGAACCAGGAGAAATTGGTACACAATTACATGCACAAAATATGTGTGATGATGAACTTTGATTGACTGGACTCTTCTCAGCAATGTACAGTAATAAGTCAACTCCAAAAGACTCATGATGTAGAGAGATGTCTACATTCAGAGAAAGAACTAGAAAGGACAGAGTTTGGATGCAGATTGAAGCAAACTACCTGCTCTTTTTTTTCTCATTTTCTTTTCTTTCCTCTTTCCCATTGTTCATTCTACCCAATACAATCCTTCTTTATACCTCACTAATGTCTAATATGAAACTATTTGCAGATCCTGTACTTGATTTTATGCCGCCATGGGGTGTGGGGAGGGAGGGGAGGAAAGGGGAGAAAATTTGAAATTCAAGAAATTGAATTTTGTAAACTAAATGTAAACAAATTAATATAGACCAAACAATTAAAAAAAGAAAGAAAATGTTCAATTTTGTTTTCGTGTGTGTGTATGTGTGAGAGAGAGAGAGACAGATACAGAGACAGAGAGACAGACATACTAAGAAAGACAGGGAAACAAAAGAAAGCTAGGAAAGGGAGAGAAGAGAGGAGACAATAGATAGACAGATAGAAAGAGACAGAGAGAAACAAAACAGGGGAGAATATTGGCTTTATGGCTTTTATAGGACTGCAGGACTAAAAATATGTTCATATTCCCTCAGGAGCAATGATCAATCCACACAAATTTTGACAACTGAACTGCTGGCAGAAGATGAGAGTTTTAACTCCTTTGGAAGAGGAATTCTGTTATAGCAGTGTGATTAATATAATCCATTCACTTCCCAGAATATAGTGATCATAGATTTAGAGCTGGAAGGGACCTGACAGATTATGTAGCTCAACATTCTCCTTTAGCGAATTAGAAACTGAGACCCATAAAGGTAAAATCGCGTACATAAGCTCATTCAGAGAGAGAGAGAGAGAGAGAGAGAGAGAGAGAGAGAGAGAGAGAGAGAGAGAAAACCTGACTGTAGAAAGTTCTCATGCTGACAGGGAAGATCAAAGCGCAAACTAAGAAGAAGAGAGTAATGTCAAAATGCCTACAGGCAAAGCCTCAAAGAAAAATGTAAATTGATCTCAAGCCCCAGAAGAATCCTGGAAAGCCTAAAAAGGGAGCTTAGAATCAAATAAGAGAGGATGAAGAAAAATTGCGAAAAGAAATGAGAGTGATGCAAAAGAATCTTGGGGGAAAAAAAGCCAACAGCTTGATAAAGGAAGCACAAAAAATGTAAAAGGGATCTATCAAACAAAATCAGAATAATTTTTTTAAAAGCAAAAAATGTAAAATACATCACTGGAAAAATGAAGGAATTAGAAAATAAATCCAGGAGAAATAATTTAAGAAATAATAGACTATCTTAAAGTCATGATCAAAAAAGATCATACTTCAAGAATTTATGAAAGAAAATTGTACTGAAATACTAGAACCAGAAAGTAAAATAAAAATTGAAAAAATCCACTAATTAAGTATGGAGAGAAATCCTCAAATGAATACTCATAGGAACATTGTAGGCAAATTTTAGCACCCCAAGGTCAAGGAGAAAATACTGTAATCAGCCAAAAAAAATTAAAATATTAGTAATTAGAGTCAGGATTACACAGGATTTAGCAGCTTCAACATGAAAGTATAAGAGAACAAGGGATATATATTCTGGAAGGCAAAGGAGCTAGGACTACAATCAAGAATAACCTACCCAGTGAGAAATGGTCATTCAGTGAAATAGGTAGCTTTCAAGTTCTCATGATAAAAAGTTCAGAGCTGAACAAAATTTTGATTTCCTAAAAAAATTACTGAAGAGAACAATAAAAATGAATTAAATGGAAAGAGAAAGCATAAGAGATTCAATAAGGTTAAAATGTTTACATTTGTAAATGGAAAGATGATACTTGGAATTCTTAAAAACTGTGTCCCTTGGGGTGGCCAGGTGGAGCAGTGAGTAAGAGCTCCGGCCCAGGTGATGGGAGATCCAGGATCAGTTCTGTCCTCAGATACTTGGTACCCACACAAAATAACTGGCTGTGAAAACTTGAGCAAGTTACTTAACCCCAATTGCTTTAATAAAAAAAAAGAACTGTGTCCCTACTAGAGTAGTTAGAGAAGGTATAAATAGAAAAAGGGTACAGGTATAAGATGATTTTGATGGGATAATTTAAAAGAGGGCGATAAAGAGGATTGTATCGGGGGCAGAAGGAAGAGAGAGATAGAATAGAGTGAATTATCTGACATGAAAAGGTATGAAAGACCTATTACAATGGAGAGGACAACGGGAAGGTGGGGGGTAGGCATCACTTGAATCTTATTCTCATTGGAATTTGTTCAAAGAGGGAATAACATACAAATCAGTTGGGTACACAAAACTATCTTAGTCTACAGGGAAGTAGAAAGTGACAGGGCTAAGTAAAAAGGGAAGGAACTCACAGAAGGGAGGGCAGATTGGGGGAGGCAGTGATCAGAAGCAAAATACTGATGAGGAGGGAAAGATGGAAGAGAGAGAAAGAGAAAAGTATAAATGGAGGAAATAGGATAGAGGGAAATATACAGTAATTATAATTGTGAATGTGAATAGGCTGAACTCTCCCATACAATAGAATTGGATAGCAGAGTGAATTAAAAACCAGAATCCTATGATATGTTGTTTACCAGAAAAACACTTGAAGCAGAGAGAGATTCATAGAGCAAAGTTAAAGTACTGGATCAAAATCTATTGTGCTTCAGCTGAAGTTTTTAAAAAAAAAATCATGGCTAGCAAATCATGATCTCAAAAAAAAGCAAAAGCAAAAATAGATCTAATTAAAAGAGATAAGATAGACAACTACATCCTGCTAAAATGTACCATAGACAATAAAGTAATATAATTAAGAAATATACATGCACCAAGTAGTATAGCATAAAAATTCTTAAAGGAAAAGTTAAGTGAGTTACAGGAGGAAATATATGGCAAAACTATATTAATGGGGAATCTTAACTTTCCCCTCTCAGAACTAGATAAATCTATAAACAAGAATAATGTAGAAAGAAGCTAAGGAGGTGAATATGGTTTTAGGAAAGTTAGATATGACAGACCCCTGGAGAAAATTGAATGGGGATAGAAAAGAATATACATTTTTTTTTCTTAGTGGTACATGGTACCTACACAAAACTCAATCATGTAATGCAAAATCAAATGCAGAAAGGTGGAAATAGAAAATGCATTCTTTTCAGATCACAATGCAATAAAAATTACATTTTGTAAAGGTCAGTGGAAAGACATTAAAATTTTAATTAGAAGATAAATCCTAACAGAATGAGGGTCAAAGAACAAATCATAGAATCAATAATTTCATTAAAGAGAATGAAAACAATGCAATACAATTCCTTAATTTATATGATGCAGCTAAAATAGGACTTAGGGGAAAATTTATTTCCCTAACTTCTTATATCAATAAAATAGAGAAAAAGCAAATCAATGAAATGGTCTTCTAACTTAAAACCTAGAAAAGGAACAAATGGAAAATCCCCAATAGAGCACCAAATGGGAATTCTTGAAAAACAATAGTGGGATAATAACATTGAAAGCAAAAAAAAAAAATTGACCTAACAAAACTAAAATCTGATTTTGATTTTTAAAAATAAGACTGATAAATTATTAACTTGATAAAAAAAAAGAAATACAAATTTCCAGCAACAGAAATGAAAAGAGTAAATTCACTACCAATAAAGAGGAAATGAATACAGTCATTAGGAAATATTTTTTCTCAATTATATGCCGATACATCTGACCATTTGTGTGAAATTGAAGAATATTTACAAAAATATAAATTGCCCAGAAATAGAAGAAAAATAGAATACTTAAATAACGCCATATTAGAAAAAGAAATTGAACAAGCTATCAATGAGCTCCCTAAAATAATATCGAGGGCCAGTTGGATTCATAATTAAACTCTACCAAAAATTCATGAAAAAATTAATTC
Organism: Petaurus breviceps papuanus; assembly: GCF_028583685.1. Lineage (NCBI taxonomy): Eukaryota > Metazoa > Chordata > Mammalia > Diprotodontia > Petauridae > Petaurus > Petaurus breviceps. The sequence goes on along the minus strand of NW_027186296.1, from coordinate 63,200,635 downwards.
CAATAATATATAAAGTATTAGAATAATGTCGACTAAATTCCTTTCTAAATAAATATAGTGCTAATTCATAAAAAAGGAATAATTAAAACAGAAAGAAAAGTATAGACCAATTTTCATAATGAATATTGATGCAAAAAATTAAATAAAACACTAACAAAGAAATTACTTCACTTTATCATAAAGATCATCCACTATGACCAGGTGATATTCACACCAGGACTGCAGGACTGGCATATTAGGAAAAAAAATATCAACATAACTTACCATATCAAGAGAACCAACAGAAATCATGTGATTATCTCAATAGGTGCCAAAAAAAAAAAAACAACTTTTGATAAAATGTAACACCCATTCATATTCAACACTAGTGAGTTTAGAAATAAATGGAGCTTTCTTTATAATGATAGATAATATTTCTATAAAACTATCAGCAAACATTACCTGTAATGAGGATAAACTGGAAGCCTTTCCAATAAAATCCAGGGTGATACAAGGAAGACTTATCACAACTATTATTCAATATTTGATTAGAGATGTTAGGTATAGCAATTAAAGAAAAAATACATTGAGGAAATTAGAATAAGGAATGAAGAAACAAAACTATAAGTATTTGCATATGATATGATGGTATATTTAGAGAATCAACTAAAAAAGTACATGAAATAATAACTTTAGCAAAGTTGCAGGGTATAAAATAAACCTACATAATTTTTCAGCATTTCTATATATTACAAACAAAGACAAGGAGCAAGAGATAGAAAGAGAAATACCTGTTAAAATACTTGTAGACATTAAAAAATACTTGCAGTCTACCTGCCAAGATAATCCCAGGTACTATATGAACACAATTACAAAATGCTTTTCACATAAATAAAATCAGATCTGAAAAATTGGAAAAATATCAATTTACTCATGAGTAGGCTGAGGAAATATAAGAAAAACGACAATTTTGCCTAAATTAATTTACTTATTCAGTGCCATACCAGTCAACCTACCAAAAATTATTTGATAGAGGTAAAAAACATAATAACAAAATTCATCCTGACGTGCAAAATGTCAAAAATATCAAAGAATTAATGAAAAAAGGTGCAAAGCAAGGTAGCTTAGCTGCTGTAATGGGAATGCAAATTTGGAAGATCTTCCCTGCCCCTAGGCTATAGTGCACCTGAAGCCTGGGGTGGGAGGCTTGTTTTTCACTTGTTTTCTTGATTGGCTAGTGAGTCAATAAGGTTGTTACATTCTCTGCGCCAGGAGAAGGCTATATAAGCCCTGATGTGTAGCTTTGTTTTGGGACTCACTTTGAGAAGTGTTCTGTGATTTGATCTGAATTCTGGGAAGCCTTCGTTGAGAGTCCCCCGGCTTTGAAAAAACCCAGATGTGGAAACACAGATGTTGACTGGGTATGGATGTAATGGTTGGACAGTTTGGAAATCTGTCTACTTGATCTGTTTCTGTCTTGATAATTCTGCCTGTATGCTTTGAAGTTCGGGGTGCTGACCTTTTTCCCCTGAACAAGGTAAACGATATATGTCTGACTGATTAAAGTAAGCTTGTTAACCCATTTTGAGTTGCTTTCCTTTAACAAAGCAGATCCAAGAACCTGTATTGGCAGACACCCTGGAGACGCTGGGGTGCTTGCCGCTACAAAATGGCGTCACGAACAGGATCTGCAGAGTAAAAGGAAAGTATGGGGACTGGGATAATTGTTTGTTTCCCAGTTGTGGTAGCCGTGATTCTGTGGAGCTGTGGAGCAGGAGAGAAGAATGGCCTGCATGCAGACTTCGCTGAGCTGAGAGCAGGAATGGTGATTCTGCCTGCATCAGGACCTGGGCAGAAGCCAGGAGCGGCTGCCGCCTGCGGGAGGAGAAGGAGCCCAGGAGTTCGGAATTCAGCCACAGGAAAAGATAAGAACTGAGCAGCAAAGCAGGGGCACTGAGTGTGTTTCCTGGCTGCTTCCCACAGTTTGGGACCCTGGGGGAGGATGGACTTGTGACTATGGTGGGTGGGATGAAGTGCCTTGGATCCCCAGGGACCCTACCTTGTTGGTTTTGTTGCCCAGCCCCATCTCTGTGCTTGGAGGCAGGGGCTGGAGCTGTGTGAGGGGAAGGACACCCCCCCCCAACTTTATTTGAACTCTTGTTTTGAACTGAAGTGATAATGCTATGTACTTTGTGTTTGTTTAAGGCCCAGTGACCACTTTGGTAACTTTAGTTCTGTACCTTGAAAATGTGACCTAAGAGATTATCAAGACAGAAACAGGTCAAGTAGACAGATTTCCAAACTGTCCAACCATTACATCCATACCCAGTCAACATCTGTGTTTCCACATCTGGGTTTTTTCAAAGCCGGGGGACTCTCAATGATGGCTTCCCAGAATTCAGATCAAATCACAGAACACTTCTCAAAGTGAGTCCCAAAACAAAACTACACATCAGGGCTTATATAGCCTTCTCCTGGCTCAGAGAATGTAACAACCTTATTGACTCACTGGCCAATCAAGAAGTATCTACTGAAAAACAAGCCTCCCACCCCAGGCTTCAGGTGCACTATAGCCTAGGGGCAGGGAAGATCTTCCAAATTTGCATTCCCATTACAGCTGCATAAAACCTAAAACTATATTATAAAGTGGAAATCATCAAAACTATCTGGTATTGGCTAAGAAATAGAGTAGTGTATCAGTGGAACATGTTCAGTACATAAGACACAGTAGTAAATGACCATACTAACCTAGTATACAATAAACCAAAAGACGCAGATGCTGGGATAAGGACTCACTATTTCACAAGAATTTCTGGGAAAACCTAAAAAACAATGTAGCAGTAACTGGGTATAGACCAACATTTTACACTGTATACTAAGGTAAGGTCAAAATAGGTATATGATTTATTTTCTTTATTTCTTATTTTATTTTTTCCTAGTTGCATGCCAAAACAATTTTTAACCTTCATTTTTAGAACTTTGAATTTCAAATTCTCTCCATCTATCTGTCCCTCATTGTTAAGGCAAGCAATTCAGTGTAGGTTATACATGTGTAGTCATGCAAAACTTTTCCATAATAGTCATGCTGTTAAAGAAAATATAGATAATATAAAAAAAACTCAGTAAAAATAAAGGGAAAAAAAGGTATGCTCCAATCTGTATTCAGACACCATCAGTTATGTCTGAAGATGGATAGCACTTTTCATCACAAGTACTTCAGAGTTGTCTTTGATCATTGTATTGCTGATAATAGTTAAGTTGTTCATGCTGATAATATTAGAATATTTTTTTTACTTTGTTCATAGCACATTTAATTTTGCATCAACTCATGTCAGTCTTTTCAGGTTTTTCTGAGAGCATCCTACTTATCATTTCTTATAGCACAATATTATACCATCATAATTACATATCACTATTTGTTCATTCATTCTCTAATTGATGGGTATCCCCTCAATTTCCAGTTCACTGACCCAATAAAAAAGATGCTACAAATATATTTGTATATATAGGTCCTTTTCCTTTTTTAAATCTCTTTTAGGACATAGACCTTGTAGTGGTATCGCTAGGTCAAAGAGTATGAATGGTTTTATAGCCTTTTGGTGATAGTTCCAAATTACTCTATAGAATGGTTTAATCAGTTCAAAACTCTAACAGTCCATTAATGTTTCATTTAGCCCACATCCCTTACCCTATTTGTCATTTCCCTTTCCTGTTCTATTAGCCAATCTAATGGGTATGAAGTAGTACCACAGAATTGTTTCAATTTGTACTTCTCCAGTCAATAGTGAGAACATTTTTTATATGGGTATAGATAGTGTTGATTACTATACCACAAATCTGTTCATATCTTTTGATCATTTATCAATTGAGGAATGGCTCTGATTTTTGTAAATTTGACTCAGTTCTCTACATGTTTGAGAAACGAGGCCTTTATCAGAGAAAATTGCTTCAATGTTTTTTCATAGTTACTATTGCTGACCATATTCTATTCTATTCCTCTATTCTATTCCCTATGTTTAGTATATTCTCTCTTTCCTTTCACCCTGTCCCTTCTGAAAAGTGTTTTGCTTCTGATTACCCCCTTCCCCAAACTGCTCTCCCTGTTATTGCCCCCCTCTTCTCTTTTTCCCATTCCCCTTCTACTTTCCTGTAGGGTAAAATAGATTTCTATACTCAACTGATTGTATATGTTAATCTTTCTTTGAATCGGTTCTGATGAGAATAAAGCTCACTCATTCCTCCTAAACTCTCCCTTCCTACTTATCACTGTAAAATCTTTTACTTGCCTCTTTTATGTGAGATAATTTACCCCATTCTACCATAAGTAAATTAGGAGAGTGAAGAATAGTTCACCTGTTGGATCTATGCACAAGGGAAGAACTTATTACCAAAAAAATCAAGATAGGGAACATTATAAAATGCAAAACAGTTCATTTGGATTATATTAAATCAAAAAGGTTTTTTTCACAAAAAAAATAATGCAAACATAATTAAAAGGAAAGCAAAAAGATGGGGAAAAATTTTTATAGCAAGTGTCTCTGATAAAGGTCTCACTTCTTAAAAGTATAAAGAACTAAGTTAAATTTATTAAAATGAGTTTAATTCCACAGTAGATAAATGGTCAAAGAATATGAACATGCAGTTTTCAGATGAAGAAATCAAAATTACCTGTAGTTATATAAAAATGCTCCAAATCACTATTGATTGGAGAGAAATGCAAATCAGAAGAACTCTGAGGTACTACCTCATACCTATCAAATTGGTTAATATCACAGAAAAGGGAAATTATAAATGTTGGGGAGGATAGGGGAAATTTGAGACACTAGTTTACTATTGGTGGAGTTGTGAACTGATCCAATCATTCTGGAGATCAGTTTGGAACTATGCCCAAAGGATAATCAAACTCTATATACCTTTTGATATAGCAATAACATTATTTGATCTTTATCCCAAAGATATCACAAAAAGGGGAACAGGACCTTTACATACAAAAATATTTATAGCAACTCTTTCTGTGGTGACAAAGAATTGGAAATAAAGGGGATGTCCATCAATTGGGAAAGGGCTAAGCAAATTGTGATATATGAATGTTATGGAATAGTATTGTGTTATAAGACAAGATTTCAGAAAAAAAACCCGGAAAGGCTTAAATGAACTGATGTAAAGTGAAGTGAGCAGAAACAGAACACTACATACAGTAACAGAAACATTGTACAATTATCAAATATGGATGACTTAGCTCTTTTCAGAAATACAATATTTCAAAATAATCCTGAATGAGTCATGATAGAAAATGCTATCCACATCCACAGAAAGATGTGATGGATTCATATTGCAGATCAAAATATACTATTTCCACTTTATTTGTGTTTGTGTGTTTCTTTTGTCTGTTTTTTTCTTTCACTGCATGACTAATATTGAAATATGTTTTACATCATTACTCATACATAACCTACATCAAATTGTGCACATACTTTATAACATTGTGATAGACTTGTGATTTTATTTGTATAGGAAATTCTAGGTTGCAAAATCTCCCTCTACCAATATGGGGTATAACATTTTGTGTAAATTATTGTACTGGAAGATTGTCTATGGAAACTGAGAATGTGAGTGATTTGTTGAGGGTCACTCATGCACAATGTCCAGCAGTAGGATTTGAACATGGCTTTGAGGTTCACCGTCTATCCACTGCATTATGTCTTTAGAGAGATGCCTGTTCAATATTCCTTATATATTATAGGTCTGGTAATGTCAGTCCTCAGATCAAAAATATTTATTGACTCACCTTTTCTTTATGTGTTTTGTTGTTTTTCCTTTTCTCTTTTTAAGAAAACCAATGACATCACAAGTGATCTCTTGATTTGTACATGAATTTTATTCAAATGAGGCAGAGTCATGCAAAGTCATTAGCCTCACTCTTTCTCCTAGAGCCATCAAAATTAGGAGGAAAGACAAAAGTCAAGAGGCCTGGTGATGTTCCAGGATGCAGTAGATGATCTTGGCATCTTCAGTGTCTGACCAAACTCTAGGTGCTATACACTGCCTGCTTCAGCTGCCTTTATGCCCATTGGAATAAAATGTTTTCATATGCCCTCTTTTCTACAGAGTAGGAGTGATAATCCCTTTCTTAGAAGGAAAAGCTTTCCACAAAACTGCATCATCATAGTTTTGTTGCATTATTCTTACATTCCTTTCAAGACACCTCAGATGTCATCTTCTTGAAACCTTGCCTAATCTCACAGTTGCTGGTAGTCTCTTACATCTCTAATTATTTTATGATAAATTATCCATGTTCATGTCATAATACTTCAGTAGAATATAAGGTTCTCTGCAGTAGGGACTTGTTTATTTTTATTTTAAATTTCCCGTACCTGTCACAGGACCTTGCTCATAGTAGATACTTATTGTTTCCTGAATTGAATTATTGACTAGCATTCTATTCCTTTAGTTCTAGACTTGAGCCAAATTCAAGTACTCAGTGTCCCAAAATATGCTTTCTTTTATCTATATCTTTACTGACATTGTTTCTTTTTTCGAGGATATCCTTCTCTTAGCCACACTTTGTCTGCTCCATTGACAGAGATAAATACATAGGTCTACAGAGATTGATATAGCAGATTTATTGCCTTATTATGTACAGGCATTTTGCTAATCATTATGCATACAAATGCAAACAATCAAGGCAATTCCTATCCTCAAGGAGCTTAACTTTTCATGAAGATAGCATCTACTGGGGAGTGGCATAGTCAGTAGCAGGATAGGGAGTTAGATTACCTATCCTATAAAGACCAGTACAAGTGCCATTTCTTTGAGAAACTCTCCTTTATTTCTCCAGTTGCCAATGATCATTTTCCTCTTAAACCTCTCACAGCACTTTATTTTTGCATTACTTTAATGCATTTTTTGCATCATTATATATCTTACATTTATCTTTCTATGTGTTTAAGTTTTATGAGGGTAGAAGAATATACTGTGTATATTCTCCAGCATTACATTCTGTACATAGAAAGCACTTAATATGTTTGTTGAATTGATTGATTAGTCCCTGCAACATCTTTTCCAATGAAAGCAAGTGGACAATATTCTGTCATATCCCATTTTATAATCATACAAAACTGCCCATTTCATTAATAGGAATAGAAACTAACTTATTTTCTTTCTCTTGAAGTCAGCCATCTATTTGCATCTTGGGTGGTGCTTACTATACATGCTGCCCACTTTCATTAATGCTCCACATTTCATTTCATGCCTTCTAGGTGCTTTTTGTTAACATAGGACCATTCAGATGAGGTAACATAGAATAACTCTGAAAACTATAAAGCATCATCATCACTAGTATGACTCGCCTGGATGCTGGAATATTTCCCACATGCTGTTCTCTAGAGGCTCATCCAATGAGACTCGGTCTCTTCTTTTTACAGCATGGTAGTCTCTAGGGTTATATAAGTTACATATCATTATATCACTGAGGTGTGTTTCAGACTGGACTGAAAGCCATATTAGTAGGTTCTGGCATTACTGTGTTACACTTCAATTATTACACTTAATGGGGTTTGGTTTTGGTGAATTATGGCAATGAGGAGTTAAGATGCCTTAAGAGCTGTTGTGTTCCTATTCTGTTCTAACATTACTCTTCTGGCACAAAATCTGGGTTTTTAGGGGGACAATTTTAATGTCATACAGAAATTTTTATAGAGAAAGCAGCTCTTGGTCAGTGCCCCAAATCTACTGTGGCTTAGATTAATTGTGCCAGGTGCTGGAGGTATAAAGACAAAAAGAAACAAAGCAGTTCCTACCCTAAAGGTGCTTATATTCTGTCCAGAGAGAAAACAGCAAATCTTTTTTTAAAAGCAATCAGGGTTAAGTAACTTGCTCAAGGTTACACGGCCAGGTGTTTCTGGGTGGGTGCTAACTGTCTGAGCCCGGGATTCGATCTCCAGGTCTTCTCAACACTGGAGCCAGTGCTCTTACTCTCTGTGCTACCTGGCCGCCCCCAACAGCAAATCTTTAGATGAATAAAAAAATGAATACAATGTAATCATTACCAGTTTCTTATTTGTATACTTCCATAGAATCCAAGTTAGACTTTTCTTGTTCACTGCCAAACTCCACCATCAAAATTCACTAGTTGTCTTTTTTTGAGTTTCTAACCCTAAGGACATTGTATATCTTCTGCTGCTCATTTGAGTTCCAAAGCCTTGGCAATAATGATTTCCTGGGGCAAAGGAGAAACAGTGTGGTTGCACTCACCTTAATGTCCCTAAATTTCTTGTATTAGTCAGTCAGCAAGCATACAAGCACTGTGGGATAGGAACTTGCTAAGTTCCATGGATGTAATGAGAGGCCAATAAACAATCTCTGCTTTCAAAGAGACTCACATTCTAATGAAGAAGATATATATTCCTCCCATATCCCTATTTAGGGCATGTAGCTGAAACAAGTTTGGATGTTTGACTCAATATACATTTTGTGATTTTGAGTGAGGAGTTTTGTGGGCCATAACTAGGACATTTTCCCAGGTAGTCACAGCATCAAATATCTTTAATCTTGGGGGCTGGGAGGGAAAGGGAAAAAATAGCATGAATAGCAATGTAATTTCAGAGGAAATAAGCAAATTTATGTAGTTTAGGAATTAGAAGGCAGATTTTGGTAGCTCAGAAGACACAGCTGTGTGATGTTTCAATGACTCAATGTTTGTCTCTATGGAGATCTTTCCCAGATCTATACATCCAGATGCAGTCTCTTGCCTGAGTTTCTCACTTCATCCACAGAATGCCTCTTGGAAGTTTCAAAGTGAGTGTCTTATAGACTTCTCAAACCCAACATGTACAAAACTTTACTCATTTCCCCTTCAAAACTCTCCCTATTACTATCAAAATACTACCATCCTCATAGTCACCCAGGTCTATAAATCCATTGTCATTAAAAAAAAATATCTAGGGCACATCGATCCCACATATTCATTTTGTTTCCAAGTCTTATTTTAATCTTCAGAATATATTGCATATAACACCTATTTTCACCATCACACAGCTGCCAACTTATTTCAAACTCATCTCCAACCTCAAATATTACAGTAATATTTTGGTTGATCTATCTGCCTCCTCTTTCCCCATTCCTATTGATCCTCCACTCCACTGCAAAAGAAATTTTTCTAAAGCATGTACCACTGCCTAGTCTTCCCCTTCCCCTATGCACTTCAGTGGTTCCCCATTACCTCCAAGATCAAACATAAAATCCTCTGTTTTGTGTTTAAAATCCTTTATAATCTGCCCCTTTCTTTACTTTTTAGTTTTCTTTCTCCACTCTTTTCCACATATTCTATACTTCAGCAAGACTGACTGACAGAAAACAAAATGACAAATGCTGGAGGGGATGTGGGCAAATTGAGAAACTAATGCACTGTTGGTAGAATTGTGAATTCTGTATAGCAATTTGAAACTATGCTCAAATGGCTATAAAGCCAGGCATACCCTTTGGCCCAGCAATACCATTAGTGTCTATATCCCAAAGACATGGGAAAAAAAGACCAGAAAGGAAAAGGACCTATATGTACAACATATTTATAGCAGCTCTTTTTTTGGGGTGACAAAGAATTAGAAATTGAGGAGATACACATCAGTTAAAGAGTGGCTGAACAAGTCATGGTATGTGATTATGATAGAATACTTCAGAAATGATGAGCAAGATGCTCTCAGAAACTTTTGAAAAGACTTACGTGAGTTGATACAAAGTGAAATGAGCAGAACCAAGAAAACATTGTGCACAGTAATAGCTATATTGTAAGATAAGCAACTGTGAAGGACAGATATTCTCAACAATGCAATGATCCAAAACAATTCTTTAGGACACATAATGAAAAATTTTATCAATTTTCAGAGAAAGAACTGATAATTTGAGCACAGATTGAAGGATATTTTTTCCCCTAAACTTCATTTTTCTTGAGGCTTTTCTTTCTTGTTTGTTTGTATTTTTCTTACAACATGACTAATTGGAAACATGTTTTGCATGACTGCACATGCATAATCAACATCAAATTCCTTGCCTTCTCAATGGAGAGGGAAGGTGGAAGACAATTTGAAGCCCATCATTTTAAAAAAATATATTAAAATTGATTTTTGCCTGTAATTATGAAAATATTAAATATTTTTAATTGAAGCAGAATAATTTGTGCTACATGAAGGTGAAGGAATTCTATTGTGATTTAAGATATGGGGAAATAGATGATTTTAAAGAGATCTGGGAAGAGTAGTGGGAATTGATACAGAGTGAAGTGAATAGAGCCAGAAGGACAATTGCTAGTATAAGATCAATATTAGGAAATGAACAGTTTCGAGTACTTTTATAAATTGATAAATGAAAGGAGAGACTCAAGTAAACAATGTTTACAGTGGCAACACTAAAAAAGAAACATTTTTGAAGGTTATAAGAACCATGATCAACAAAATGACCATTCATGATTCTAAAGGACCCATCATGAGACATTCTATCCATGACAGAAAGGTGATGGATTTGGGGTGTAGAATGAGTCATATATTTTTTTGTGTATATCCATTGGGGTAAATTGATTTGCTTGTCTATGCATATTTTTAAAAGAAAAATTTTCCCTTATTTTTTCCAATGAGGTGGAAGGTGGCTGGAATAAAAAATATATTGTTTTGAAATAATTTTTTTTTAAATAGAGACGTATAGAGCAGTACTACAAATGTGAAATGCTGTTTGTAATTTCATATGAGGTCATTGTATCATAGTTTTCCTTAAGTCTTACTTTGTTCCAAGAGACTTCTCATAAAACAGCACTAATTTGTAAACTTGTATAATATAAAAATAACGTATCAATAAAACCCCAAGGGATCATAAACACAATAACATTAAAAACAAAAAGAAAACTGAAAACACATTTCTGTGACCTAGGTCACATTTAAATATTGTATTCCTCAGTTTGAAAGTTGTCCTTCACGATCTATCATAAGTTTGTAGTCTTCACTGTCATATAAACAACTTGAGAGATTATCCTCTTTGCCCCTTCCCCAGCTTTGAGACCTTGGGTGGTGGGAGATCTATGTATGGTAAAGAATGGGATTTTTGGTCATCATTTAATATAAATTAGTATTTTAAAGTCCCAACATTTCCACACTCCTTATGTGTTATGTCCCAAGCAGCTACCAAACGTACCTATTGAAATCAAACAATTAGGGTATGATAGAGAATTACCAACTCTCAGAAGACCTCAGTTTTAGCTCTTGATCTGAAACTTAGTAGCTATAAGACTCTTGTAGTGTTACTTAGCTTTGCTGAACATCAATTCCTCCATGTCCTCATTTATCAAATGGAAATAATAACTTTCCTTCTAATAATATTGTGATTATAGATAAACCAAATCTCTTTTGTAAATCATAAAGCATTATATAAGTGTGATTTATCTGTGCTGGTTCTGGTTGGCAGATATCATAAATCACAGGAATCACTTCTAAAAAAGTCCAAAATTCAGACAGTATCCAGAGCCAAGGACATCAGTAAACAGGAAATAAACAGGACCATGAGCAAAAAGACTTTAGAACAAAAGGTCAAGGACAAAAGCAGAATATCCAGCCAACAAATAGAGATTATAGGATTTAGAGCATAAAGGGATCCTAGAGATCATCTAACCCTGGACCTTCATTTGACAGATCAGGAGCCTGAGGTTCAAATAGGTGGAATAGAATGATAAAACCTCAGAATTGTAGAAGAGTTCATGGTTTATATAAATTAACCAATGTCTGACCAGGAATATATTTTGCAAGAACCACTTCAATCCAATAACCATATTTTTAGTATCTTTGTAAACATCAATATGGTAGTTGATGTGAGGAGGGAAGTGATACAAAGTTTAGGTAAGAAATATTGCATAATCTATGCCCCCATGAAGTTTATGAATTTTAATATCCATTATTGTATAGAAAGTGTCCAAGGTCATTCATACACACAGATAATAAGTTAAAGTGAAGAGATAGGGACCTAGTATCTTAATTATTAGTATTATTTGATAGAGTACCCCTTTCATTATATCATGCTGCACAGTATTTCAGGAACAAGTATGGGGAACCAATAGCAAGAATGATGATTGAAATGCAACTGAATAGCTTTGGAGGTGATAGTTCCTCATATTCTTTCTATCTAGAACTGGTCCTTCTTAGTACATCCTTCATTTCTTGAATGAAGTACATTCAAGTAGTCAAACCTTGATTAGGTCAGGGCAGGTTTAGAGGTTATTCGCATACTGGCAGATGCAGCTGTAGTATTCCAGTTATGTTGCAAAGGTACCTGTTGTTCCTCATCATTTTTAAGCAGACTATCTGTGTTCTTTGTAAATATGCTCTCATTCACTGGCTAGACACTCTAGATTTAAATTGCTCAGGCTATGGTTGCACAAAGTAAAACCAGAAAGACTCCTAAAATATCCTGAAGGGCATCAATATCTCATTTATATCAGTTTGCACTCAGGAAGTAGAAAGAAAAATAGTTTTGTTCATTGTATTCACATTTATTATTATGCTAATGAAATGATAAAGCAATTAGATTTATGAATAAAGACATAAGTACTTTTAAAGCTAACTAGCCTAAAATGTAATAAAGTTCATCTTCCATTGGCTTTAAGAGTCAATCAAACAACAGACATTTATAAAGTACTTACTTTGCACCATGCATCGTGCTGACCAATTGGGATAAAAAGACAAAAATAAAACACCCACTCTCTTCAAAGATCTTATATTGAGAATTGGTTCATAGTTTTATGTGTGTGCCTAATACTTAATCAAATACTCAAATAGGTTTATGATCTTATCAATTTTGGAGTTCTTCTCAACTATACGGTTCATAACCCAATCATGCCTTTCAATTCTCCTTGATGTTGTCCTGAAATTTTGCTGCAAGATGTCTTACTGTCTAATGTGCTAGAGCCTTTCCTTGCTTTCTACTAACATCTTAAGTGGTTGAGCAATGGCATATGTCATTTCTTATCTTTGCATTTAACCAGTTTTTTTCCCTTCTTTTTTGTTTTGTAATTCCTTGATGAAATAATTTTAGTATAAAGAATACATACTAAAGAATAAATAAAATCATTTATTCTTTAGTATTGCTTGTTAATTATAGGTTATAGCCTACTCATCCTGAACATGGATCTTTTCATTGCCTTGTGGGAAAGGCTCCTGTTTTTGTTGTGGGAGGTGGTGGAGCTTCAGTTCTTTCTGCCACACAACATCAACAGGACAATATTTTATTGATTAGATGTGTCTTTCCTGTTATTGGAAACTTGGGTTAAAAGTGTTTTGTAATCACCTCAAAGTAATTTAGTCTGTTATCTTTTTCCTTTTGAAATATGTTCCCAGCTCATTATCCACTTCTTTATATCACACACACACACACACACACACACACACACACACAGTTGGATAAACTAAAGGATGCTCATTCAAATGCATGCAGAAATCTGTCCAATAAACATTTTTTTTTCATCCACTTCACTTTTCCTTTATAGACGGACAAGCCAAACTTCTTTGAATGATTACAAATCTTCTCCATGAGTCTGTGTAATATCTCGGGGCCTGATGTGATCAATACAACGTCATCCACATACAAGAAGCCTGGAAGACGCTATTATCCGCAGGGAATTCTTCCTTGACCAAGATAGTACAGCACATCTCCTCTAGCACAGCGGTGAATACTTTGATGAGCACATATGTCCCATGTACAAAATAGACACTTAAAGTTTCGAATTGAATCATAGGTAACTTTGCTTTTATATGTTGCATCTTTTCCATATTGCATTTGTCTTATTTTTGTGTATGTTGGGTCTGTTTTATGTAGTAGGAATCTGGAGGGATTATTTCTCCTGTTATGTTGTCAAACCTTTATCATGTAGTATAATAAAGTACCATGTACTCTGTCAGTCCTCAGGCCATGTACAACAATTGTGAATTATGGAGAACAAGAAAATTTAGGAGATATAATCATTTTGTGAATGTTCTTGCAGTCTAGTTAAGAGACAACACTCCAAACACATGTGAAAATTGTAAAAAGAGTACAAAACAGTATTATGAATATGTCAGCTAAAAGACACAGACAAGTTCTATAGCAATTCATAGAAGGAAGGGTTCAGTTGGAACTAGATTGGACAGGTAAGGCTTCATGGAAAAGTTAGGATTTAAGCTGGGCCTTGAAAGAATATATTAGTTGAAATTATTTTTCTATATTGTTTTGGTAAAGGAAAATGGTTAAGCTCTCCCATAATAAGTAAGTGGAGTCATCCTTTTAATGTGAGGTGAGAGGATAAGCATCCTGAAGTCACACATTTTTAGTATTCATTATGGACCCTACCTCATATATGGTATAAGTTTAATTTTTCTGTGATGTTTCCAGAACATCTTCTTTCTTGGAAGCATTGTGTGATCTTCTAGCTCCTGTGGACTTGGAAATACTTCTCTGGCCACTTTATGTAACTGAGTTAGGTGATGACTGCTTTTAGTGGGAATACACAGAGACTGACCAAAGAGGGAGGCTACAGAAGCCAATTTGTCCAGGACAGACTCACACAAACTCCGACATGGCAAGATAGCATCCCTGACAATATATAGATCTCCTCCCTCGTCATTTCCTGTGATTGCCTGTAAAAATTTGCCTAAGGAGTATTGCATGCGTCAGATCCCTTCTCGGCAGAGGGCTCTTGGGCCAGCCTCCTTTCTCATTTTGGCTTTTTTTAAGTGAGTACTAAACATCCCGAGTAGTCAAGGGCAAGCAACCAGATCAGTTACTCTCTAAGACTGGCATCAGAAATAGCAGCCAGGCCTAGCTCTGGCCCACATGTTTAGTAAATAGAACATAGAGAGTTGAATCACCTCATAAATTATCTCAAATGAGTTTTTTTTTTCCTTCCAGTTCTGATTCCTCAGTAGGAGGAGGTGGTAAGGAGAAGAATGCTGGGCAAAGTCAGCAAGGGTAGAGAGAAGAAAGGGCCCTGGGGAAGGGGAGGGAGGGAGGATAAGAGAATATGATTTAACTGCCTGCTTTGTTATAGCAATCCATTTCAGAAGTAATAATAAAATAATGCAGATAAAAAAAGCAGACATGACTGAAGTGATGAAATGGAAATGAAACTTTATTACCTTGCTAAGGAGGGGACCACAGATACTGCTTCTGACTCTTATGCATCACATTGCTCCATGACTCATCTCATTCCAACTTATATTGTAACAAAAAAAAAAGAGGGAAAAAAGAAACTAAGACCGTATGATGATTGGATTTGGGGCAATGAACCACAGCAATTCAAAGATCTGAAAAGCAATAATTGAAGAATTTACTCTTTTGCCTCTTATCTTTCTACCTTTTTTTTTCCTTCTGACTGGAAAGAATCCAGTCTTGGGCCATCCAAACAAACCATTCCAGGCCTGAGGAGAATGGTTCACTTGTTCAGTCCTTTAACAGAGATCCAAATAAACTCTGAAATTACACAATTGCTGTCCGTTGTTATAAGTAGTTGCTTATCCTTCATTTTCAAAGATGAGCAATGACATCATGATATGGGTTATGTCCTGACTTGTACATGAGTTGGATTTATGTGAGGCACAGTTGCACAAAGTTATCAACCTCATTCTCTCTTCTAGATTCATTGTAGTCCAGGGGCATGAAATAAATCAAGATGACTGGCAATGGCCTGGGATACAGTGGATGACTTGGCATCTTAGATGTCTGACTGAGCTCTAAGCACCCCAAAGTACCTTTTTCAGTAACATTCATGACCATTTAAACAAATTGTTCTCATCCACCCATTCTGCCAAGGGAAGTTTTCACACGATTTGGGCAGATATCCCCATAACTCACCAAATGAGTATAAGGCCTATCGGTTACCCTCAACCTGGTTAGCCCATATGTCAAGATGATTTTACCAAGTTGCTGCACAAACTATGGTTTCTTGGAGTCACACATGACAGTTGGGGAAATAGTGGTCACCAAGGTTTGGATGATCAGTCCTGAAAAGTGTTAGTCCTCTGAACATCGAATATATCCCAGTAAGGAGTATAAGAAGTGGAGAGATGGGGAGAACAATTTGGAGGAAGTAAATATGGTATATGGAGATAACAATAGTCACCAGATGCGCTGCCCCCAAAATATAACTTAGCAATATCTTTAACAGAAACTAGTGGGGTTTATGTGACCGTGATAAAAATGGTGGGTGAATAGTTGATTGAGATATTCCCCACTAAGGTCACTTCTAGCTCTAAAACCCCCAATCCTCAAACTTGGGAAGAAGAGAGTGTATGCTTCTTTCAATATGTATTCTCTAGCAACTGCTTACTGGGCTCATTATTTCCAACCAAGTATGAATTCTCAGAGCCTCCAACATTTTTTATCCTAGACTTGCTGATAACACTTCAAGTTCTCAATAGTTCTTCCCTTACTGATTTCCAAGTGCATTCCCTTGCTGAACATCTATATATGTTTTTGTTGTTGTTGTTGTTTGTGATACAGAAACAGAAACACAGAAAAAGAGATGGAGACAGAGATACACAGAGGTATAGACTGAAGTAGAATAAGGATACCAAAAGACAATATTTCACCCTGTACAATACAATGTCATGGATGTAGATATCTCATTCTCCCCTCCTCCAGTATAATGTAATCTACTTCAGTGTAGAGACGAACTTACTTTTGTCTGTCTACTCACAATATCTAGTGCAGTATCTGGTGCATAGTAGGCTCTTTATAAATGCTTATCAATTTATTGGTTACCTTGTTGCCTCCAACTTTTTCTGTTTTCATACTTTTTCCTTTAAATTTGGTCTGATTTCTCTCTGCCACTAGCCCTTCATTTGATGCTTGTTTGGATGAATTTTTTTCCTGCCATCATTAAAATCAGAAAATATTTAGGAAGTACTGATTTTTACATAAAGTTGAATTAGTTATAGAATGACATCAGTAGAATAGTATGCCCATACCATAGGAGTTACAATATGAAACACTATACACACACACACACACACATTTGTGCATATCTACATATGTATACATATATAAATATATCTGTTTTATAGATGTCTGTGTGTGTGTGTGTGTGTACATATAACTCCTGATGATTTCAGGAAGCATTGTATCTGTGACACTAGTTACCTGATAGTAAGACAGGTCATTTAAATTTTCTGAATCCCAGTTTCTTCAGTTGAGTATAATATACTTTTGTTATTTACATTATAAGGTTGTTATGATTCATGAGATAACATGAGGAAAGTGCTCTGCAAACTTGGAAGCCCTTATTTTTCAGACCTTGATTTGGGATAATTTTGATAAAAAATATCTCACAGTTAGTTTTGATTCTTTCCCCAGAGAGAAAATGTTCCTGTACAAATGTGATGTTAAGTTTCTTTCTTCATCTTTTAAATCTTTTTCAATCAACTTTGGTTCAGTGTCATAGAAACTGGGCCTCAGGTGGGTAATGCCAGCTATGTTAACTGAATACCAGACTTGGAGGACTGGTGCTCATAACACATGCTTTCTTTCAGTATTTTTGTCTAAGAATGACATATTTGACTTTGGGGTTTTTTTTTTCATTTTATTTTGTTTATGATTGGAAAGTATTTCTTACTCATGTCATATGAATTCACACCATAGGAACCCAGGAAGAACACATCACATTATGATTCCTTTACCTAGAGAAAAATAAGACAGATATGGAAAAGAAAGGGGTGAGGAAAGATAGGAGAAATGAAAGGAAATTAAAAATAGTCAAGCAGTGGAAGAAAATGGAAGATTGTTCTCTGATGATGGCATAATTTATTGCAGAATAAGAACTAGAAAAAATTTGGGGGACAGGACTGCAGCAGTGGTTCATAGTAGAATATGTGCCTGGGGGGGGGGGGCAGCACAACTACCGGGCAAAGAGGTCCTCTACCATGAGAGAGAAAGAAAGAAAGACAGAGAGATATAAAAACAAAGAAAGGAAGAGGGAGAAAGGTCATACAGGAGGAAGAGGGGAGATAGCCCTTGTAAGAGTGACAAGAAAGTATGGATATAGGGGTTTAATGGGAGAGTGAGAGGATGGAGAAGTATCTTTATGTTTTCTTTGGAGAAGGAAAAGGGAAGGGTGCATGCCTTGGGTGGAAAAAATATTCTCCTGGGTATCCTGGGGTAAAGTCCTAGCAGTCCTGCCCTAGGAATAAAGTTGGTAAATAGTAAGGCAGTCTAGCTTATTAGAGAAGGAGAATAATGAAGAGATGGAGTAAAAAAGTGATAAAATGGAACCATTATTCTTGAGAAATCAGTCAACAGACATTTATTTGTTTGTTTGTTTTAGTAGGTGAGCTGTTGTTTTATTTTTAAAATTTTTATTTAGCATTTTATTTTCCCTAGTTACATGTAAAAACAATTTTTAACATTCATATTTAAAATTTCGAGTTCCAAGTTCTCTTCTTTCCTCCCCACTCCCAAATCACCCCCACCATTGAAAAGGCAAGCAATTTGATATGAGTTCTTACATGTGTAGTTATGCAAAACATTTCCTTATTAGTCATGCTGTGAAAGAAAACATAAACCAAAAAGAAAAAAAAATCTCAAGAAATGAGTTCTTTAACAGTGAAACGTGCTTTAATTTTTTTCCAGTTATTATTGCTAATTGTATTGCCTTCCATCTTATCTCCCCACTTAGTCTATTTTCTTTCTCTCTATTCATCATGTCTGCCCTCAAAAGTGTTTTGCTCATGACTTCCTTCTCACCCAGTCTACTCTCCCTTCTATCACCCCTCCCCCCTATCCATTTCCCCTTCTACTTTCCTTTAGGGTAAGATGTTTTTCTATAGCCAGTTGATTGTGTATGCATTTCCTCTTTGAGCCAGTTCTGATAAGAGTGAGGCACAATCACTCCCCTTCACATGCCTCCTCTTCCCCTCCACTGTAAAAGTTTTTTTTTTTCTTTCCTCTTTTATGTGAGATAATTTATCCTATCCTACCTCTCCCTTTCCCTTTCTCCCAGTATATTCCTTTCTCAAACCTTCATTTTATTTATTTTTTAGTTACAGTCCCTTCATATTCAACTCACACCTGTGCTCAGTCTATAAATATTCTTTTTAACTGCCCTAATAATGAGAAAGTTCTTATGAGTTACAGCAATCATCTTCACATGTAGAAATGTAAACAGTTTAACTTTATTAAGTCCCTTATGTTTTTCCTTTCCTGTTTACCTTCTATACTTCTCTTGAGTCTTATATTTGGAAGTCAAATTTTCTATTCAGTTCTGATCTTTCATTAAAAATGCTTGAAAGCCTTCTATTTCATTAAATATCCATTTTCTCCCCTGAAAGTCCCAGGCATGGGGAATGTGGGGCTTTGAGGCCACATCTGGCCCTGTAGGTCCTGAAGTATGGCCCTTTGCCTAAATTCAAACTTCACAGAACAAATTCATTTAAAAAAGGGATAAACTTTATACTCATTATTATTAGTTGTAATTTAGATTAATTAGATTAGATTTTTATTAGATTATTATATTATTATAATAATAATTATATAATAATATATTTGTATTGTATTATAATATAATATTATAATAATAATATAATAATAAATTAGATCATTAGTTGTAATTCTAGCTCCAATATTCCTGCAGAATGAGGTGTTCTAAGCTCTCTAATTCTTTAACATAGAAGCTGCTAAATCTTGTATTATTTTGACTGTGGCTCCACAATACTTGAATTGTTCATTTCTGGCTGCTTGCAATATTTTCTCCTTGACCTGGAAGCTATGATATTTGGTTATAATATTCCTGAAAGTTTTCATTTTGGTATCTCAGGAGGTGATCAGTAGATTCTTTCCATTTCTATTGTAATCGATGGTTCTAGAATATCTGGGCAATTTTCCTTGATAATCTCTTGAAAGATGATATCTAGGGGTGGCCCAGTGGGACAGTGAGTCAGAGATCTCACCCCAGCATTGAGAGACCCAGGATTGGTTCTGTCCTTAGATACTTGGCATCCACACAAAATAACTGGCCATGTAACATTGGGCAAATTACTTAACCCCAATTGCTTTAAAAAAAAAAAAAAGAAAGATGATGTCTAGATTCTATTTTTTTTCATCAAGATTTCAGGTAGTTCAATAATTTTTAAATTATCTCTCTTGGATCTCTTTTAAAGGTGAGTTGCTTTTTTCCAATTAGGTATTTCACATTGTCTATTTTTTTCATTCCATCTTTTTTTTTAATTGTTTCTTGATTTCCCACAAATTCAATAGGTTCTAGTTCCCTGATTCTAATTTTTAAAGAATTATACATATTTTTCTTTTTGGAGGGGAGAAAATAGGGCAATTGGGGTTAAGTGACTTGCCCAAGGTTGCATAGCTAGTAAGTGTTAAATGTCTGAGGCTGGATTTGAACTTAGGTCCTCTTGACTCCAGTGCTGGTGCTTTATTCACTGAGCCACCTAGCCACCCCTTGGAATTATTTTCTTCACCAAGCTTTTGTAACATCTTTTCCATTTGGCCAATTCTACTTTTTAAAGAGTTTTTTTTTTAAGTTTCAATGAATTTTTGTGCCTCTTTTTCCATTTGGTGATTTTGCTCTTTATGAAACTCCTAATTGACTTTTTGTACCTCTTTTACTATTTATTCTAGTCTGGTTTTTAAGGGGTTACTTTCTTCAGTATACTTTTCTTGTCTCTTTTATCAAACTGTTGATTTCTTTTTCACAATTTTCTTGCATCACTCATTTCTGTTCCCAATTTTTCTTACAACTCTCTTACTTGATTTTCAAAATCTATTTTGAGTTCTTCCATGACCTTGGAACAATTCATATTTTTCCTTGGAGGTTTTGGGTGTAGGAGTTTTGACTTTGTTATCTTTTTTCTTATTGTGCATTTTGATCTTATTTGTCACTATAGTAACTTTCTATAATCAGAATTGTTTTTCTGTTGTTTGCTCAATTTCCTTGACTATTTCTTGACTTCTAACTCTCTGTTAAAGTAGGTTCTGCTTCCATGCTAGAAGGTCACTGTCTTAAGCTTTTGGGGTTTTGTGGAAATACTTCCAGGATCCCATAAGTTTTCCCTTTTCCAAGGTGGAATGATCTCAGGAGAAGTACTTTTATTTCTCTCTTGCCATGTGCTGTGGTCTGTGAGTGACACTTTTCTGCCCTGGAATTGTGATGAGAGACCAAGTTCCACTGTGGCTGCAAGCTCTGGTGTGCTAGTGCTTCTCTCCATCCTGGAATTGTCATTCAGGACTGTGACCCAGATCCAAGCATGGGCAAAGCAACAGAGTCCTACCTCAGTGCTAAGAAAGTAATTTCTATAATCTTCTGGCCAGGTGCTCAGTCCCATAACTGTCAGTTGGATGAGAGCTCTGGAAGCTGCTGCTGATGCTGATTCAGAGACTCCCAAGGTCTGCCCCTGGTTTGCTGGGGCTGGGGTTGTGTTGCTACAGCATGTCCTTGACTGTGTTCCACTCTCACTCAGGTATGAAAGACCTTTCCTACTGATCTTCTAAGCTGTATTTTGTTGGTAAATTATTTCAGTCTGTCTTTTTGTGGGTTCTGATGCTCCAGGAATTGTTTTTTGGCATTATTTAAAAGAGTTCAGAGGGGTTTTAGGGAGACCTCAGAAAATTTGTTGCCTTTGTTCTTCCATCTTGGCACTGACACTTGCATAGTTTGACAGACATTTATTAAATACCTACTGTGCAAGAGTCACTGCTGTAGACACAGAGGATACAAAGTCAAAAATGAATAACTTTTGCCCTCAATGAGTTTATATTCTATCAGGGGTGACACAAGTACATATATAACAATATACATATTAAAAACAAGGTAATTTTTTTTTGGAGGAGGGGAGAGGATAGACAATGATAGCTAAGGTTATGAGGAAAGAATTTGGATAGCACTTTAGCTATATTTTGAAGGAAACTGGAGATGTTAAGAGTTGAAGGTAAGAAGGAAGTACATGTCAGGTATAAGAGAAAGCCTTTATACGGAGATGTAAAATGAAATATCTGCATGTAGGGAGTAGCAAGAAAACTTGCTTGTCTGAATACAAGAGTCTATAAAGCAATAAGGAGTAGGGGAGCATACAGGAGTAAGGAATTAGATGAGAGGCCAGGATGTGCTATGAATAAGGACAATGGGGAACTTACTACCTGTATTCACTTAACAGTAGTATAATAAAGGAAATAAGAGAAAGGGGGAAAAGATTGTGTTATAGAAATGAAAGGGATCAAGAAAAGAGAATAAAGATATATATAGAGAACATGATAGAGTTGTGTAGCAAATTCCTACTGAGATTTCCCGTAAAGGCAGTTGCTACTGGTTCATTAAACTTTTGAGGAATAGATAGGGGTCTATAAATGGAATAAGGTTTAAGAAAAATGGGAGGTAGCTACTCAGTAGCTTGGGATTTAGATCCCAATAGAAATGCACTGACACAAAGTTAAGATGCTCAGATTTTAAAGTGTCACTGAAGGTTGTATAAAAAAAAAAATCACCCTCAATTCAGTAACCTCTTCTCAACTAATTTTGAATGGTTGCCATAATGAGGAACTCACTACCTTATAAAGCAGTGTGCAATAGTCTTTATTTTTAGAATGTTCTTCCTTGTAATGGCTTGAAATCTGCCTTCCTGTTGGTTTTGTACAAATTTTGCCTCCCTGGAGCTACACACATCAACTTTATTCACTTCCACATAAAATCACTTCAAATTATGAAGACTGGTTTCTTTTCCTTACTAAGTCTTCTCTTTTCTGGGTTAAATGTGTCTATTTCTTTCATCTATCCCTCACATGAGAGAAACCCTTGCTTGCCTGGTTAGCCTTTTCCTTGGTTTATTCTGTTTTTCAGAAATTGCTTTGCTTAGCATATAACATCCAGAGTTGAACACTTATAATGGTC
The DNA here is from genome assembly GCF_028583685.1 of Petaurus breviceps papuanus. Taxonomy (NCBI): domain Eukaryota; kingdom Metazoa; phylum Chordata; class Mammalia; order Diprotodontia; family Petauridae; genus Petaurus; species Petaurus breviceps. The sequence continues at coordinate 63,177,762 of NW_027186296.1, read as the reverse complement.
TACTATAGAATTCTCTTTATACCTTAAAAGAAAGATCATTCTCCATGTTGAGTGTCTAGAACTGGAGGGTAGACAAAAACAATTTTTCCTTTTAAAAATAGATTTTATTGATATCTTTATATTTTGACATTGCCTAGGGTTCTCTGTGTATACATCCTCACCTCCTTGAGATATCATCTATTATAATAAATAATTTTATAAAGAAAAAGGAAAAAGAAGATAAAAAAAAACTCAGCAATACATCAAACAACAACAAAAATCTGATATCATATGCAATGTTTCACACCTGTAGACATCTACCTTCTGCAAACCAGTAAGGGATGGGAGGGAAATTTCCTCATCACTTTTTGGGAGCTAAGTAGCTTTCATTTTTCAAGTAGTTTATGGTTTGCAATTACTTTCTGTGCAATAAACCTGTGAAGTAGGCATCATAAGTATCATTGCACCTATTTTACAGATAAGGAAAGAGACTTGGAACACTTATGAGACTTGTGTAAAATCACAGAAGGTAATAAAGGGCAGAGACAGGACTCAAACACAGTTCTTATGATCTAAAACTGTTGATCTTTCTCATAACAACCTTCTGACTATCTCTTTTGGGATGGAACTGCCCAATTTCACCTGCAGATACAGTGAAAGGGTTTTCCCAACAGAATGATGCTTACCAAGAAGCACAGACAAGATTAATTCTCAAAGATCCAAGATACAAAAGCCATGATCTTGAGCTAGGCAAACACAACACAATAATTAAAGAAAGAGCAGGTTGCTCACAACTGCAGAATTGGTGTCTATTATTTTCAATCTACAAGAAGTGGTTAATATCAATGAGATGACAGAGTTAGCTGTGTAGAGAAAGATGATAATGAGCATTAGATGGAGCCGATCAACTTGGTTTTTATAATGTTTGCTAAGCATGGAATGGACTGGCTTGGCATAGCAGCTAGAGCTAATAGATAGCACTATTCTGGTGTAAACTCTCCTTTACAGCATTTAAACCCATCATTTGGAAGCTAATAATGGATCAATAGATAGAGTACTAGACCTAGAATCAGGAAGACCTGAGTTCTGATCCTGCCTCAGAACTTATTGGCTATGTAACTCTGGGCATATTACTTAACCTTTGTCTACTTAAGTTTCCACATCAGTAAAATAGGAGAATAATAGCACCTATTTCTCAGGGTCTCTATGAGAATAAAATGAGATAATACTTTCCAAGTACTTGGCAAACCTTTGTTTTTTGTTTTTGTGTTTTTTTGGGAGGAGGAAGGCAGGGCAGTTGGGATTAAGCAACTTGCCCAAGGTTACACGGCTAGTTAGTGTTAAGTATCTCAGGCCAAATTTGAATTCAGGTCCTCCTTACTCCAGGGTCAGTGCTCTATTCGTTGTGCCACCCAGCCACCCCTTTGCAAACCTTTGAATACTATATAAATAATATTTATTATTATCATCTCCAACTACATGAGTAATCTGTTGCACTTCTAGAGTAGGAACATGCTATAAAATTCTTTTATGTAGAGAAACATGGGTTATACAGTAAATCATCACCAACTCAAGAAATTATGTTTATCACCACAGTATTGTGATTTGCCAGTTGAAACACAAAATCGCAAAATCTCAAAAGTGAAAGGATATCAGAAGTCATGTTTTCCAAACATATGGAACCATTGAAGTGGAATGAAGTAAATGAAGCATTGACAAAAAACCATGAAGTAGAAAGATCATCTTTGGTGCCCTACAACACTCACTTTCTTCAGTTCTTGACACCTAAAGTTTATGGATATCAGTGCTGTTGTGTTGTCTACTGAACACTTCACCTGATATTATCTCTCTATCCATCCTTCAAAATCATCAATTCCAGGTCAGACACAAACGATCAATTCTGTTACTTCCTTATTCTCACTTAACTTTGGGCAAGGAAATAATCTAGTCAAATAAAACACAATAATGTGTGAAGGACTGATAATGACACCTTATTACCTTTTCTAGTGAGACCTATTTTTTTTAAGAAAATATAGGTTGGGGTGGTGAGGTGGCACAGTGAATATAGCACTGGCCCTGGAGTCAGGAGGACCTGAGTTCAAATCCGACCTCAGACACTTAACACAAAAATCTAGCCGTGTGACCTTGGTCAAGTCACTTAACCCCAATTGCCCTCCAAAAAGCAAAAACAAAACAAAACATAAAAATAAAATACAGGTTACATGATGGAACAAATTCCTTTTGATAGAAATTAGGGCAGTTGAATGAAGCAGGTAAGAGAAAGATATATCTGAAAGGTAGGGAAGCAACCACTTCTGGATGTCCTTTCAGTTGTACAACATATCTTTCTAGCTACTCTACAGACTCATGAGGCTTACCCTACTCAGGAAGTCATCTACTCTAACTCATTGCCTCCAGTCATGTGAATGCCTACATAGTTGAGACAGATGGTTCTCAGTTTGATACAGCTTGATATTACCAAATTTCTCAAGGGCAAACTTAAGAGCATGTAACATCTGCCCTTAATGATAATCATCATAATGGAACACAAAATATCACAGCCCAGTCTGACTTTTTAGAGAATGTGACCTGATCAAAGTCATGATGCATAGAGAAGGGTTAGAAGCAAGATGGGTGTTGGGGCTGGGTTCTGCTGTGGCCCCTATGAGCAACTATATAATTTGAGAACTGAATTGTTGTTCTGAAAGAGCCATTCATGGATTCCTTCTCTTGACATCTGTTGACCCATGTCCTTCCAGAATTTATAAATTCCTCTGAATGAAGAGGGGATCTGCCTGTCTGGTGCGTGTGTGTGTGTGTGTGTGTGTGTGTGTGTGTGTGTGTGTAATTAGAGGTGAGTCATAGAAAAGGTCTTAACACAAAATGAGCTTGATAAGTGGGGAATGGGAAGGGTCATTGATGACTGCTTCCACAGCATCATATTTAAAGAGGCCTCAGAACACTGGATAGCTTGCAGACTCTCATAGTAAGATCAGTCATAGGTTTGGAACAAGACCTAGGTTGAAATTCTGACTCTGCCCCTTACTACCTTCGTGATGTTGGCAAGTCACTTCAACTTCCCACATCTCAATTTTCTCATCTGTAAAGTAGTTTATTGCCTACATTCATAATTCAAGGAAATGCTGAATTTCAATTAGCAGTTAGTAAAAATTAAGATGTAATTTTTGTTGTTTTCTATCCAAGTTCAAAGTGTCTCAAATTTATCCATGAACCCATTAAGGGTCTGTACATCCTACTTTAAGAAGCCTTAGTCTAGTCCAACCCTATCATTTTATAGAAGTAGAAACTGAGATCCAAAGAAGCTAAATAACTGATCCAAGGCTATTCAGGTAGTAAGTGGAAAGGATGAGATTTTAGCCAATGTCCACTGAGTCCAAATCCAGAGGAAATATTCTTTCCAGTGGACCATAGTTGGGGACTTCAAAGCCTTTAGCTGTTCTGGCAACATAATGAGGCAACAGTGATTCAGAGGAAAGCTTTCTCTCTCTACATATTTATTTCCATGGTTTACTGAGGCTAGAATCATTTTCTTGGATCTTATTTTCTATGTAGTACTATCAATATTAATGGCTTTGAGCCTGGACACCTTCAAGAGAGAGGGACAGCTCATGGCAAAGTCAAAGCATTGGTATGAAAGCCCCTCTTGGTTTAGGCAGCACCTATTGCCACAGCAGTTCCACAACTCAGGTCTCCATATTTGCTGATGTCCTTTTACTGTCTAGCAGAAATCAAATAATCAAATCAAGTAGCACTTGATATTTCATATTAATTTATTTTACTAATTATTAAAGGCAAAAAGAAGGCTGAATATAAAAAAATAGGCTGAAGAAGCAACCAGGTAAAGGTATAATCACAGAGTGAAATCAACAGAAAGGGAAAACAATGAATGCCCAGGAAAACAACTTTGAAATACTTCAGTATGCTGATCTATGAAGTGATCAATCAGAACTTCAGAAGACTGAGAGGAAGTGAGAGGAAGAGATAATGTTTATGCAAGTTAATAATAAATACAAATTGATAATATGTATAGAAATGAATAAAAAGAATGAATGGGACAAAATCCTATACAGGCTATTACTTTTATCTCTAGGAGTTTGCTTTCAGATACCCAAGTACATAAGGTATGTAGTGCCTAAGGAAATATGCAAATACTGCTTAGAGATTGAAATTATCAGATATTTAAAATAATTGTACATTCTACAATTGGCTTCTGATTTGGTGATTAAACTTCCATGGTTCTAAAATGACAGGGTTAGAAGTTTCCTCAGAAATCATTTATTTGCTATATCTGTCAACCACACTTGACATTCCTACAAGCACTTGGTATCATTCCTTTAATTTTTTTTATTATTTTTCCCCCAAATGCTTTAGTAACTTCTGGTTTACTTCATTCATTTCTGCCAGATTTTGGGTCACAAATTTTCTCCCCATTTTTTCGCCTACCCACCTCCCCAAAATAGTGGTCCCCCAGAATATCCTCTCCTCTTATTTCCCAATTACATGAAAATAGTATTAATAATAGTATATATACATTTCTAAACATTTGGTTTTAAAACTTTGAATTCCAGATTCATTGCCTTCCTCCCTTGTCACCCACCCTTACTGGGAAGATAAACAATTCAATATAGGTTGTACATGTGTAGCTAGTGCAAAACATTACCATAGCAGATAAATTGTAGAAGACTGATTATCTTTCCCTCGCTCCTGTACCACCTCCCACTTGTTCTATTCTCTACTTTGATCCAATCCCTTTTCAAAAGTGGGTACTTCCAACTTCCCTCCTCACCAACCTGCCCTCCCTTACATAAACCCCCCTCTCATCCCCTTCCCCCCTACTCTCCTGTAGGGTGAGATACCCTATTTAGTATGTATGTCAATCCCTCCCTGAGCCGAATTCAATGAATATAAGGTTGACCCATTCCCTTATGCCTTCCGGTTCTTCCCCTCCATTGTACCAATTTTCCCTTGCCTCTTCTATATGAGATAGTTTGCCCCATTCTGTCTCTCCCCATCTCCTCTCATTATATTCCTCTCTCACCTCTTAATTTCACCTTTTAAGTATCATCCTTTCCTATTACATTGGTCTTGTGCCCTCTATCTATGCATACCTGTAAACATATATACACACATTCACATATATAATCATATGCCTATATACCCTCCAACAAAGACAATAAATATAGGGGGACAGAGTCAAGATGGTGGAGTAGAAGCAGGTCCTCCAGTGGGGCTCCATCTTCCACCATCCCCAATCTATGTAAAATGGCACTCTAAACTAACTTTGGAGCAGCAGAACCCACAAAATGACACAGAGAAGCTAGCCTCCCGCTGAGAACAGCCAGGCATGCTGGCAGCAAGTGGCCAGCACAGTGCTCTGGGAGTGGAGCCCAGCCACTCCTGAGCTGAGGTTTTAGCCCCAGGGTGGGCCTGAACAGCCTCCAGTGGGAGGGACTCCAGATCACCAGCAGCTGTGGCCATTTCCAGATTCATCAACACATAGATGCAAAGGACAAAATGAAAGGACAGTGCAGTGTGGACTTTGGGACCTGTAGTTGGGAGTACATCAGCTTTTGCCCCCAGGGAAAGAAGCCACTGAGACACTGCACTGGAGCCATGTGGCAGCTTCAGCTTCTGCCTTGCATAGAGTAGGGGGACAAAGCAACCAGTGTGGAGGGTAATTGCTCTTGCCTTAACCAGCTTGGATCTGGATTGCAGTCTAGGGTCGAGGTCATGGAGTCTGTGACCAGCTTGCCAGAATGTGTGAAGGCCTCAGAGAGGGCACACAACTAATATCTTCAAGAGCTGAGAAAACCCCAGCATTTGGGATGAAAGCTCCCCTGTCTGGTGGCAGAGTCCTACTGTGGCAAAAAGCCCAGGGGTCAAGTGACTGAGGGGCGACATGACCAGGCAAAGGAAACAAAGCAGACAGAAGATTCCAACATTAGACTCCTATTTGGGGAAAAAAAAGAAGGAGCAAAGCATGGAACAGGAGGAAGACAGTGAAGTCAGAACTCCTGCACCAAAAGCTTTAAAGGAAAATACAAGCTGGTTTAGAGGCCATAGAGGACCAAAAGAAGCAGATAAGAGAAGTGGAGGAAAAATTGGGAAGAGAAATGAGAATGATGCAAGAAAATTAGTAAATGAGAGGCAACAGCTTGACTGAGGAAAATCACACCTTAAAAAAAAAAGACTGACTCAACTGTCAAAAGAGGTTCAAAAAGGCAATGAGGGGAGAAATGCCTTGAAAAGCTGAATTTGCCAGATGGAAAAAGTATCTCAAAAGCTCAATGAGGAGAATCATTCCCTTGAATTTAGTTTGGAGCAAAGGGAAACTAGTGACTTTAAGAGAAATCAAGATGACATTAAACAGATCCTAACAAATGAAAGAATAGAAGGCAATGTGAAATATCTCATGTGAAAAACCACTGAAATGGAAAACAGATCCAGGAGAGATAAATTAAAAATTAATGGACTACCTGAAAGCCATGATCAGGAAAAGAACCTAGAAATCATCCTCCAAGAAATTCTCAAGAAAAATTGCCCTGATGTTTTAGAACCAGAAGGCAAAATAGAGGTTGAAAGAATCCACCGATTACCACCTGAAAACGATCCCAAAAAGAAAATTCCTAGGAATATTATAGCCAGGTTTTGTAATTCCCAGATCAAGGAAAGAATATTACAGGCAGCCAGGAAGAAACAATTTGAATATTGTGGAAACAAAATCAGGATAACACAGTATCTGGCAGCTTCTACACTGAGGGATGGAAGGGTCTGAAATATGATATTCCAGAAGGCAAAGAGCTGGGATTAAAACCAAGAATCACCTAAACAGGAGGAAAACAGAGTATCATTTTTCAGGGGAAAATATAGTAATTCAGTGAAATAGAGGAATTTCAAGTATTTTTGAAGAAAAAACCAGAGCTGAACAGAAAATTTGACATCCAGATACAAGAAGCAAGAGAAGCGTAAGAAGGTGAACACGGAAAAGAAATCATAAGGAACTTATCAAAGTTGAACTATTTACATTCCTCCATGTAAAAATGATAATTGTATCTGATGAAACTTTTCTCAGTATGAAAATAGTTGAATTTTTAGTTACAAACATTCTCCCCATTTTTCCCTACCCACCACCCCAGAATAGCAGTCCCACAGGATATCCCCTCCTCCAATCTGCTCTCTCCCATATCTTCTCCCATTCCCCCTTATACTTTTCCTGTATGGCATGGTGGATCTCTGTGCCTGTAAATCTTCTTTCCCAATTACATGTAAGATAGCATTAATAATAGTATATATGTATATATAATTTTAAACATTTGATTTAAAACTTTCAATTCCAAATTCATTCCCTTCCTCCCTTCTCACCCACCCTTACTGGGAAGATAAGCAGTTCAGTATAGATTGTACTTGTGTAGCTAATGCAAAACATTTACGTAGTAGATATATTGTAAAAGACTGAATATATTTCCCTCTCTCCTATCCCACCCCCCACTTGTTCTATTCTCCTTTGATCCCATCCCTTTTCAAAAGTGAGTGCTTCCAATGTCCCTCCCCCCAGCCTGCCCTCTCTTCCATCATCCCGCTTTCACCCCTTCCCTCTACTCTTCTGTAGGGTGAGATACCCTATTTAGTGTGTGTTTCATTCCCTCCCTGAGCCAAATTCAATGAGAATATGGTTGACCCATTCCCTTTTTTCTTCCTATTCTTCCCCTCCATTATAACCCTTTTCCCTTTCCTCTTCTTTATGAGATAATTTACCCCATTCTATCTCTCTGCATCTGCTCTCATTATATTCCTCTCTCACCTCTTAATTTCCCCTTTTAAGTATCATCACTTCCTATTAAATCTTCCTGTGCCCTCTATCTATGTATACCTGTAAGCATATACGCACACATTCACACATGTATTCATATGCCCATATACCCTCTGACATAGACATAGACATATATATGTATATGTAGATAGATAGATAGATAGATAGATAGATAGATATAGATATATTTCTATTTCTATTCCCTTCAGCTATTTTCATACTGAGAAAAGTTTCATCAGGTACAATTATCATTTTTACATGGAGGAATGTAAATAGTTCAATTTCAATAAGTTCCTTATGATTTCTTTTTCCTGTTCACCTTCTTATGTTTCTCTTGCTTCTTGTATCTGGATGTCAAATTTTCTATTCAGCTCTGGTTTTTTCTTCAAAAATACTTAAAATTCCTCTATTCCACTGAATTACCATATTTTCCCCTGAAAAAATGATACTCTGTTTTCCTGTTTAGGTGATTCTTGGTTTTAATCCCAGCTCTTTGCCCTCTGGAATATCATATTTCAGACCCTTCCATAACTCAGTGTAGAAGCTGCCAGATCCTGTGTTATCCTGATTTTGTTTCCACAATATTCAAATTGTTTCTTCCTGGCTGCCTGTAATATTCTCTCATTGATCTGGGAATTCTGCAGCCTGGCTATTATATTCCTATGAATTTTCACTGGGGGATCTTTTTCAGGAGGTGATCAGTGGATTCTTTCAACTTCTATTTTGCCTTCTGATTCTAAAATGTCAGGGCAATTTTCCTTGAGAATTTCTTGGAGGATGATTTCTAGGTTCTTTCTTTGATCATGGCTTTCAGGTAGTTCAATAATTTTTAAATTATCTCTCCTGGATGTATTTTGCTGGTCAGTCATTTTTTTTTCCCATGAGATATTTCACATTGTCTAGTATTCTTTCATTTGTTTGGATCTGTTTGACAGCATCTTGATTTCTCACAAATCACTAGATTCCCTTCGCTCCATTCTAAATCTGAGGGAATGATTCTCCTCAATGAGCTTTTGAGATTCTTTTTCCATCTGACAAATTTTGCTTTTTAAGGCATTCCTCTCCTCATTGTCTTTTTGAGCCTCTTTTGCCATTTGAGTTACACATTGTTCTCATTTCTAGTCTCAATTTTTCCTCCATTTCTCTTATCTGCTTCATAAGGTCTTCTATGGCCTGTAACCAGCTCATATTTTTCTTTGAAGCTTTTGGTGCAGGAGTTCTGACTTGACTGTCTTCCTCCTGTTCCATGCTTTGATCCTTCTTTTTTTTCCCCAAATAGGAGTCTAATGTTGGATTCTTCTGTTTGCTTTGCTTCTTTTGCCTGAACATGTTGCCACTTAGTCACTTGACCCCTGGGCTTTTTGCCACAGTAGGACTCTGCCACCAGACGGGGAGCTTCTGTCTCAAAGGTTGGGGTTTTCTCAGCTGCCAGAAATATTAGCTGTCTGCCCTCTCTGAATCCTCCACACGCTCTGGCAAGATGGTAGCATACCCCAGGACCTTCACCCTAGACTGCAATCCAGATCTAAGCAGGCTAAAGCAAGTGCGATTACCCCTCAGACTGGTTGCTTGTTCCCCCTATAGTCTGCAGGCCAGCAGCTGAAGCTGCCACGTGGCCGCAGCTTTGCTTTAGCCCTCAGAGGTTTCTCGCCCTGTTGGCAAAAGCTGATGCACTCCCAACTACTGGTCCCAAAGTCCACACTGCAGTAAACTCTCACTTCGTCCTTCACATGTATGTGTTGATACTTCTGGTGTCACAGCTGCTGGTGATCTGGAGTTCCTCCAGTGGGTGGTTGGTCAGGCCTGCCCTGGGCCTAAAAGAGCATGTGACTGTGTCTATTGAACAAAGGAAATAAGAAATGTTGTGGATGTAAAGATGACAAAATTTGGCAAATGATTAGATATGATGGGTGGGATAGAGTGAAAAGTAAAGGACTGGAAGATGAGCTCATATGGACCTGGGCTCGGCTCCCAGAGCACTGTGCTGGCTGCTTCCAGCCAGCCTGCCAAGCTGTCCTTAGCAGGAGGTTAGCTTTTCTGTGTCATTTTGTGGTTTCTATAGGTCCAAAGTTTGTTCAGAGACCCCTTTTACATGAATTGGGGAAGGTAGAAGCTGGAGACACACAGAGGTCCTATTTCTACTCTGCCATCTTCCAGTCCTTTACTTTTCACTCTATCCCACCCATCATATCTAATCATTTGCCAAATTTTGTCATCTTTACATCCACAACATTTCTTATTTCCTTTGTTCAATAGACACAGTCACATGCTATTTTAGGACAATATTAGTTTCTTTTTGGTGATTACAATTGCCTCTTGACTGACATCAATAAACAAGGATTTATCAAGTGCTTACTTAATGGTTTTAACAGCTACTAGTCTTCCATCATTTCCTATATATATATCCCTGATATTCTAGTTCTTTGTAAAGCTTTAAAACTTTAAATGCACTTTGGTAGTATTATCTTTCTTTTATTATATTGACATAGCCTATCCATGCACACTATATATTCCTCTAGCTATTTAAGTTCTTTATTTCTATAAAGAGTTGGTGTGTTGTTGGTCTTCATACTGAATAAGGCCTAAAATGATATTACTATGTGAGTTGTTCATATTTTAGATCTATTGGATTTTGTGTTGTCAATAATTGTGTGCACATTCTGTGTACCAATGGTGGGTGCAATCATCTTTTCAAAAGTTTTTGTACTTTTTTTGTGTGTGTTTTGACTGCAGTATTAGTAATCCCTGCCTGCTGCATTAAGTGGTGCAGAGTTAGCTTGAATGAAGCCAACAATTTTTTGGGCACCTTTTCTAGTGCTTTCCTCACACCAGGATGTAAGCAGTGTGGTACTTTCAAAAGGCTGCTCAGCAGAACCGGGATAATATTGTACACAGTTATAGACACAGTGTGTGAGCACTGATCTTTGATAGACATCCCTTCTCAGCAATCAAGGACCTAAAACAATTCCAAAGGATATATGATGAAAAATGCCAGCCACATCCAGAGAAAGAACCAAGGAGTCAGAATGCAGAACGAAGCAGGCTATTATCTTTTTTGTTTTGTTTTATTTTGTTGGGGGTTTTTTTCTCCAAATTCATTATAATTCTTCTATGCAACATGACTAATGTGAAAATGCATTTAATAGGAATGTATGTATAGAGTCCATATCAGATTGCAAGCCATCTTGGGGAGTGAGGGAGAGAAAATGTAAAACTTTTGTAAGTGCATGTTGAAAACTAAAAATAAATAATTTAATAATTTAAAAAAAATTTGCTCAGATAACCAGGGGTATACTGAATCCCACTACTCTTCAATCCAGTGAGAAAACAGCCCTATGGGCTAGGCTGCCTGTGTGCAGGGTTGTGACTACTGCTCCCAGTGTATCTGCACATAATGCTTCATTTCTGGTCCATCACCACAGAACTTTGAGGTAGGTAAAAATGGTATGGGCTGTGTCTTTTGGCTTGTGAATAAATAGGGTTTAAGTGAGGTAGAGTTCCACAAAGTCATCAATTTCACTTTATCATCCAGAGTCATTGAAATCCAGTAGCAAGCCAAAAATCAAAATGACTAGCAATGTCTCTAGATACAGAGGATGACCTTGGCGTATGATATCTAACCAAGCTCTAAGCACTCCATAGCTCCTGCTTCAGCAGCCTTCAAAAATGCTAGAACAAATTGTTTATCATACATACATTCTGCCACAGGAAGTCTTCTCACTCTTGGAGTAGATATTTCTCTAACTCACTGACAAGTTTGACACCTATCTGTTACCCTCAATCCTGTTTAGTCCCTCTGCCAAAATGGTTCGCCAGGCTCTGTGTACTGTGTATAGTTTCTTGGAGCCACAGATGAGAGTTGGGTGACTGATTAGATACCAAAGGCAGAAACAAACCCTGGAAAGGACTTGGCAGGCCTCACACCTGAGGTACTAGTTTTTCCTGAACAACCATACTTGCCATTTCTATAAGGAGTATTTCATAATTGAATCTTTACAAATATTTTGTAGATAGATTTTCAAAATAACTATTTTAAGTGACTTTAGTGGCATTTTCCTATCATTTCCTCTATGATTTTATTATTCTTATAGACACTTATGGTTTACTTAGGTTTTACTTGTAACCTATAGAAGATTTCAACTTCACTGAAGCTATTGTTGCAACTTATATGCTTGCTGATTTCCTACAATCTTCTAAGTAAACCATCACATCATTGGTAAATAGGGACGGTTTTATCTTCTTTACCTATCTTATGCTTTTAATTTCTGTCCTTGTTTTATTGATATTGCTGACTTTTCTAGAATTATTTAAAATAAGTGGAAAAATTGACAGACTTGCTTTACTCCTGTTTTTTTATGGATACTTTGTTGATGCTTATTTTTGATTTTAGATGGATATATATGTGTTTGTGTGCGTGTGTGTATACACACCTATATGTGTGCATCTTTGTATGCTTATACTTTCTAGGGAATTTTGCATAAGTGAGCACTATACCTTGTCAAAAGCTTTTTCCACATCTATGAGGAAATATTATGTTTTCAGACATTTGTGTTTCCATATTATTAATTAAGGAATTAACTTTTCTGATACCACAATCTACATTAAGTCTTACTTTCTCCTCCAGAGTCATAAAAGACCAGTGGCAAGACAAATGTCAAGATGGTTGGTATGGATCAGGATGCAGTGGGTGACCTTTGTCCTTCTAAATTAAGGTTTTTCCCAGGTCTCAGTTTGAGACCACACTCATTCAATGACTAATGGCTAGATAAGAGTTAAAACAATAGCCTAATTTACCATAACAAAAATGTTAGTCTGGGAGAGCAAGACCCTCAAGGTTTCTGACCATAAATGAAAGCAATTGCTATTTATATACTCTTTCTGAGTCATAAAAAAAAAAGAAAAACAGAAACAAAAAGACCACTGAGACTAGGGTTAAGGATATTATTGGCCATTCAGTGAAAGCCAGAGGGATTTGCATTTAAAGGTTAAGTCCAGTAGCTCAATTTGAAACACAACTGACTTTTTAAAAGCCTGTTTTTTCAGAACTATATACCAATAAAGTTGCTGAAGGCTACCTGGAGACTACAGACAATGGTGGGCTAGGCCAGTTCAAGGGTGGATTGATATTTTGATAGGCTCAAGGGTGGGAAGTCTAGTTAACAGAGGTTTGGGCCCAGCCACAATGTAAGGCTTATTGCCTCAGGCAAATGCCTCATCAAATGAGATGAGAATTTAATCAGATGAGAATTTAATCAGAGTTCAAGGGGGGTTCCCAGAGCCTGTACTTCAAGGACTCAAGGAGAGCTCAAGGGGGCTCCCAGAGACCATACCTCATCAGAGCCTGTGGAGGGAATGTCCACACCTTGCTACTTTGTTATTAGGCAGTGGGTATGTTGTGAAGAGAATAAGAGCGAGCTGAGACCTGGGTTCAAGGTAAATTTAGGTGTGTATTTATTGATCAAGCCCAGGACTACCTGGAATATACACTCAAATCAGGCAGCCTGGAATGAGGGACCATACAATGTTTATAAAGGCAAAAACCACAGTTGGGGAGGGGAGCTAGCATAAGCAATGACATACAGAAGTCAAGAACATCCATTGGTTGGATCTATAGCCAAGGGCTAATTTGGGAATCATAGCAAGGTTACAAAAGTTCAACCTTCCTTGTGGTAGGGGTCCCTCCTAGAACAGGGTGGAGGGCACAGGGGGAGTCAAATTTCCTGGAACAGGCTGGGGATATGGAACAGGCCAGGGTCATGTTCTGGGTGAAGAGCGTGGGGGACCCTGCTTGGTCAGCGTTCTGGGTGGAGGACCTTGCTCGGTCAGCATCCCAGAACAGGGTGGTCTCTTGCATGGGATAGACTTGTGCCATGATCTTTATACAGACTTTCACCATGATCCTGATACAAAATGCTGCTTCAAGGCTTACTGATTTAGGGAAGTACTAACTCAAAGAAAGAGAAGGGGGCAGGGGACCTTGCCTTGGGTAATTCACTTTACCTAGGACTATACCTTAAACTATTGCAAGCGGTTATAGGTTTTAGGATACAGACAAAGACAAATATAAAGGGGCTTAATGGTGGGGTCCAAATCAGGTGGCATGTGATTTGGGTTAGGGTACAACAGGTCAAGAGGTTTGTTATATTCTCTGAGCCAAGAGAAGGCTATATATACCCTGTTGTGAGGTTTTGCTTTGTGTTTTACTTTGAGAAGAGTTCTGTGATTTAACCAGATGAGACTCTGGATAGCCATTGGGCCCCCCGGCATTGAAAACCTAGATGTTGGTGCTTCCCTCTCTGGTAACTTACTAGGTTATGGATGGAATAGTCAGATAGCTAGAAGCCCTGTCTGCTGATGTTTCTCTGTATGAATTTGTTATTTTGTCTGCTTGTAACCTCTGTATTCTCTGAAGTTGAGGGTGCTGACCTTTTCCCCTTGAACTAGGGAAATGACATATGTTTGATTAAAGCAAGTTTGTTAACCCATTTTGAGTTGCTTTCATTTAGAAAAGCAGATCTAGGAACCTGTGCTAGCAGCAGTGTGTATGCTAGGGTGCTTGCTGCTATAGGTGTGTGAGACCCTAAAATACCACAATGCTGGGTCCTGTCAAATGAATTCGACTCAAGTCTTCTCTTAGTCAAAAGTACCTTTATTAAAGGTTCTCCATAATGGGTAGACTTGGTATCTGTGATGCTTGTATTGGACAAGCGTGCCAGAATAATCTGACACAAAGTGAGTCTGTGCAAAATGATTCTTGGCTCTCCTGGAGGCAAGACAGAGCTTATATACAGAAGGATTGTGGGAGGGTTCTAGGTGAACAGTTTGGGGAGGGTCTTGAGGAGGAGTCAAATGAGGTCAGACTCCAGTAATGAGATTAAGGGTGGGAAATAGTTGGAGGTTACCTGGAGATAATAGATAATGGAGGGCTAGACTAGTTTAAGGGTAACAGATTTGGGTATAGATATTTTGGAAGGATCAAGGGTGGGTAGTAGCTGGACAATGGAAGGCTAGACTAGTAACAGACATTTGGGTAAGCTATAATGAAAGGCTTGTGGCCTCAGGCAAATGCCTCATGTGGGAAGATTCAATCAGAGATCAAGGTGGGGGGAGGGGGGGAGTCCCAGAGCCTATACCTTATCACTCTCCTCTCTCTTTCATTTTCATGGTCATTGTATATGTTGTCCTGGTATGGCATCAATTCATATAAAAACAATTCATATAATAATTTATAAAGTCCCTCCTATGCATCATGTACTCTGAAAGAGATAAATGAAATGTCCCTGCACTCAAGAACCTTACATTTAATCAAGGGAAAATAAGAACATATATACATCTATGTAGATATATAGATGATATCGATATTTCAAAATAAACACAAGATAGTTTTTGGAGGGAGGGCACAAGGAGGTGTGAAAGATAAGAAAAAATTCCATCTTAAACTAGTTCTAGAGGAACAGAGATGAGAAGTGAGTATATTCCAAAGATGAGAAATTGCCAGATGAAGACAAAGAGATGGGGGATGGAGTGCTATATGTGAAAAATAATAAAAATTACACTTTGGTTAAGTCATAAAGTATGTGAAGGGGAGCAGTTTATAAGAGGATGCTTTATCTAGAAAATTCATTTTTTAAAATTTCTCCTCATTCTTTTCAGAACCAGATAAACAAAGTGTTGTTGCTGAACTTTATTTTTAATGGTAATCACCTCAAAATGTTAAGGAATGAGTAAGATAAGCCTGGAAACTTCCTAGTTATGTCAGGGCTAAACTATTTTATCTAACAGATTTCCTCTGCCAAACTCTTTGCAAATATAAATTGCCAATCATTAGCTGTTTTTCATAATACCCCTGAGAGGAAGGCAACTAGGGCAGTCAACCCATTAGATGGTAAAACTAGAGAAAGGTTTTAGGGAATGGGGGACAGTAGAGAGAAAGTAGTTCTAGGTAGGTGTGCCATGACTAAGGCTCTAGTTATGTGTATATGGAAGGGGAGAGGTGTGTGTGATATAGGTAGGGAGAAAGTAGGAGGTCAGCTAGGAAAATGGGGATTATAAACAAGAACACATCAAAGGCTAGGGTAGGAACTGTATCTCTCTTAAGAAGAAAAAAAAAGTAACTAACAAAATGGGGTCCAGATGTAAAACTGAACACACATGGACCCAGTGTAATAATAATGGAAGCTCACCTTTCCAATCATTTTAACATTTACAAAATCATTTGCTCAAGACAATCCAGTGATTTAGGTAGTGTAAATATTATCGCCACTTTACATATGAGGAAATGAGACTCTGAGTTTAACTGCCTTACCCAGCTAGTGAATGACTGTGATAGTAATGGCAATTAAAGATTCCCCTGTATTGGCTTGGTTTTCAAATTGATTGTGTTAAAACCCAGAGTTTGTTAATCCCACCTGTGGGATGGGCTTGTTGATGTGAAAAGAAAGTCCTGAACTGGGAGGAGCTGGTGAGGTAGATTTGGAGAGACACTAGAGAGAGGCGGAAGATCTTTTTGGAAGCAGCACCTCGTGGAGAGAGAGAGACTAAGAGAATTGCTGGTGGCCACTTTGAATTGCCCTGGACTTTTGAGACCTGCCCCCTGAGCTGCCAAGGACTGAGGAGACATGGCTGTTTTGCTGGTACTTTGTCTGTCTGTTTTGATGTTGTTTTGCCAGATTTGTCCACTGGTGAAAGACAGTCCTTTTGTTGAAGAAGTCCTGGAACCTGGCTGTTCGCTAAGAAGCCCTGAGACTGTCCTGCAGACAGAGAGTGAATACTGTCCACTGGTGAGGGACAGTACTGTTGTTGCAGGGGTCTGGAGACTGTCCTGCAGACAGAATGAATACTGTCCACTGGTGAAGGACAGTGCTGTTGTTGCAGGGGTCTGGGAGCCTTTCTGTTGGTTCAGAAGCCCTGAAGAAGGATTTTCTTGTTGTATTTTACAGAAATCCTGGGAGAGGGCTTTGCTAATGTGTTCAGGGGTTCTAGGACTGTTCTACAGACAGAGGATGAATTCATGAAGGGACTGGCAATGTATCTTATGGCCTTGCTAAGCCTTGTCTCCCCAGGAACTAAGATTGCTGAGAACTTGCCTCGTGTCAAGATGAAGAAAAGACCTCCATTTGGGTATTAAGTGCTGTGTTTAAACTTGATGTAACTCTGTGGTAGATTCAATTGTGATCCAGGGGTGGGGAACTTTTGACCTTTTTGTGTTCTGTGGTTGAACAAATGAATGTAGTTTATTTATGTTTGGAAACTAATCTCCATTTGAGAAGAGGGGCTTTGTGGTGAACTAAATGAAGGTATAGCCTAGGGGTGGAGAAGTATTTAGAACAGGGACTTTGTAATTGATTGAATGATTGGAAGGTCCTGGGGTGGGGTAGTACTTGGAGATTATTTAATCACACTTAGTAAATGCTGCATTTTGAATGATGTCATGTTTTGACCTTCTCTGTTCTGGGTTTGTTACTGAATAAAATGGAGAGCACCTATGCTGGTATTCTGAACCTTGGGAAGTTGCCTTTCCTTGGCATTACATTACAATGACAGACTGAGACCTGAATTCAAGTTTACCAGTTCACTGTCCACTACTCTTCTATTGCTGGATATATTTGTTCCCTTATTCTGATTTCAGTCAGAAAGGGTAAATTAGATTATTTTTTTACATTTTATTACACATTCTGTAGTTTCCTCTTATCTTGTGCAAAATGAAAATAGTTTACTAAAACAAAAACAAAAGAAAAATTCATTGTTGATTAAATTACCCTCAATGTGTCTGCTTGTGTCCATGCTGCTTCTTGAATTATAAGATCTTAGAGGGCACAAGCAGTCGTTTAGGTTTTACAATGCCACTGAAAGGCCCGAAATTTGATATGTTCAACTATCTTCACTTTCTATTTTTTCTGCCTTCAAAAAAACTGATTTTGTGACTTAATAAATGCTCATTGATTAACTGATGGATTGAATCAATATATATTTTAAGGAAACTAAATAAACATTTTTCCCTGATGAGGGCTGGTCAACCTCAATGCTGCTATTTAACTTCCTTCATAAAACAGACAACTACTAAATGGACAGACAATTACTAAGTGGAAGTTCATCTTAGAATAATTACAAAAATGAGGTAAAGCAAATCTCAATTGAGAAACAGAAGCTGTTGAGCTTCTTATATTGGCTTAATTCCCTTTGTTTGACTGAGGAATAGAGAGACTTAAGAGAACCGTTTAAGGTGGCCCACAGACATAAAACCAAAATGCTACTTCCTCCATGATTTTTTTTCCTCTGGTACTCTACTTCCCAGTGATCTTCTCTTGAACTATCTATTTCTTATGTAACATTCATTTTTCCTAAGAGCAGACTGTGATGAGGTACATGCTCTGAGAACCCCTTTGAGCTCTCCTTGAATCTTTGAGATACAGGCTCTGAGAACCCCCTTGAACTCTGAATCTTCCCATTTGATGAGGCATTCACATGAGGTCATAAGCCTTTCATTGTGGCTCTGCCCAAACCTTTGTTACTAGCTTGGCCCTCCATTATCCAGTTAGCCCCCACATTTGATCCTCAACTGTTACACCCTTAAACTGGCCTAGCCCACCATTGTCTGTCATCTCCAGGTAGCCTCCAGCAACTTCACTCTTTTACTGGAGTCTGAAGTCATCTTACTCCTCCTGAAGGCCCTCCCCAAACTCCTCCTATAGACCACCCCTATATTCCTCTCACAACCTTTCTGTATATAAGACCCCATCTTGCTTCCATGTGGTGTGAGAGTTCTATAGAATTTTCTAGCACAGACTTGCTCTGTTGATTTGACCTGCTTGCCTAAAGCAAGCATCACAGATACTGGGGCTCCTTAATAATCTACCCAATATGGCAAACTTTTAATAAACTTTGCTTTTCTTTGGCTGAGAGAAGACTTGAGTTGAATTCATTCGGCAGGACCTGGTGTGTTGGTATTTTGGGGTCTCGAGCACCCCTAAACCTATACCTCATTATTTTATGGTGACCATCATCAATTGTATTCTGTGATGATTGGCTATGTTGATTCTCTTCTCTCTCTTAAATTATAGTTATTTGGGTACCTATCCTGTTATCCTTATTAGATTGTAAACTTCATGAAATCCAATGTCCTTCTTTATTCATAATTGGCATTGCTTATTTTCAATGAATTAACTCCAGTTTCCTTTATTCTTTTCAATCTGCCCCTCCTCCAGTAAATTCCATTTAACTGTAATACCTTTATAAAAGGGAATGTGGTTTGGTATAGAAGTATCCAACTAGCTATAGGCAAAAATTCCAAATGGGAAATCTTTAATAAGACAAATAACAATATAATGCAACATAGGTAATGTTAAATTTTAGTTTTTGAAGTCAATATGGAACCCACAGTGATTTGTTTCTATTTGAGTTTAATACCCCTGACTTAGAGAATAAAGTCTTGGTTTCAGAGTCAGATAGATTTGATTGGAGTCCTATGTAACTGATGAGGTACAGGCTCTGGGAACCCCCTTGAACTCTGATTGAAACTTCCCACTTGATGATGCATTTGCCTGAGGCCATAAGCCTTTCATTGTGGCTGGGCCCAAATTCTGTTACTAGCCTATC
Organism: Petaurus breviceps papuanus; assembly: GCF_028583685.1. Taxonomy (NCBI): domain Eukaryota; kingdom Metazoa; phylum Chordata; class Mammalia; order Diprotodontia; family Petauridae; genus Petaurus; species Petaurus breviceps. The sequence continues at coordinate 63,158,357 of NW_027186296.1, read as the reverse complement.
TCTCCTTTGTCCAGCCAGCTCCCACCCTAGGTCTTCCAAAACCCTCCATTTTCTCACCTTCAGATAGTCTCCTGGTAACTCCCACCCTTAATCTCTCATCACTGAAGTCTGACCTCATTTGACTCCTTCTGAAGACCCTCCCCAAACTCCTTCCCTAGACCACCCCTAGATTCCTCCCACAATCTTTACATATATATATATGTATATGTATATATATGTTATACATTATAATATATATTATACCCCATCTTGCCTCCATGAAGTCTGAGAGCACCAGAGAATGATCTAGCACAGACTCCTTCTGTTCCAGATTATTCTGGCCTGCTTGTCCACTACAAGCATCACAGATACAGAGGCTCCTTAAGAGTCTACCCAATATGGCAAATCTTTAATAAACTTTGCTTTTTTTTGGCTGAGAGAAGACTTGAGTTGAATTCATTTGGCAGGATCCAGTGTGTACCTGGTATTTTGGGGTGTCTAGCACCCATAACCCTATACATCATCATTTTGTGATTCCCTTACTTCATCCTTTCCATTCAGTAGGCAACTAACTCTCTAAGGCAATATATTAGAGTGTATTTTTTAATCTGCATCAATGGAGAGAATTCCCATGCCTAGTTACTGAAATCATAAGACCAGGCAACTCCCCTGTCCCTCAAAACAAAACAAAACAAAATTAAGTGGTAATAGATAGATTTCTTTATGGTCAAGGACTTGTTGTTCTGAGTCCCTCTCCCCTCCCCCCATCTTTTTTTTTTTTTTTTGCTACCTGGTCCTGGTTGAAGGATATTCACTTTCCCCTGCTCCACAGGTGTGAAGAGGATTCTATTTCACTAGAACCTCCTAAGCATATTCTGAATGCTGAAAGCAGGGAGCATATGGGAGAGAATGGAATGAACTCTCAGCTCACTAGGGGGCTGTTGCCCAGTATGCTGGAGGGAGTAAGGGAAGAAGGGAAAGGAGTCTGAATGACGCAGCCCTTTTTTAGCTGGCAAGGATTCTGCTGATCACATCTCACTTGGTTTCCTGAGAGGGAAGACTGGGCCCATCTGCATGGATTTCACATCGTCCCTTGTTGGCTGTCCCTTGTTGGCTGAGAACACACTGTGCTCTCCAATGGACAGCAACTTTCTGATTCACTGCTCTAATTATATTTTTACAGCCAGAATATGGCACTTATGTCAAAGCTGATGGGTAAAATTCAACTGAAAAGGAAGCATTTTGTACTGTTTTCCAAGCATTTACTTCTGTGGCTTTCAGGGACCTTAATTTCATTCCCTCAGTTCCATCCTCCCTTTTTCCCCACCCCTTTCCCATTTCCCAGATGCTGCTGCCTGGGAGAAGGTTCAGTATCATGGAGCTTCCATTCTGCCAAACATTTGGCTTTTTGGCTTCCTGCATTCCCCCAGCCAACCCATCAACATCTTCTTAAACACAGCACACGGGAGAGAGAAGGCAATTGCATTAAGTGATGCATGAGTGATCATTCTGTACAATTTAGTGGGATACAGCAGACAGAGCAGTGGATAAGGAAGTAAGAAACCAGGTTTTAGGTTTACTTTTCCTGTAGTAGCCCTGTGACCACTGGAAGTAATTTACTCCCTCTAGATCTTAAATTCCTTATTTGTGAATGGTGATGATAATAGCCATCTTGCCTGTTTCAAAATATTGCTTTCAGAAATCCAATTTCAAAAAGCTTTGAAAATTGTTGGAAAAAGCAATTAAAGAATGTAGATAACACTGCTCACATAAAAAAGGGATGTTACCAGTGCTAGAAAATATTGTATTAGGCTTCCCAAGTCTCTTCTGTCTCACACAGAGCATGAGAGAACAAATAGTACAGTATTTCCTCCATTTCCTACTAATGATGGCACCTACACCCTTGATCCTTTCATAGGATTGCTTGATCCAGGCTAGCTCTATTTCCATGGAACTACTAAATCTGGCTTTGGGATCAGTTGCAGATGGGGCATGGAGAACTTTTTTTTTTTCCTAGTCTGGGTAATGAGGGAGATGCATCAACTTCTTTCAGGCTTCTAGATGTATGTATCCAGAATTATAGCAACAAGGAAAAGACATCTACATCATCTTGAAGGAGTTAATTCCAGGAAAAGTCTCAAGCTCTCCACTGCCTACTGAAAGGATTGACTATTTAGTTGAATTTTTTGTTCTGCTTTTTTTGCCTGTAGGAATAATTCACTTCTGAACAATAAATTGAAATAGGCCTGTAATTGAATTGATTTATAGTTCATAAAGTTTGAGTAGCATAGGAAATTAAAGATCATGTAAGCCAGCTTCATCAGTTTACTCTTGAAGAATTTAAGTTGCATTCAGATCAGGTTATTTACCCAGAACCATATAGATAGACAGTAAAAGATTCAGGACTAGAACCCAGGTTTTTTACATGTAAGCCAATACTCTTTTTCACTCCTTTATTGAATCTGAGCTATTCTCTTAATATAAATTCTGGCTGCTGATGACATATTGGAAAAATGAATGAATTTCATGAGAAAGGATCTCTAAGATTATGGTGAATCAGACTACATTAAGATTTCTGATTCCCCAGTCAAGATGGCGGAGTAGAAACAGGACTTCTGAGGGACTCTAGCTTCCACCTCCCCCAATTCATGTAAAGGGTACTCTGAACAAACTTTGGAGGTACAGAACCCACAAAACAACACAAGGAAGCTAACCTCCTGCTGAGGACAGCCCAGCAGGCCGGCAGGAATCAGTAAGACCAGAGTTCTGGGAGCTAAGCCCAGCCCCACACAAGGTTTTAGCACCAGGGCAGATCTGACCAACCACCAACTAGAGGGAATCCAGATCACCAGCACCTGTGGTGGGTTCCAGAATTATCAACACATACATGTGAAGGATAAAGTGAGAGATCCGTGCAGTGTGGACTTTGGGATACAGTAGTTGGGAGTGTGTAGGCCTCTTCCTCTGGGGTGAGGAGACACTGAAGAGCAGCTTCCCTGCAGCCACCCCCATGTGGCAGCTTCAGCTCCTGGCCTGCAGAATGTAGGGGGACTAAGCAACCAGTCTGAGGACTCTTGCTTTAACCTGCTTGGATCGGGATTGCAGTCTAGGTTGGAGGTCCTGGGGTGTGTGACCAGCTTGCCAGAGAATGTGGAGAGGCTTCAGAGAGGGCACCCAACCAGCATTTGAGACAAACTCCCTTGTTTGGTGGCAGAGTCATACTGTGGCAAAAAGCCCATGGGTCAAGTGACTGAGTGGCAACATGAGCAGGCAAAAGAAGCAAAGCAAACAGAAGAAACCAACATTAGACTCCTATTTTGGTGAAAAAAGGATCAAAGCATAGAAAAGGAGGAAGACAGTGAAGTCAGAACTCATGCACCAAAAGCTTCAAAGGAAAATATGAGCTGATTACAGGCCATAGAGGACCTTAAGAAGCAAATAAGAGAAGTGGAGAAAAAAATGGGAACAGAAATTAAAACGATGCAAGAAAATTATGAAATGAGAGTCAATAGCCTGACTGAGGAAAATAACACTTTAAAAAATAGACTAACTCAAATGGCAAAAGAGGCTCAAAAAGGCAATGAGGAGAAGAATGCCTTAAAAACCCAAATTTGCCAGATGGAAAAAGAATCTCAAAAGCTCACTGAAGAGAATCATTCTTTCAGAATTAGATCGGAGCAAATGGAAGCTAGTGATTTTATGAGAAATCAAGATGCTATTTACAGATCCAAACAAATAAAAGAATAGAAGGCAATGTGAAATATCTCATTAGGAAAACTGCTGACCTGGAAAATAGATCCAGCAGATATCATTTAAAAATTATTGGACTACCTAAAAGTAATGATGAAAGAAATAACCTAGAAATCATCTTCCAAGAAATTCTCAAGGAAAACTGCTCTGATGTTTTAGAACCAGAGGGCAAAATAGAGGTTGAAAGAATCCACTGATCACCTCCTGAAAAAGGTCTGAAAAAGATAACTTCTAGGAATACTATAGCCAGGTTCTGAAATTCACAGATCAAGGAGAGAATATTAGAAGCAGCTAGGAAGAAAAAATTTGAATATTGTGGAAACACAATCGGGATAACACAGGATCTGGCATCTTCTACACTGAGGGATCAAAGGTCTTGGAATAGAATATTCTAGAGGCCAAAGGAGCTGGTATTAAAACCAAGAATAACCTACCCAGCAAAATTGAGTATCATGTTTCAGGGGAAAATATAATCATTCAGTGGAATAGAGGACTTTTAAGAATTCTTGATGAAAAACCCAGAGTTGAATAGAAAATTTGACATTCAGAAACAAGAAGCAAGAGATGCATGAGAAGGTAAACAGGGAAAAGAAATCATAAGGAACTTATCAAAGTTGAACTATTTACATTCTTACATGGAAAAATGATAATTGTAACTGATGATACTCTTCTCAGTATGAAAATAGTTGAAGCAAAAAGAAATGTATATATATATATATATACATATATGTCTATATAGGAGGGTATATGGGCATATGAATACATATGTGAATGTGTGTATATATGACAGGCATAACTACATAGAGGGCACAGGACCAATTTTATAGGAAGGGATGATACTTAAAAGATGAAATTAAGAGGTTAGATAGGAATATAATGAGAGGAGATGGGGAGAGAAAGAATGGGGTAAACCATCTCATATAGAAGAGGCAAGGGAAAATGGTTCCAATGGAGGGGAAGTATAGGAAGGCAAAAAGGCAAAACCTTATTCTCATTGAATTTGGCTCAGGGAGGGAATGACATATACATTAAATAGGGTATCTAACCCAACAAGAGAGTAGTGGGGAAGGGGATGAGAGGGGGGGATGATGGAAGGGAGGGCAGGCTGAGGTGGGGAGGGAAGTTAGAAGCACTGACTTTTGAAAAGGAACTGGATCAAAGTAGAAAATAGAACAAGTGGGAGGTGGGATAGGAGGGATGGAAATATAGTCAGTCTTTTACAATATATCTACTATGGTAATGTTTTGCACAGCTACACATGTACAACCTCTACTGAATTTCTTATCTTCCCAGTAAGGGTGGGTGAAAAGGGAGGAAGAGAATGAATCTGGAATTTAAAGTTTTAAAATGAAATGTTTAAAAATATGCAAATACAATTATTAATATTATTTTACATGTAATTGGGAAATAAGATATACAGGCTTTGGGGCATATAGATGTAACTTGCCCTACTGGAAAAGTCGAAGGGGGTATGGGAGAATATATGGGAGAGAACAGATTGTAGGAAAGCAAATTGGATTCTGTGGGATCACTATTTTGGGGAAAAAATTTGTAACTCAAAATATGGCAGAAATGAATGATGTAAACCAGAAGTTAATAAAGCATTTGACAAAAAAAAGAAAGAATTCTGATTAATTCTGATTCCCAATCTAGTGCTCTGGGTCATTGAAGAGAAGGGGTAGGGAATATGCATTTATACAGCACCTACTATTGTGCTAGACACTATGATAAATGCTTTGCAAATATTATCTCATTCAATTCTCACAACTACCCTGTGTGGTAGGTACTCTTATCCCTATTTTATAGTTGAAACACTGAAGCAAACAGAGGTTCACTTTGTCAGAATAATACAGTTAGTAAGTGTCTGAGACTGAATTTGAACTCAGGTCCTTCTAAGTCTTGGCCCAAAGTTTTGATGGAATCCTAATAAAATTGCCCATAAATGAAATACAGCCACTGTCCCAGCTGATCACTGTCCTCAGACTCAATATAGTCACTGCCCCTAGGTAGCCACTGCCCCAGATTCAATTCATATATTTTAACAGATATGTCCTTTCACTCAACCACAATCACATCATCTATCTAGCCCAAGATAAGAGCACAATACCAAACTATCCATATTGACCACACAGGACCATGATAGTTAACAAATTAGAAAGTAGAATGGGGACTCTTGTTTTCCGGTCTGCCGCAGCCATCAGGCAGGCTAAGCTCGAGCCAGGAATGGGAACCCACAAGTACATCCAGGAGCTGTGGAGGAAGAAGCAGTAGGACGTCATGCGCCTCCTGCTGCGCGTGCGCTGCTGGCAGTACCGGCAGCTGTCGGCGCTGCACCAGGCGCGCCCCAGGCACCCGGCCCAACAAAGCCCGGCGGCTGGGCTACAAAGCCCGGCGGCTGGGCTACAAGGCCAAGCGAGCTTATGTCAAATACCGAATTCGTGTCCGCCGCGGGGGGCGAAAGCGCCCAGTCCCCAAGGGTGCCACCTACGGCAAACCTGTGCATCACGCGGTCAATCAGCTCAAGTTTGGCAGGAGCCTCCAGTCTGTGGCAGAAGAACGTGCTGGCCGCCACTGTGGGGCCCTATAAGCCTCTTGAACTCCTACTGGGAGGGTGAAGATTCAACCTACAAATTCTTTTGAGGTTATTCTTATTGACCCATTCCATAAAGCTATCAGACGAAACCCTGACACTCAATGGATCACCAAGCCAGTGCACAAACACAGAGAGATGCGAGGGCTTACCTCAGCTGGCCGGAAGAGCCGGGGTCTTGGAAAGGGTCACAAATTCTACCATACCATTGGAGGACGTCGTCGTGCTGCTTGGAGAAGGCGCAATACTCTGCAACTACATCGATACCGCTAATTGGTACTCTTTAGTTTGCAAACTTAAATGTTTAATAAACAACATTTATGACAAAAAAAAAAAAAGAAAGTAGCATGACCAGGATGTTTGACTACTGAACCATGGAAGGGAACCCTCCCCTAGCACCTAATCCTTTAACAAACTCCTCCTGTACCACTTAGCTGCTCACTGAGCCACTTAGCTGCCTTTTAAATGGATTACATGATGCCTAATGTCACTTCCAGGTCACAAATTCTTAACTTGCTCTAAAATTCTACAATTTTGTATATAATTTTGACCTGAGCTTTACTGAATTGTATGTAGTAAACTATGTTTAGGACCCTAAAAGGTCCTAAAACAATTAAGATTTAGAGATATTCTACAATTTATCTACCTGTAGGTAAGTCACAACCCTACTTCCCTCATTGCATACTATAGAGGAATTGGAAGGGGAAAAATCACTGAGGTCTCCAAATTCTAGATTTTACAAAATAAGCATGTGCTTTTAAAAAATATTTTTCTTCTTTTTGGAGGGGGGAGGCAGGGAAATTGGGGTTAAGTGACTTGCCAAAAGGTCACAGAGTAATTGTCTGAGGCCCGATTTCAACCCAAGTTCTCCTGAATCCAGGGCCAGTGCTCTATTCACTGCACCACCTAGCTGCTCCAATAGGCATGTGCTTTAATAGTGGAAGGCTTATAGCTAAAATGCTTCTCATGATTGACTTTCCATTTCTGTTTCTGAGATTATTTTCCAAAGCTTAAGTTCATGCTGACCCCCTCTAAGGGCATTTTAATTTTAATTGCTTTTATAAAAGGAATGGGTAAGTAGACCTTTTCCTGCACCATTTTGGGGGAAAATATTACAGGTCACAGTGAGAGAAAGCATGGTGTAATAGAGCAGGTTACTTTGGAGCCAGTAATATATGGGTTCAATTCTGACCTTAGACACCTATGAGGTATCATGGTCAGTAAGTCATTTAACATTTTCTGAGTCTCATATTCCTCATCTATAAAGTGAGTAGGTTATACTCAAGGGCCTCTAAGTTTCTTTTCAACATTAAATCCCATGATACAGAGATAGCGTAAGAAGCTGGAGGAAATTCTATAAGACTTAGGCTCTGATAATAACTCTGACCCTTATTCTTAGTCCTACATGTTAAATGCCTCTCCTCTGCAAAGATAACACTTTTACAACCTATCTTACTATATCGATACAAAAGTGCTTTGTAAATATTTTTTTAGTCAAAACTTGAAGTAATTATTAAATATAGACATTGGGAGTTGGGGGCTGGATAGTCAACTCAAGAAGTTTATAAAGCATTTGGAAAATAAAGTCATATATTAATTAAGCAACAAAATATCCCTTAGGCCATTCCAGATTGATAGTGGCTCTTGGTAATGAATCCTAGAATTCAGACTAGAGAAAATCTCCCTCAGTTTCCTAATGTCTACTAACTTCTGAAGTATAGCCTCCAGTTAGAAAGCTTGCTAGAGTCTTGGAGATTCCTGTCATCCCTTGGGGATTACATACCATGTGGCTTCTACTTGGAAAGAGAAAATTATTCACCAAGAAGTTTATTGCAAACAAGAGCTTTGATTATGTAGAAAAGGTTTGTTTTTTTATGATAAAAATGCTCATTGTGGTGCATTAAATTAGATGCAAAACATCCTCATTAACACAGCCAATATGGTAAATAATGTGTCTTAGGGAAATTTTCTTATTAATTAATAATTAAGGCCTTTGTTCAACAGAGTGCAGTGGTTTCTATTCCCATAAAGGAAATATTTCCTTGTCTTTTCTTTCCATTTACTTCCTCCTGAGGCTAACACAAAAAGAGAAGGAACTAAGGAAGGAAGGAAGAAAAGAAGGAGGAAGGAAGGGAGGGAGGGAGGAGCAAGGAGAAGGAAGGGAGGAAGTTATGGGGATGGGACCTGGACCCCTAAAAGGAAAATATCATGCCTTTATCCCTGAACATTCCCACATAAAATCCAGTCCCAGGCATTTTGCCTGAGACATCTGGTCTATCCCAGTCCACCTAGATACTCAATAATCCTTTTAACTTCCCTTTCACTGTGGTTATCAGACCACTTAACTCCTTTCATTGTTTGAACCAGGCCCACCCCAAGCTACTCACCACTCCTTAATCCCATTAAGATTTTTTTCACTGACCCTTTTTCTGTATAAAAGTATCAATCTTACCCCCATAAAATTGTACAGATTCTTTGAATCTCACTTGCTCCTATTGAAATCACAACACTATAGATTTACTAGGAATCTTTGGGCCATAAAGAGTGTTATAAGAAAGCTTTGCAAGGGGTGGAGCCAAGATGGCAGAGTAGAAAAAGGACTTCCACACAGCTCTAGCTTCCAACTCCTCCAATAAATGTAAAAAATGATTCTAAACAAACTTCAGAGCTATGGAACCCACAAAGTGACAGAGAGAAAGAAATATCCTGCTAAAGGAAGCCCAGCAGGCCTGCAGAAAGCATCCATCTCAGCATGCTGGGAGCCAAGGGCAGTCCCCCCTGAGCCATGGTTTTAGGCCCAGGGTGGCCTCAAGGATGTGAGGCTAGAGAAGACTTCAGGAAAGTAAATCACCAGTAGCTGTAGCAGTTTCCAGACTTCTCAAACCATAAAAGACAAAGTAAAAGGTCAGTGTGGAACTTGGTTGGTCCAGGGGAGGATAGAGGAGTGTGGTTAGGCTGCTACCCCTACAGCATGTAGCCAGAGGAGATATGGTGCCTCCAGGTGCTGCCACGTGGCTGCTTCTGAAGCTACTGGCCTGCAAATTTTAGGGGAACCTAGTGACCATTCAAAGGCTAAGCGATCTTGCTTTGACCTGCTTGGATCTGGATCCTGGTCTTGTGTAGTGGTCCTGGGGTGTGTGACCAGTGACCTGTAAGAGGGCAACAATCTAATAGCTCTGGCAGCTGTAAAAACCTCAGTGGTTTTGGACATATCTCTCTCCATTCTAGAAGTAGAGTTCTACTGTGGCAAAAAGCTCAAAAGTCAAGTAATTGAGTGGCAACATGAGCAAGCAAAGGAAGCAAAGCAAACAAAGCAATTAGATTGCTATTTTGGTGACAAAAAGGATCAAAGTATGGAACAGGAGGAAGACAGTGAAGTCAGAACTCCTGGACCAAAAGTTTCCAAGAAAAATATGATCTGGTTACAGGTCATGGAGGAGCTTAAGAAGGATTTTGAAAACCAAATAAGAGAAGTGGAGGAAAAATTGGAAAGTGAAATAAGAATTATGCAAGAAAATTATGAAATGAGAGTCAACAACATGACTGAATAAAATAACACCTTAAAAATAGACTAACAAATAGCAAAAGAGGCTCAAAAAGGCAATGAAGAGAAGAATGCCTTAAAAAGCCAAATTTGCCAGATGGAAAAAGAATCTCAAAAGCTCACTGAACAGAATCATTCCTTTAGAATTAGACTGGAGCAAAAGGAAGCTAATGACTGTATGAGAAATCAAAATACTATTAAACAGTTCCAAACAAAAGAAAAAACAGAAGGCAATGTGAAAAATCTCATTGGAAAAACCACTGACCTGGAAAAGAGATCTGGGAGAGATAATTTTAAAATTATTCGACTACCTGAAAGCCACAATCAAAAAAAGATCCTAGAAATCATCCTTCCAGAAATTCTCAAGGAAAATTGCCCTGATATCCTAGAACCAAAGGGCAAAATAGAGGTTGAAAGAATCCATTGATCACCTCCTGTAAAAGATCCCAAAAAGAAAACTCCTAGGAATATTATAGCCAAGTTCCAGAGTTCCCAGATCAAGTAGAAAATATTACAAGCAGTTAGGAGGAAACAATTTGAATATTGTGGAAACACAATCAGGATAACCCAGGATCTGGCAGTTTTTCACTGAGGGATCGAAGGGCTTGGAATATTATATTCCAGAGGTCAAATGAACTGGGACAAAAACCAAAAATTACCTACCCAGCTAAACTGAGTATCATGTTTCAGGGGAACACATGGTCATTCAATGGAATAGAGGACTTTCAAGCATTCTTGATGAAAAAATCAGAGTTGAAGAGAAAATTTGCCATTCAGATACAAGAAGCAAGAGAAGCACGAGAAGGTAAGCAGGGAAAAGAAATCATAAGGAACTTATCAAAGTTGAACTATTTACATTCCTACATGGAGAAACAATAATTATAACTTTTGAAACTTTTCTCAGTATGAGAATAGATGAAGGGAATAGAAATGAGTATATGTGTGTGTGTGTACATATATATGTCTAAAAAGGAGGGTATATGGGCGTATGAATACATATGTGAGTATGTGTATATATGTGTACAGGCATACATAGACAGAGGGCACAGGACCAATTTAACAGGAAGGGATGATACTTAAAAGGTGAAGTTAAGAGGTGAGAGAGGAATATAATGAGAGGAGATGGGGAGAGAAAGAATGGGGTAAATTATCACATATAGAAGAGGCAAGGGAAAACTGTTACAATGGAGGGGAAGAACAGGAAAGCAAAAGGGAATGAATCAACCTTGTTCTCATTGAATTTGGCTTAGGGAGGGAATGACATACACACTAAATAGGGTATCTCACCCTACAGGAGTGTAGGGGGGAAGGAGATGAGAGGGGGGATGATGGAAGAGTGGGAAGATGGGAGGGGGAAGTTGGAAGTACCCATTTTTGCAAAGGAACTGGATCAAAGTAGAGAATAGAACAAGTGGGGGTGATAAATGATGGAGGGAAATATAGTAAGTTTTTCACATTTTACCCACTACAGAAATGTTTTGCATAGCTACACATGTACAACCTATATTGAATTGCTTATCTTCCCAGTAAGAGTGGATGACCAGGGAGAAAGGGAAAGAATTTGGAAGTCAAAGTTTTAAAAATTAATTGTTAATATATATATATATATATACATTATTATTATTTTACATATAACTGGGAAATAAGATATACAGGCCCTGGGGCATAGAGATCCACCTGAAGAGATTACCCACAAAGAGGGATAGGGTTGCTCTGGAGACCCCAAAATTCCAATATGCTGGGTCCTGCTGAATGAATTCAACTCAAGTCCTTTCTCAGCTAAAGAAAAGTAAAGTTTATTAAAAGTTCACTTGCATTAGACACAGAATAAGTCTATGCTAGGTCATTCTAAAGAGCTGTCACTATTCTATGGTCCTCTTTCTATTCTATGGTGCTCTCACTATTTTATGGCTCTCTCACAAACATGGAGACAAAATGAGATCTTATATACTGAAGGTAGTAGGAGGAATCTAGGGGTGGTCTATTGAAGGAGTTTGGGGTCTTCAGGAGGAGTTAATGAGGTCAATGAGTGATTAAGCATGAAGGCTTATTGCCTCATGCAGAGTTTAAGGGGATTGAACCTAGAGCCTGTACCTCAAGGACTCAAGGACAGCTTTAGGGGGCTTCCAGAGCCCATATCTCATCACACCATGCCCTAATGGAAAGTCAGAGGAGGTACGGGGGACTATATGGGAAAGAGCACATTGGGGGAGAGGATATTCAGTGGGATTGCTGTTTTGGGGTGGTTGGTAGGGGAAAAATTGGGAGAAAATTTGTAACTCAAAATCTTGTGGAAATGAATGATGTAAACTAAATAAAAAGAGAGAGGAAAAAAAGAATAAAAAACAAAAGGTAACTGGGGTGGTGTTTAGAAAGTGATAATTTTACTAGGGGTACAATCTCTGGGAAACCCCTTGAACTCTGATTGAATCTTTCCATTTGATGAGGCATTTGCTTGAGGCCATAAGCCTTTCAAAATAGCTAGCCCCAATCTCTTACTCTTACTATTCTAGGCCTCCATTGTCCACCTACTTCCCAATCTTGATCCTATCAAAATATCTATACCCAAATCTGTTACCCCTAAACTAACCTAGCCCTCCATTGTCTATCATCTCCAGGTAGCCTTCAGCTATTTCCTATCTTTAATCTCACTACTGGAGTCTGACCTCATTTGACTCCTCCTCAAGACCCTCCCCAAACTCCTCCTCTAGACCACCCCTAGAATCTTCCCACAAATTTTCTGTATATAAGTACTATCTTGCTTCCATGAGGTGGCTGAGAATTATCTAGGTCAGCACTCTGTTTCTGATCATTCTGACCTGCTCATCAGTACAAGCATCATGTATACTTGGGCTCTTTAAGAGTCTACCTGTTAAAGCAAATCTCTAATAAACTTTGCTTTACTTTGGTTGAGAGAAAACTTGAGCCTAATTAGTTCGGTGAGACCTGGCATGTTGGTATTTTGGGGTCTAGAGCACCCCTAAAGCTTAAACCTCAAAATAGGGAAACTTGAAATTTTATAGAACAATTTGTTGTTGTTCCTCATGCCTGAGTCTTTGTGACCCCATTTTGTGGTTTTCTTGGCAAAGACACTGGGATGGTTTGCCATTTCATTCTCCAGTTCACTTGACAGATGAGGAAACTGAGGCAAACAGGGTTAATTATTTACACAGGTTGACACAACTTGTAAGCCTCTGAAAATGGATTCAAGATCAGGTCTTCCAGCTCCAGGCCCAGTGTTCTATGCACTGAGACACCTAGATGCCATAGAAGTAGTCAGTCCTACTCTAAAATAAGAAGGAAAGTAGAGTTAGATACTGATTCTTCTTGGTGCTTCATGTTCTGTTATGGGAATGGGAATTTAAGATCTTCCCTACATCTTGGCTAGGCTTAAGTGACTCTGAGAACCTTCCTTGATTTGAAAATATACTCTGCCTCCTAACAGGCCTGTGGTGGGAGGCTTGGTTTTCAGGAATACCCACACCTGGTTGCTTTTTGACTGGTCAGTGGGTATAGAGGGCTGTGACATTCTCTGATCCAGGAGAAGGCTATATATACCCTGATGTGAGGTTTTGCTTTGGGGCTCACTTTGAGAAGAGTTATGTGATTTGACCAGAAGGGACTCTGGGCAGTCATCAAGCCCCCCAGCTTTGAAAACCCAGATGTTGGTGCTTCCCTTTCTTGTAACTGTGACTATGTATGGATGTAATGGTCAGACAGTTGGAAGCCTGTCTGATTGCTCTGTTTCTCTGTTATTGTAACTTGTTTGTATTCTCTGAAGTTTGGGGTGCTGACATTTTTCCTCTGAACTAGGTAAATGATGTATGTTTGATTACAGCAAGATTGTTAACCCATTTTGTGTTGCTTTCCTTTAGAAAAGCAGGTCTTAGAACCTGTGTTGGCAGCCACCCTGGGGATGCTAGGGTGCTTGCTGCTACATTCTCTATTTTTTTTGAGGGGGGAAAATTAGGCAGTTGGGGTTAAGTGACTTGTCTAAGGTCACAGTTCTAGTAAGTGTAAAGTGTCTGAGGCTGGATTTGAACTCACATCCTCCAGACTCCAGGGCCTATGTTCTTTTCATTGTACCACCTAGCTGTACCTATTCTTTTATTCTTTACTGTGTAATTAATCCTCAAACCTTTCAAGGTCAATTCAATCCAATAATCTGAGAAGGGTTCATTAAGCTATTGCTAAGTACAAGGTATTTGGGCTACAGAGACACATATCTAACATTCTTCCCTCCTCCTGCCAAATAGATTACATTGTGCTGGGGAAAAGGCATTAGACTGAGTTCTCAAGCTTTTAGGCAAGAAGCTTTGGGTTGGCACTGCTACAAGAAATCTTGCAGTCTATTTTGTTTTTATATCTCCCCCTTTAGACCAAGAGCTCCCCAAGAACAGAGAATATCTCTCCCTTTTGTCTATATCCCAAATCTGTACCATAGTCCTTGGCACACTGTGTACTTTTTGACCAACCTACCAAATGACTCAATCTCCCTGATAGAATATATACTCTGTGTAGTGTTTGTCATTTTTGTAGTTTCTCACAAACGTTTTGGAACATGTTAGACACTTAATAAATATTTGATGATTGTTTGAACAATTGATAAGCTACTTCGTAATCTCATTTCTAAGAAAAACGAAGGTGTTTAGCTATCTGGCCTCCAATGATTCTTCCAATGAATTTTAGGCTATACTGAAATAACCCCATAGTTGCCTCCTTTATCTTCCCTAAAGTTCTCAGTGACTATTGAACTTTGGAAACTTTCTCATGGGCATCTAGGCAGTTCAGAGAATAAAGCACCAGACCTAGATTTAGGAAGATCTGAATTGAAATCTGACCTCAGATACTTGTTAATTTTGGAAAAGCCATTTAATCTATGTCTGTCTCAGTTTCCTCTTCTGTAAAGTGGAGATAATAATAGTACCTACCATCCAGAACTGTTATGGAGATTAAATGAGATAATAGTTGTGAAACAACAGCAGAATATCTAGCATATAATCAATACTACATAAATATTCGTTATTAATTATTATTTTCTTTTTTTACTTTGAGTTCTATTGCCTCCTTAGCACACTTCAAGGTCTACTTTCTGCCTTAATTTTCCCAAATAAAATTCATAAACCAATGACTCATAGTAATAGCATTTTCTATTGTTAAACTTCAAGGGTGGCCTCTATGCCTAGTATATGCTAAAAATCATATGCTTTAATACCCATGAAACCCACTATTCATTATTATTGTGGTGTAGTAGGAAAAAAAAAACAGTCAATCTGAAAGCTGAGTTGTCAACCTTAAATTCTGTCCCTGTCATTTCCTAACTCTGTAATCTTAGGGAAGTCATATATTGCTTGCCTGGACTTCAACTTCTTCATTTGTAATTTTTTCCTTATTAGATGACCTTTCTACTCTAAGTCCTATGATTCTTAGAGTTCCTTTCTCCCTATAAAATTAAATAAAGAATAAAACAGACAAAAACTTCTTTTAAGAATTGTTAGGGTGGCTTGGCAACAGATATTAGCAACATACCAGCTATGAGTTCTTAGGGCTGTGCTAGAGTACTAAAGCACATATTCACTGTATAGAATTTGTAGTTCAAAGGTCTATACAAGACCATCTATTCCAATTGCTGACATTTGCAGATGAGGAAATAGAGAATAGTTGACTTTGTCAGTGGCAGAGTGAGGAACTGAGATCATATATAACTTCTTACAACTTCTCTGCACTTGCTCTCTTTACCACACTACACAATTTCCCCTAGTCAAGGCCCCTCAATTTATTGATGAGAAAATGGAAGCCTAAGAATGTTAAATGACTCATTTTAATAAGTAAATACAATGAAGTAACAAAGTTAATAGTTAATGGCAGAATGAGGTTAGAACTGAAGGCTCTCAACTCCTGCTACCTTTCTCATTTTGTCCTCACAACGACACTTTGGGGTAGATGCTATTATTACATATAGTGAAATTATTATACCTATTTTCCAGTTGAGGAAACTGAGGCAAGTAGCTATGAAGTGACTTTCCTAGCATCAAATGGCTAGTAAGTAGTTGAGGATGAATTTAAATTCATATCTTCCTGACTCCTGACCCAATACTTAATGCTCTGTGTTCTGTTCTACCTAGTGAAAAGGAATTCATTGTTCAATCATTCCATCCTGCCTGACTCTTTGTGACCCTGAGGACCATACAGTTTTCTTAGCAAAGATACTAGAGCAGTTTGTCATTTTCTTCTCTAGTGAATTAAAGTAAACAAAGGTTAAGTGACTTGTCCTGGATCATGCAGCTGCTCAGTGTGTGAGACCATATTTGAACTCAGGTCTTCCTGACTTCAAGCCCACTGCTTTACCCACTTAGCCACCTAAATACCTCCTATTAAGGGATACCATAGTCTAATTCCTGACTTAGCAGAACATTTTGAAAATTCCATAAAGGAAGATTCCTCCTTTTTGCCACTGTCCAAAGGACCCACTGCTTATAAATGTATATAGAAATATGTAGAGAAGGGAGAAGACCAGCACAAGGTGGAACAGAATTCAGAACCATATAAATCGTGTAGAACAGCTCTCACATTTCACAAACAAATAGACTGAAGCACAAAGAAGTGAAATAATTTTCTCACCTTCACAGTCAGTAACCCTGTTAGGATGAAGATCTAAGTATTCGGATTTATCATCCATTCTTCAGGACAACTCTCCAATAGAATGGCCTGGGAATGTCTGTGCCCTAGCTTTTCTTCCCTCTTCCCCCTTAATAGATTTTTTTCCAATTGCATGTAAAGATAGTTTTCAACAATTACTTTTATAAGATTTTGAGTTCCAAATTTTTTTTCTCTCTCTATTCCCTCCTTCTTCTCCAAAACACCAAGCAATCTGATATAGATTATATATGTACAATCATATTAAACATATTTCCACATTAGTAATGTTGTGAAAGAAGAATCAGAACAAAAGGTAAAAATCATGAGACAGGAAAAAACAAAGAAAAAGGAGAATAGCATGCTTCAATCTGCATTCAAAATCTATAGTTCTTTCTCTGGATGTGGATAGCATTTTCCAGCATGAGTTTTGAAATTATCTTAGATCATTGTATTGCTGAGAAGAACTAAGTTGATCATAATTGATCATCACACAGTGTTGCTATTAATATGTACAATTTTCTCCTGGTTCTGCTCATTTCACTCACCATCACTTCATGTAATTCCAGATTTTTCTGAAATTTGCCTGTTCATCATTTCTTATAGCACAATAGTGTTCCATTGCACCCATATACCACAACTAGTTCAGTCATTCTTCAATTGATGGGCATCCACTGATTTTCCAATTCTTTCCCACTGCAAAAAGAGCTGCTATAAATATTTTTGTACATGGGGGTCCTTTTTTCCATTATTTATGCTATCTTTTGAATACAGACCTAGTAGTGGTAGTGCTGGATCAAAGAGTTTGCACAGTTTTATAGCCCTTTTGTCCTATCTGTTCTGCAGATACAGAAGCTACATCACTAGGACTAACTGATTAGCACTCAGAGCCAAGAGACAAAACCATTTGATATTGTGCAAACTCACTCCATCTGTCCAGGACACTGGGTGTGTATGAGTGGAAAATAAAGGAGAGGAAGTGATCTTAGATGTAAGTAATGACTGAGCCACCTGGCAGAGTGATCTCTGAGCTGCAGTCACTGCTGCTGGGCCAGCTTGATTTATTGATTTCAAAGCTTGCTTTGCACAGAGCTTTTTCTAAGATACATCGTCTCATTTTCAAAGCCCTACTTAAGGAGTAAGAGGAAGCCAAGAGACATGAAAGCCAGGAGAATATTAGAGCTGTCAATACATTGTATATGGCACTAAATACTATAAGTATTCTTAAAAAAAAAAAGCCTTCAGTTCTCTGAAGAAGGCAAAGGCAGGTCAGACAAGGGACCAAACAGTAGTCTCGGTTCTATAAGAAAGGAAGAATATCAACCAATTTTATGTTCTAAGATCAATTTTTTATTGTCAGTCTGATATTTATTTGAATGTTTCTACTTCAGAATCCTCGTAGTGCATAGTTAAGTTAGCTAGCTGCTCAGTAGGCTTATGGATAAGAGCATTAAAAAAAAACCTGGTCATTGGGAAAATGATGCAGAAGGCACATCAATTCTTCCCCAGTCCTTTGCTCAGTGCATTGCTAATTCTTATTCGATTATCTTGGGTCCCTTCTTGTGGATAACTTAGGAAAGACCCAGAAACTCAGAAGAACTATTTTAGGCTTTATTTGAACTACAAAGTAGAAAATATTATGCTTCAGGAGGAGGATCAAATTAAGGAGAACTTGAGAGTAATAGTTAAAATCAAAGCTTGAATAGGTCAGGTCTGTTTTATTTTGCCCTCTCCTTGCCCTAGTTAAGAACTCACTGATATGCTAATGTTAGGGGACTAGTCAAAGGATCAAACTGAATGTCAGACAGAAGAAACTTCTAATGCCTCTCCAATCTGATCTTACTCTTATTATAGCCTCTGATTTACAAGAAAGACCAATGTATATCTGAGCCATGAGACATGGCAGAGAAATTTTCTATACTTCTGAATCTGTAGGTAAGATGGGCTTATATAACACCTTAGAGAAGTAGGGTGATGTAATTTGGTATAGATTGGTATAGATTCAGGAGACTTGGGTTCAAAATTGGCTCTGACACTTATTTCCTTTGTGATCAGGGACAAGGAACATAACTTGGAGAATTGGTTTTCTACTTTTGCTTTTGTCTAGAGAAGAAAATGCTGGATTATTATAATAAAAGTATCAAGATGTTCAATAGGTTTAACAAAAGTATCTTTAAGGCAGCCCCATTATGAGACAGAATGATGAGAAGAATGATGCATACTTCATGCTATTTGAACATGCTTTTAATTTTGCCTACTAAGTCTCTGTATTTTGAAAGCTTTTCATTCCATATAGACTGGGGATTATAACTAATAGGGTGATTGAGAACAAGAATCATATTTTTGATGATGTTCAAATTCCAATATGGTTTATTTATGTAATTCTCAAGGATATTTTTGGGTCTGTATTTGTAAAATGGGGGTTCCTCATTTGTTAGTGTATGAAATACAGTGAGTTGTTATATAGTGTAATAATATAATACATTATAATAATATTATGTTTTAATAATATATTATATAATTATGTAATAACATATTACACAATTATGTCTTATTTTATAATTATAATATTATAATAAGTAGTGAACATTTATTACCAACAATAGCATCATTGTCGTGATCAAAGATGCCTATTTGTTAGGTTCCTTTAAGTACCTAGAATGTATGTTTCCTTGATCACCACTGGGGTAAGGACGATGATTACCAAGGTTCTGCAGGTCACCTCAGAGGGTAGATCAATGTGGTCACTGCAGAACTCCATTTGTTCTCCATCTCATCTCATAAAGACTGCCTTATAACAGCATGGGCTGATCTTTTCAAATTCCCTACAGTTTATGAGGCTATGGGGGTTGGAATTTCATGACATCTGATTCATCTAATCTTGTACCAGTATTGAAATAATAAATACTCTTGAGAAATGTGTGGAACTAAGACAAGCTTTAAAAAAAAATTCAAACTGCACAAAATGTGCTTTTGGGGAAATAGATTGACCTGATTAAATTTATTTAAAATACAAAAAAGTGGGGCAGCTAGGTGTAAGGGTTATGGGATTTAAAGATCTTCCATGCCCCGTTGGGCTTGCTGACGTAGCAGGAAGGGGCGGAGCAAGAGGAAGCGGAAGCCAAGCTAGCGTTCCTTCGGTGGCTGGCGGTGGTGGTGACGGCGGCAGCAGCAGAGGCAGTGGCAGCGCGAAGCCCTTTTTGAGTTAGAACTACTAAGGACTTTCTGCTAAGGACTCCTGCTGAGGACTGCCAGGGGCCGGAGCTGCTGGGAGCGCTCTTCCAGGACGCTGGGTGGTTGCTGTGAGTGGGGAGAGGAGGACCTTTGCCTGAGGTAGCCTGTTCTGTTTTAAAGGCTTGAAAATGTGGGTGCTTTCTACTTTATCTACCTGTGCCAATGTCATAACTACTCTGATGGCTTTCACTTTCTGGTTTTGGGACTCAGTCTTTTGGTATCTTAATAAATTTTCTAGTTTATTTCCTCATATGGCAAACATGACGTATTTTCTAATGGATAATTATATCAGCATATTTGTAATCTCTATAGGCATTGTGAATATGGCATTGCTGATACACTAGGTGACACAGTGAATAGAGCACTGGCCCTGGAGTCAGGAGGACCTGAGTTCAAATCTGGCCTCAGACACTTAACACTTACTAGCTGTGTGACCTTGGGCATGTCACTTAACCCCAATTGCTGTGCCCTCCCCCCTCCAAAAAGCAGAAAAAAAATACAAAAAAATAAAGGATTTGAAAAAAAAAGGTTTCTATATAGTCTTTTATATGAATAAAGTGAGCACTTTTCCCCAACACCTCTGTCATTCTTAGATCCATGAATTATGTACTCAGAGTACTATGCCAACTATTTTTTTTTTTGCTCTTTGGAGGGCAATTGGCATTAAGTGACTTGCCCAAGGTCACATGGCTAGGCAGTGCTAAGTGTTTGAGGCCGGATTTGAACTCAAGTCCTCCTGATTCCAAGTCTGGTGCTCTATTCACTGTGCCACCTAGCCACCCCTATACCAACTTATTGATGTGGCAACTGAGGATCAGAGATGTGACTGGCTTCAGGTGACATGGCTACTACATGTTAGAACCAGAACTTAGACTAATTATCTAACTTAAAGTAAGATGATCTTTCTATTTTATTGTATTACCTCCTGTAGTGTCTCTTTATTTAATTTTTAAAAACATCATTTTCCATACCTTTATGTGCAAGTGAGAAAAGTGATCCATGTGGTTATTCAGCTTCTTGAAGTAGCTCAGTTCCAAAAGTTTGATGGGTATAGACCCAAACTCAGTAGAAATACTGGAACTCAGGTCTCCTCAGAACTAGTGTTGCTCTCCAGTTTTTCAATAAAACTCAGAGATTAAATGAGGGAAAGGAAATTTAGATCACATGGGCTTTCAAGGCCATTTTATGGAGATAGTGCCTCAGCTATGCATATTAAGCTATAACAGGTACGAGGATTGCCAGGACAAAACAAAACAAACAACCTGTTCTGAATATGTTTATAATCTCGTAGGTGGTATTAGATAACACCCAAATAAGTATCATGTATAAATTGTCAAAGGACTTGTGACATTAGCCCAGACATGGTTCGTTCTGACTTTGAAGATCATAGCACCATACTTAAACTTTAAACTTTAAGGGAAGGATCATAGAGGTCAATTAGACTATCCATTTCATTATACATATGAGGAATTGAGGCCCAGAGAACTTGGCTAAATATTTGCTCAAGATCATAAAGCTAGTTAGTAGCAGAGCTAGTTAATTGAGACTAGCTCCTCTGACAACAAATCCAGCATTTTCTTCCTATACTGGACTACCCATGGAGTTGCTTAAGGCATGAAAAATTTACTGATTTGCCTTGAGTCATATCTAGGACCAGAGATTGGATTATGATTCCAGGTTTTCCTGATGTTAAGTATAGCATTCTATTCATTAAACTCTCCTGCCCTCATATACCTATAATAATGGTTAAAATATCAGAAAAACATGAAAGATTTAAGTCCTTTAAGGAAAGAGATTCTGTGTTACAGTGACAAGAGTCAAGGATACTTCCTTGTGATAGTTGGGATCTGAATTGGAACTTTAAGGAAGGGAAAGTATTCAATATGATATAACTGGGGAGAGTCTTTCTAGACAGTCCTGTGCCTATTAAAAGGTACATGAGGTATTCCAAACATAACCACAAATATTTCATCTACCCAGGTAAGTAGAAATATAAAGGGAATCAGGGAAAACTTATACAGTTTTTTTTTTTTTTGGGAGGGGGGTTTCTAAAGGAAACAGTCTTTGATTTGCAGACTGATTCAATTCTCTGATTAGTAAATTTTAATTACTGCCAAACATGGAAGTTCAGGACTAAGCAAGCATTTGAATAACTCCCTGGACTGTTTGACTGTTGAACCTAATTAAAGACAACCCGGTCTAATGGAGGGGTACCACTTGGGAAGATGATGGAGGGAACAGTAGTTTGTGCTGTGAGCCAAAACAAGAACAGCTCCAACATTTTGAGTCAGGAAGCTTTCTTCAGAACAGATATTTCTTCTTATATGCCAGTTATTTATTCCCTTTGTCTTCTGCCATTCAGCAATCAAAGGAATTTAAAGGATTAAGAAGCCGAAACATAGCCTTCTTAATACATTAAAACAGGTGCTAGTTTGAGAGAGAGGAGGCAGCAAAGTGATTGCATCATATTGGGAACATGAGAGCCAGAATACCATATAGGGGGAGAGGTCTAGCAAGTATCTCCCTTCTTCCCAACCCCCAAAGAAACAATTACAATTCCAGATGAATTTCAGGATAAAAGCCTAGCACAACCTGCTTAAATTTAAAAGTCTGTATCTCTGCACTGAAGGGCCAAGTCAGTAGAATCTGTTTCACCCATCAAGTCACAGTGATGCCATTCTCTTGGAAGGGGAGACAAGGGTGTTATATGTTCAGGAATGCATCAATAAACCACTGTCCAACCCCAGAAAGAGGCCCCTTAGATTGAGGAAGCCATCAGAATGACTCATGGAATGTTGCTTTGAGATTCATGTAATATCAATACCCAAGTCAAACTAATTGGAATTTAAAAGACATTTAAGAATTGGTCTTTTATCTGTAGCTGGACAAAAGGAATTATAAATGAATGATTTCAGAAACAGGGTTGGAAGTCAAGAGAGATGAGATTGGTTTTGGAATAAAACAATATTAATTTAAACAATTTTACATTACCGTTTTAATTTGGGGGACAGGAAGCATTGGTCCAAACCTCTGATGGTATCGACATGGGAAACTCCTGGTATAGAAACTACTGCTCTTCTGTCACCTTCATCTTAGAGATTTACTTAAAGTATTTAGTGATTAATTGTGTTGTCTATAATCTCAGAGCCAGTAACTGTCATTCCTAATACTCAAAGTTCTCTTGTGATTTTTGTTAGTGTGTGTATGTGTTTGTGTGTGTGTGTGTGTGTCTGTGTGTGTGTGTATGCATGCTCTTCTGCAGAAATAACAAGATGAAGGGATTTGACTAGATGGCCTCCAGACCTATGAGCTCAAGGAAGGCATAGTAGTACAGTTAAAACAAACTCTGAATTTGTAGTAACAGGAATGGAGTTCAAGCCCTGATTCCTCTATCAGGTACCAATGTGATGTAGGCTAAGTCTGGTCTCAGTCTCTTCATCTATAGAATGAAGTGGTTAGGATAAATGACCACAAAGGCCATTTTCACCTCTAGGCCTACCAGTCTATGCCCTTTTACTTCTAGAGCACTTTAAAGTTTTAAAAACACTTTCATATACATTTTTCCATTTAAACATCAAAACAATCCTTTGAATCTGGCAGAGAAGGTGTTATTAGCTCCATTATGCAGAAAAGGAAACTGAGGCTTAGAACTATCAGAGGTACTTGTCCAATATCACATGGCTAATACATGTCAGTGTGAGTGTCTTTCTGTTCCAGCATTCTTTTTTCTACAGTATAGTACAAGCAGCATATTATCTACTTTAAAATACCATATGTAGTGAGTACACTTCATACCCATATGCACTACAATTGTATGTCTCAGGGAAGCAGATTAATACTATATTATGTATGTGCACTTCAAATTCTTATTTAAATATGTGAATCCATGATAATTAAGGAATTAATTCATTCCCTCATCAAATGTGATTCTACTAAGTGTCTATTATGTGAAATTGACTTGGAGAAAGGAAAACATTGAATGACAAAGAAATCATATAGATATTTAAGAGGGAGCAATGAATCAAAAGAAGGGAAAATATCAGTGACTGGAAAGAGAGCAGAAATCTGGACGAAGTAGGGAGCACAGGAAGGTTGGTAAAAGTATGAAGTGTGTAGCAAAGAGAATAGTGCATGTATAGAGAGGAATTGAGAGAAAGTAGCCCTTTTGAATGATGAAAATTTGCTTGGGATGAATTTGAAACTAAACCAAGATTTGCAGGCGCTTGGAGAACCAACCAAGAGCTCTATGAGAGCTTATACGTACATCTATATATCTTAGGTGTGTGTGGAGGTGGGGGTGTGGGTGTTATTTGTAGAAACAGGATGAAACAAAAGAAACCAAAGTTTTGTCTGCTACTACAGCTTATGATGATGATGAAGATGGTGAATGAATAAATGAATGAAAAAAATCATTTGTTAAGTACTTATTACATGAAATGCTTTGCATTAAATAGATAGAAACAAAACAAATAGAAAATGAGATCCCACATTTTCAAGGAACTCACATTCTAATAGAAGACAAAAATAGTAACTAGTTATTTATATAATATTTTATGGTTTGTAAAATGTTATATATAAAATATTTGATCCTGATAACGTATCTATGAGATACAATAAGTGAAATTGTCATTATGACTATTTTAAGATGAGGACTCTATTTTAGAGAGGCTAAGTCTCTTTCCCAACATCACACAACTGGTATTTATGTCAGAGATATAACTCCAGTCCAGCGTTAACCTGACTTCAAATCCTGTATGCTTGTCACTATTCTACTTAGAAGTAGTAGTAGTAGCAGCAGCAGCAGCAGCAAGACTAATGAATGAAATGCCTTAAGATCTAGAAAATACTTTGCATACAGTATCTTGTACCATCAAAATGAAGTAGAAACTGACCTGTGTAGAATGTTTTTTTTTTTCAATCCCTCCATATAAATCAAATGTGGATTGAGGATAAGCCCAGTCTGGCTGGGGCAAAAGTATTTGGAAATGTAATGGATTTTTAGATATGCAATGTTTATGCTAATATTTGTACTGAAAAGATAATTAGAACTTGAAATGTAAATGTGATTTATATGCAGCTCTGATAGGTGGATAACTTTGGGGTAGGAGGGACTGAGGTCAGAGATATAGATAAAACTTGTGTCTCTGAAGAGAAATAGTTTGGAGAGTACTATATGAGAGAAGAGGCAAAAAGGACGTACCAGGAAGTCCAGAGAGACCTTTGCTCCTGGTTGTGTTTTCCAGAAAGGTGATCAGCTTAGAAATCTAGGGAAGCTATTGAGTGAAGTCTGGGGTAGCTGGGAGCAAAACCATTTCAACCTACACTCTAGTCATGAATTGCTGTATTTGCTAAGTGATTAGAAGAACTACAAGCAAATCCCTTGAATTGGAAATAAAAGTGAGTATGAACTAACAAATGGAACTGAGAGTACCATAAGGGCAAGTGAAGGGAAAGGGCATGCATTCCAAGTCACAGCCTCTGGTGCAAAAGTCCTCACTGCCTGGGTCATCATCGCAGAGATACACCTAGGTGGTAAAAATAACCAGGGGAACTCTTTTCTCTGGGTTGGCTGTGCTCAGCCATATATCCTCACAAAAATATGTGAGCTTGAATGGTCAAGGCTTCCTGAATCTAGAATTGGAAGGGACACAATAGATGAAACCACCAGGCTAGAGAGAAAGGAAGAGGTTACATGATATTGTAGAAGCATTGAGTAAGGGGTAAGAGGACCCAGGCTCTAGTCCCAAGTCTGTATGACCTTTGAACAGCCACTTTAATCTCTCTGGGCCTCAGTTTCTTAACTTGTGAAGAGATTGAACAAAATGACTTTTCAGATCTCTTCCATTTCTAAAGCTATAATATTCTAACTCCCCTAAGAAAGAATTGTCTACTTAGCTAGACAATGCAAGACCCGACTCTTTATCTAACTTTATTTCTTGCCTATTGTTTGTACATTTGGGTCCCTCATACTGGTAGAATTGTGGCTTGTATATTTAGTGATAGATTGAATGTGGCATTTCAGATAACCTACTAAATACATTATATGGAACAAAGTAAGCACTTAATATTTTTATCTCATTTATAATAATGTACAAGAAAGAAAAACTGGTCATAAGACTATGGTTCTGATGTCATAGATCAAAGAGAGGGATTGTTGGAATTTTGGGTGGCAACAATATCACTCTGTGAATAGGAACAAAAATGGGTCTGGGGTATTTATGGGACAGAAAGGAAGGAATGAAACAAGCTTCTAGTAGGCACATACTATGTATTAGTAACTGACAGGCCTCAAACCCTTTGATGAATTAGGGGAATCTCTACTCCAACTATGTCAAGACTTCCTCAGGTGAAGTGGGCAAATGAGAGCAATACTGGCCATGAAGGCAGTTGAAGTAGGCCCTATAGGGAGCTTAGAGATTGGTCAGAAAACAAAGATGCCAAGGTCATCTACTATATCCTGAGTACTCTCCAGTCACCTTGCCATTTCTCTTGCCACTGGACTTTGATGACTCTAGAGGAGAGAGTGAGGTTGACGACTTTGTAGAACTCTACCTAATTTAAATCCAATCCATGTGTGAGTCAAGATATCACCCTGTGATGTCATTGGTCCTCTTCAAAATAAAAGACAAACAACTATGTGCTGGAATAATGCTTTATAAATATTATAATACTATTTCTCACAACAGCCTTAGGAGGTGACATTACTGTTCCCATTTTACAGTTGAGAAAACTGAGGACACAAATGTTAAGTAACTTATCCAGGATTATACAGATAGCAAGTATCTGAGGCCTGAATTGAGCTGAAGTCTTTCATAGTACTGTCCCAGCACACTCTCCACTGTGCCATATAGCTCCCTCAACGGCAGAGACCAGAGAAACCAAAGCAAGTTTTTTATGCATCAGTGATTTAAGGTCAACAAAGCTAATGTTCCAGCGAGGCATGGCAAGGCACATAAGAAGGACTAGGATTGGTGAGGACATGTGGAGTATTGGAAATGAGTTAGAAATATAAGAATCAAGAGAGCACTGATAGTAGGAAGTGGAGGCCTAAGGTCCAGGCAAGGAGTCAGAAAACTTCTGGGTTGGGTAATACAGCTGAGTAAGTCACACATGATCCAAAGTCTAAGTAAATACTCTGGAAGAAGGAGCACAGAAAAGCCATGAGTCCCTATTTTTAAGCTCCAGTGGTAAAAGAAGACCTGGAAAAAGTGATCAAGGCAGGGGAGGTAGTCCCCAAACATAAATGGCCTGAGGTTTACAGATGAGAATAACTGAAAGAGTCTGGCTAGGGCTGGGACTGGGGCAGGGGGGTGGAGGAGGTGTAGCAGGGAGCAGAATGAGAGGAAGAAGGGAAAGCAGCCAGAGACGAATGTAGGGAGCCTCACGTCAGTGTGCTCCTGGCATTCGGTCACACTTTATAAAGGGCACCTTGTAACTGGGATAATTTTACCTATGAGAGAGAAAGCAAAGAAGACTTTTGCATTTTAAAAATATACTGATAATGATGATATACTGTATTCCTTCTCCACTGAGAATAGCAGGAAAGGAAATTGGCTGATCATAGATCATGGAACACAAATCAACCTTTGTAAGCTTAAGAAAATCATCCCAGAGCAGACTTATAGACTATGTCTACAAGTGCATGAGCCCTCACCAGCCAGTCTCTAAAGCTGTGACTTCCTTTAGCCTGAAGCTTACACAGCTGCTGATGGACTAAAACAGCTGCTAATGGACTAATGAGGGGCGCTGGGATAAAGGTTGACCTCAAGGGTGAGGCTAGTTCAAAACCTATAATTTTATTTTGCAGATTTCAAGGCAACCTATAGGCCACTAATACACCAGGTTCTGAAATAGTGAATTTCCTTGTTTCGCAGCTGTTTGTTGACAACCTATGGGAGTCAGTCTAAGATAACATAAAGATTTCAGAATAGGACTACCCAGGTAGTAAGGTTGGATGATAGAAATAGATTTCTCCTCAAATTGGAACAGGTGCTCTGCTTTCAACTAGTTTCCTTAAGCTCACCACAAAATAAATCATAAACACGGTACAGAATATGGGAAAATATAGCCTCATTACTCTATCTCAAATAAGAACTTATTTTCCACCCAAGTTATAGGGAAGAGAAATAAAACAAGATGGAGAAAGGACATAGTTTCTTTCTCTTCCTTCTTCTGTTGTGCATGAAGTCACAAGAATTTGAGAATTGGAAATACAGGGCTAGAAGCAGATGCAGGAAAGCTCAATCTTGAAGGGGGAGTCCAAACTTGGTCCACAAAAATGCTATTCCTTATACTTTGAAGGCACTTTCTCATCATTCCTACTTTACAGTATCCTCTTCCTTAAAAGTTCAATTCAGATACTTTCTTCTCCTGATACAAATTTTCTTTTTATCCACATTTTTCTATAGTATTTTATCTGAATTTCTCTTTTGTCCCCATCCTACCCTGCTTCATATACTTAGGGTTAGAGGATGGTGTTACAGAACTGGAAGGTAACTAAAGGGTAAATTGGTCCAACACTCTCATTTAAAAGATAAGGACACTCAGATCCAGAGAAGTAAATGTGACATGAAGGTGCCAGGATTTAACCTCCATTTCTGTGACTGTAAATTCAGTACTTTTTTTTACTATACCATTTGTTTGTACTCATATTATCTTTCCCTCGGTGGAACATAAGCTCCTTGAGAGCACAGGTTATGTGTCATGTGAAATGCCATAGAAAACTGTTTTTGACTGTGTGCTAATCAAAATTGTAATCAATAGCTTGGAGAAAAAGACAGAAAGGGAAAAATAAAAAGCATATATAGCATGAAGACCAGGTTTACAGATAATATAAAATGAGGAGGAATGTCAAACACACAATGACAGTAACCAGAAATGTGTCAGAAGTCTAGAATTGAGGAGGGGTAGTGTTACAAAAGGGAATTTAGGAGGGAGAAAGGCTCCAGATGTTCAAAGAACCAACTGCATATGGACAGGATAGTGAAGAGATAGCTAGATCACACTTTTCATGGCAAATGTCTGGGTGCTTAGGGGATTGCAAGATTCATATAAATCAATAAGACTAATCACATAAAGCCATAGGATGAACATAATCTTAGCCAGAATTTAAGAGGGGCATGGTGTCCAGTTTGAAGGAGTTTATAATCTTCCTGCACTCTATCTTGGTTAGATCACATCAGGAGTTCAATTCTGGATGGGTGACACATTTTGGGAAGGGCATGGACAAGCTGGTGCAGGTCTAGAGGAAGGCAATTATATAGTTGGGAGACTGGTAGTTGTTCGATCTGAGAACAGGCTGAAGGAATTATGGACTTATTTATTTTTTGCTTAGAGAGAAGGACATGAGAGCTGACTTCAAGAAGCAGCTAGGTGGAAATGTGGATAGATTGCTGGAGTTGGAGTCAAGAAGACTTGAGTAGAAATAGCTGTGTGTCCCTGGACAAGTCATTTAACCACTCTTTGCCTCAGTTTCTGCATCTGTATAAGGGGGAATAATCATAACACCTGACTCTCAGGGTTGTCACAGAAATTAAATGATATTTTTAAAGTGATTTACAAACATTAAAGTGTTTGTCATCATCATTATAATTGTCATTGTTTGTATCATTATTTTTTTTTTTATTTAAAGGGCTCTCTTGTCTAAGGGCATGAAACTTTTTCAGTTTGGCCCCAGTGGGAAGAAGTAGAAAATTTGGTGGAAACTTCAGGGTTAGCTTCAAAGTGTGAAGAAACAGATTAATAATTAGAGCTATTGGAAAGAGACCTGAACTCCCTCAATAGGTAGATTACCCTTTAAAACATATCTCCCAGAGAAGGCCGAATAAAAACAAATTATCAGGAATGTTGGAGAGTGTGTGGGTGGGGAAGTAGGGCTAAAATTCCTCCCATTAAGGTATGGACTGAACTTCATTATGGCCACTGGTTTCTCTTTTACTTGTGAGAATCATTGATTTTGTACCTTTGTATCCCGATGACTTAGAATAATCCCTATGAATTTTTAGAGGGATGGGAGGTATGGAGTGGAATAAAACAGATGTGTAATTTATTATTGAGACATTATTTAATTTATTATTGAGACATCGTGGTATAGGAAATCAATCCGCTGATACAGATTGGCAACTCATTTGTGTTTGGGGGAGGTTAAATTCACTTCTAATATACTAATGTATGTATGTATAAAAATCTAAACTTTGAATCTAGCCAAAAGATTAATATATGTGTTTTTCCAAAACACAAAATCTTTTGACTAGTGATATAATCCATAGATAGATAGACAGACGGACATTCTAGCTAGCAACAAAACTCACATCACAGGTACAGATGTGTCACATACACAAAAAGACCACTTCTCCCTCTTAGAATTTCTGGGTAGATGGGCAAATTATTCAGACTTTGGGAATTGAGAAAAGTATATTCCAACTTAAACAATCTTGCATATTTGATGTATTTATGAATATCAGAATTTCTATATGAATGCTGAAAATTCCTAGGTGTGGAACTCTCCTTTTTCATAGATCAGCATATTTGTTTTTAAGCTAAAATCCTCACTAAGTTGTCAGAGTGTATTTTACTGCTATATATTTGATAAATACTTCTTATGTTTGAGAAGAAATCTGTGGGTATGCATTTATTAGGAGGCTATTCCAATTGTCCAATGATGTACAAGCATAGATAGCTTATTTTCCTGTCTAATAGATACTATAGAGATACTTGGCAGAATGTAGCAGTCTTCTTAAGAATGAGCTGACATATAGCATATTATATGATAGTCAGCAATAACAGTTGTTACATGTTAGAATAGGTAAATGCAGGAAGTAATAGAACCTGCTACCTTTAAAAATCTGAATAAATGACCTGTTGACTGAGATATGGTCTTGCCTGAAGGTAGGAGGTAGGACTAGAATTTTTCTAGGAGTGCTCATTTCTAGCAATTTTTTGTTTTACGATGGATCTCTCTTTGTCTCTGTCTCTCTCTACATATGTATACACACTTATGCATGTGTGTGTGTGTGTGTGTGTAGTTACACACTGTCATAAATATAATTGCATAGCTAGACCTACACGTTGTTATGGCTACTGATGCAAAAAGACAATGACTTGCCTCTGTCTCTCAAATTCACAGCCTTGAACAAGCACAACTGGAAAGAATTAGTCTTCTTTGAGGACAGTCATCTTCTACAATCATTTAAATGACATATAATGGCAGAGACAGTATTACATTCTCATTTTGAAATGTTTCCTTTGTTTTATCTCCCTCCCAATCCTCTCCCTTTTTTGCTTTCTTCCCCCTTTGTTGATTTTCCACCTCTTTTTCTTTGTGTTTCTTTTTGTCTCTTTGTGTCTTTCTGTCTCTTCCTGTTTCTCTTTATCTGTGTGTGTGTCTGTGTGTGTGTGTGTGTGTGTGTGTGTGTCTGTGTCTCTTTCAGGCTGTCTCTCTCTTTCTCTTATCTCAAACAGGCTCATGAATCATAACTACCAAGGCTATTTCTTCCCCTTTTGCCTCTGTTACCTCCTATCACAACTAAAACACTGCCTGGAATTTTACAAACATTAGTGAGTCTCTCCAGTGGTTGAGGCCCTTTCAAAGTATAACAAATGATTACAACATAGGGCAAAATTACTTTGAACAATAGAAACACATTATATTTCCATCATTGTTTAAAGTATTTTTTTTTCCATGAAACAGATGCATTAGGCTCAATTGCTAAAGCTCCAAATGTGAAATTATTCACCAATGTACCTGGCAGGGCTATCCCTAGGGATTGCTACTGGCATATTTTATACCAATATGAGATTGACAAATCTTAAAACAATATACTTAATGTGTACACAAACTATTATGTCAATTACACAACACACCAGAGCAATATTTGCATACCAGTTTATTCTGATGGGTCAATAAAAATACAATCAAAGTGAAGGAAATCTGACTTGGCCAGCCTTTGGAGTCAACTAAACAGAAGTATGTTAACTTTCCCTTCCTCCTGTGGTCTTATGGTCTCATGAGCTGAAAAACTTCAAAGGTCAAGGAGAATAGCCAAAAATAATTCTTGACTAAAACACAATGGCTTCTGATAATTCCCTGTAAAAACAAACCTGAAAACATCAAATAGGCACTGTCCCAAGTTGGGCAGCTATGATGGGGTCATTGGTGGATTAGTATTTGGTAGTTCCACAGAGTATGAAGTCAGAATCTCAAAGAAATAAAAATTAAAGGTGTTGCAAAATATAATGAAAAAATGCTTAGTGCAAGTAGATGATTTATGTAAATGTACATGTAAAAAAAAAAATAAAGGCTTTACCACACAGCCACATGTGAGGGGAAAGAAGTAGAATGGGGTCAAGTCAAGAGATAAAGGACTGAATAGCTTGAGTGCAATGATGATGACCTGGAAATATTCAAGAACCAGAAAAAAAATTCCATTCTGCATGGAAAGTAAAAAGGATCATAGATCTGGAGCTATAAGGGAGCTTAAAATAAAATCTAGCCAAACTTTCTCATTTTGTAACAGAGGATTAGAGAAATTAGCAAAGTATTTTATTTTAGATTCATAAGGGAACTTAAAGGTCATATAGCCTAAATCCTTAATTTTAAAGATGGTAGACAAGAGGCCTAGAGAAGTTCACAGAATGGCCCCAAATCTCACAATCAATCAATTAAAGTACAAGAATTGATTAAGGACCTATTGTGTCTCAGACGTAGTAATAGGTACTGGAGATCCAAAATTAATGTGTGTGTGTGCCAAGAGTGTGCGTGTGTGTGTGTGTGTGTGTGTGTGTATTAAACCGTTCCTACCCTCAATGAGCTTACATTACTACACAGGAACCAATAAATAAATAAACACACACAAACACATTGTTCAGGGAATATAAAAAATTAATAGAAGGAAGCTTTGGAAGGGAGGGCATTAGCAACTGGGGAGATCAGGAAATGATTTATGTAGAAGTTCATGCTTAAGCAGAGTTTTAAAGGAAATAGAGCCTAAGCAGCAGTGGTAAAGAAGAAACATATTTCAAGAATGAGGGACAGCTGGTACAAAGGTATTGAGGTGGGAACTACAGAACTGTGTATAAGGAACAATAAGATCAATTGTTGCATAATAGAGTGTAGAAAGGGAAGTAATATGCAATATGGCTCAAAATATATTAAGAAATGACTAGGTTGTAAAGTGGTTTAAATGCCAAGCATATAAGTTTATGTATTACAGGCATCCATTGAAGTTTACTTAGAAAACAATTGACATGATTAGATGTGCTTTAGGAAATCACTTTGGAATAGAATGGAGAATGAAGGGGTGGTGTGGAGAAGCAGGGGTAGCAATCATGATCTCAGACAAAGGTAAAAATAAAAATAGACCAATTTTAAAGATATAAAAAGGGAAACTACATTTTACTGAAAGGTACCATAGATGATGAAATAATATCAGTATTGAATATATTTGATTCAAATATATTTGTGTATATACAAAATGCATTTAAATTTTGAAGAGAAAGTTACATGAATTACGGAAGGAAAAAACAGTAAAACTATACTGGTTGGAAGTCTCAATGGACTCCTCTCAGACATAGATAAATATAATCATAATATAAATTAGATAGAAGTTAAAGGCATGAATGGAAATACAGACAAGTCAGATATGATAGACTTCTGAAGAATATTGAATAGGAAAGGAAGGGAGTATAACCTTTACTTGGTTGTATATGGCACCGTAACAAACATTGATTATGAATCAGGGCATAAAAGCCTTACAAACAAATGCAGAAAAGCAAATAAAAAATAGATAAACCATTAGTTTATTTATTAACAAAAAAGAGAGAGTTGTCAATCTCAAAAATGAATAGTAAATGCATCAACAATGAAGATGAAATGAAAGCAATTCTTAGGAGCTATTTTGCCTAATTATATGCCAATAAAACTGACAATATAAAAGAAATGGATGAATTTTTACAAGATACTAATTGCCCTGCTTAATAGAAGAGAAAATAGAATACACAAATGACCATACTGTAGAAAAAGAAATTGAAGAAGGCATAAGTTCCTTAGGGGAAAAAATGCCATTTCCTTCTGTCTCAGTGGGTGAAGGAAGAGTATAAGGAAGGGGAAAAGTTAGAACTGAAAATAGGAATTGAAAATTAAATAAAAGAATGGAATGGAGATGGGGTGGCTAGGTGGCACAGTGAACAGAACCCCAGCCCTGGAGTCAGGAGGACCTGAATTCAAATCCGGCCTCAGATACTTAACACTTGCTAGCTGTGTGACCTTGGGCAAGTCACTTAATCCCATTTCCCCTCCAAAAATCAAAAAAACAAAACAAAAAAAGAAATACTATTAGCTTATAACACAATACTATACTAAAAATTTCTATGGTACCAAAGTTAGAATGGACTTAAGTAAATTTTCATTCCAATCCAAAAGTAGATCCCTTTTACAACATATCTGACAAGTGGTTATCTAAGTTTTACTTAAAAACCTCTAATGATACAGGACCTACTATCTCCCTAGGCAATCCATTTCCCTTTTGCATACCTCTGATTCTCAGGAAATTTTTCTTTCCCCATGCCTAAATTTACCTGTGTATACCTTCTACTAATTATTCATAGGTCTCCCCCATGAGTCAAATGGAATAAGTCTAATACTTTTGCCATAAAGCAATCTTTCAGAAATTTACAATCAATTATTATCTTCCCCTTAAACTATTTATTCATGAATGATATTGTTGTGATTGTTATTCAGTCATATCCAAGTCTTTGTGACCTATTTGCATTTTTTTTGGTGAAGATACACAAGTGGTTTGACATTTCCTTCTCTAGCTTACTTTACAGATGAAGGAATTGAGGCAAATATCATTAAGTGACTTGCCCAGGGTTACACAGCTGACACACACAGTGTCTGAGTCTGGATTTGAACTCAGATCTTCCTGATTGCAGGTCCAGTACTCTACCAACTGAACCACCTAAGTGTTCTATACTGAAAGGTATGCCTCTTTCCCTCATTTACTGCAGCCTAAGATTATATTACCTTATTTATCTGCCATGTTACATGATTGGCTCACTTCAAATCCTTCAAAATTCAGATGTTTTTTTCAAACTACTGTTTGGCCATGCTTTCCTCATCTTATATTTGTGAAGTTCATTTCTGGATACAAGTATAAAACTTAACATTTTACCTCTATTAAATGTAATCTCATTTAATTCTACTGAATGTGCTAGCTGGTCAGAATATTCTTTGAATTCTTATTCTCTAAATGTCTATGATAATTATCATTTCCATTTTTGTGTCATTGAAAAATCTCAATAGTTAATTCTCACAATGCCAACTATGCCTTTATTCACCTCATTGAGTTGAATATTTTTAAATGTCACATAGCCAAACATAGATCTCTAGGGATTTTTATTAGCTGTTCTTCCAAGCTGACATTGAACAATAAATGCCATTTTTTAGATATAGTCATTTTACCACTTAAGAATCTATGTAATTGCCCCCACTTTCTTAAACCCCCATGCTTTTTCTTAAGAATAGCAAAAAGGGTCTTCATAACTATTTTACTAAAATTTATGTTAACAAAAACTGTAAACTTCCCTGATTTAACAAATAAATATCCTTGTCAAAATGAGGTTATTCTGGTATGATCTATTTTTGATTGGCCTATATGCTTCCTTCTGACTACTGTTTCCTTTTCTAGGAATCCTTCTAACAATATCCATTGTAGGATTTGCAAAAAATTAGGGTCTGTGTTACTTGCTTGTATTATGCAGGCTTCATTCCTTCAAAAGGATAAGATGGCCATGAATCACAAAGCATTAGAAAGTAAGCATGAATAGTTTGAAATCTATACTGATTCCAGGAGATATTGAAGAAAGCTTCAACAAATGTCTTCACCAAAAAGTCTTTGTGCTAGTTTTCTTTCTCGGTTATTTCCTTGCATTTATCTTTATTTCAAGATACATGAAGTGTTTGACGTATGGGGTAGGGTTGGAACTTCCATTTTGTTTGGACACAAAGTCAAATTTATTAAGATCAGGCCATAGTGTTATCTTTATTTCATCCTTTTCATATATTCTGGCATATTGGCACAGGAGGAACTCAGTGGTCTAAATTGGATTTTGCAGTTTGACTTTTTTAGTAATAGTTTCAAGTTATTCTGGGAATGTAAGGACTCAAGCTGGTCAAGATATTCAATAAGATAAGCCAATCAACTTGTTCCTGGAAGCTTAGTATAAGGGAAAGTAAATTGGACTTTGAGTTAGAAAACCTGAGTTCAAGTATCAGGTGTGCCACTTACTAGCTTGGTAATCCTGAATAAATCATTTTGGATGAATCTATTTTTATAGATGAAATAGCTAAAGTGAATAATCACTCATCTCACCTACTTCTCAGGGTTATTAAGAGAATCGAACAAGAAGACGTATGTATGAGATAGCTAGGTGGTACAGTGAATAGAGTACCATCACTGGAGTCAGGGAAACCTAAGTTCAAATCCAGTCTCAGACATTTATTAGCCATATGACTCTGGGTATGCCAATTAATCTGTGACTCAGTTTCTTCAACTGTAAAGTGGGGTAATAATAGCATCTTCTCTATACAGATATTGTTAAAATCAAATGAGATATAATTGTTAAGCACTTAGCACAGTGCCTGGCACAGAGTAGACACAATGAAGTTCTGTTCTAAGTCAAAATATTTTAAATGATAAAAATATCATATAGAAATATGAGCTATAAATGTTAGGCAACGTGGTTGGAGTTTGTATCTACATGATGACTGCTGAAATAAAGTACAGTGACAAAATGATGGTATTGGGAATAACCAGAACAGAAGAACATCATCCCTTTAATTCAGTAGGATAAGGTAGATGATATAGAAATGCAGCTATGACTGTGAAGTGGGTGGAATGATAGAACCTGCCTTAATTTTATTGTGAGGATCAAAGGAGATCAAATTGCGAAGAGCTTTGAACAGTAGTTGTCACATATAATCACTAAATAAATGTTAAAAATTATTACTTTAACTTTGTAAAATCATAGAATCTGTCTTTGAACTCTTTTCTTCCTGGGCAAAATGGGTACCATATTGGAATAACTACAACAAAAAAAAATTGGACCAGAAAATTTCTTTGCTCTCTTTTTTGTAGGATAATTATTCTTTGAAAATAGTATATAAGAGGGGCGGCTAGGTGGTGCAGTGAGTAAAGCACCGGCCTTAGAGTCAGGAGGACCCGAGTTCAGTTCCGGCCTCCGACACTTAACACACACACAAAAACTAGTCATGTAACGTTGGGCAAGTTACTTAACCCCAATTGTCCTCCAAAAAAAAAAGAAAATAGTATTTGAAATTGAAGAGCAAAGTGAATGCCAAGTCCACTTTTGATTAATAGGATCCATAAAATTAAAAGGAATGATTAGAAAAAAAAGGTTTTAAAGTTTATCTCTGTTAACTATCAAATCTGTGACTAGAGTGCTGAATTTAGAGTCAGGAACAACACTTCATATCTGAGTTTCACAGGTTAAATGTGTAAATATCTTCTTCCCTCAGTTTCCTCATCTTTAAAAAGAGGGGATTATATTGCATGTTCCTGATGTGCCTGACAATGCAGTCCATAATTTTATCATTGAATAGTTAAACGTCATCATAGAAATTTGAGGTTCTTCTTCTTCTGTCTTTGAAGTTTGACTGTATCTAGAAAATTGGAACCTAACACTTATTTTTGAATGACTGCTGAATGGTACCTTTTCCTCAAACAAGAAATAGTAAGAATGATATCACTTCTTTCTACAATGAATCAGAAAATTCCTGACATTTACAAATGCTTGAAGAAAGTGAATTGTCAATACATCAAGACTTTGAGTCATTTTGTTGAACTGCAGTAAAGGTTGTTAAAAGGGATAAATTGACCTCCTGGATAGTTTATTGTTCTCTTTTATATATGTGTCTAATCCTGCCAGACATTCTAAAGGAGAGCTGGTAAGCTTCCACCGTTCAGATTTCAGTATAATTTTAGAGCTGGCAAGTAGAAAATTCAAGTACTTTCAAGGGAATTCTTACTTTGGTAACTATGGCTGAAAGTAGATATTTAAAGAACTTTTCCCTCAGTCAATATTCCAGATCCACATAGTATATGGGTGGACTCATACTGAAGCCAGAAGAATCAGGGAAAATCTGACTTGCCAGAGATAAGAATTAGTAACAGCAATAGAGACAAAAGGTGCTACCATCCCCAAATTGATGAGATTTTGTACCATCAGCAGAGATCAAATAAAGAAAGAACCTCAGGTTGGATTACATCTCATTGAAGGATGCCAGAGCCCCCTTCTTCCCTTATTTCATTAATTTGCAATTGTCCTTCATACTCTATACTTATTTCTAATTAATTCAGGGCATCAGTTTATGGTGCCAGTAGCAGTCACAGCTTAATAACTACTTGTTGATTAATTGATTGGTGGAGAGAAAGTTTGAATTAGTGAAAGTGAAAATTGATTTTAAGGGAGTGAAAAGATGAGAATACCAGCTATAATGTCATCTCAGGGCAATATAGTATAAAGAAGGTAAAATTTGAAGTCCAAAAACCTGGTTTGAAATTTTGAATGTGTGATATATGACAAATCCTTTTGACTGTCTGGACTGACATGTCTTCAACTAGAAAATGGAAAGTTCATATTTGGTGATCTTCAAGGTTCCTTCCAGTTCTCACTTCTATGATCTCGTGATCTTTCCTCAAATGATGTAACTTTCACTAGTTCAGCAATTCCAATAGTGAAACAAAGAACACACATCATTTCTTTGTGTTTCTGGTACAGAGAAGATGTAGTTGGAAACCTAGATAGTCTGTATGTAATTGTAATTGTTTAGAAAGGCAGCAGATTTGCCTGAATTTCTTAGTTTTCTTAGATAATTAACAGCAACAACAGAGACAATAATTGCTAGCATTTAAAGGTTTCAAAGCATTTTACATATGTTAACTCACTTAATCCCCACAACAACCCTGGGAGGCAGTTAGTACTATTGTTTTATACATGAGGAAACTGAGTGTGAGAAAAGTTAAGGCATAACTAGTAATTTTCTGAGATGAGATTTAAAGTCATCTTCCTGAATCCCCTTCCAATTCTGTATTCATAGACCACCTAGCTGTCCTAAGAGAGCCGTACTAAATGATAAGATGTGCTCATTGACTAGACTTAGTTACTATCCTACATGAGTATATGACTTGAAGACTTGCCAAAGCTTTCCTATGAAGGAGAGGATCATGGAAAAGAAGAGAGCAAACTCTTATTTGGGCTCAAGGTGATACAAAGATGTAATATTAGGGATATATAAAACTATATCAAGAACAGCTTACCTATCCTTTAAATGACAGTGATAAAATGGTATCAGTAGTGGATCAGTTGGGAGCCTTCTGTTTTGGAGTAGTTTGGACCCATTTCATACTTTCTCGGGGCCTAAACAAACATTTTAACCATTATAACAAAAAAAGGAAGAAAAACACTGTGTTGGTCATCTTCTACCTCACAATGTTAACATAAGTAAAAATAATCAGAATGCTTTCACAAGCATTTGGGAAGGATAAAATGCTGTCAATATTATAAGTATGTCTTTGAAAAAAAAGACTTTGCTTAAAG
This sequence comes from Petaurus breviceps papuanus, assembly GCF_028583685.1. Lineage (NCBI taxonomy): Eukaryota > Metazoa > Chordata > Mammalia > Diprotodontia > Petauridae > Petaurus > Petaurus breviceps. The sequence continues at coordinate 63,119,007 of NW_027186296.1, read as the reverse complement.
GATCACATGTAATTAAAGCATTTGGGGATTGAATTTGTTGTTTTACTTATGGTTGATCATCTAGACATATATTGGGTAACTGACAGCCTACCTGATTTGGTAATCATGTTGAGTTAAATAATTTATCCATGTCTGGTTACTTTGGTAATTATATTAATGTCTGTGTTGGATTGACAAATGCTCTAGTTAATTAGAATATGGAATCAATACTTTTTAGAAGCCTAGAGACCTTGTGATTCTGATACCTTATTTTGCAGGTGAGATGACTGAGTAGGGGTGATAAAGCAACTTGCTTAATACAATCTAGTCAATTAAATGCATGTCTTGGAACTGGAATTCTGGCCTCCTGATTGCCAAGCCAGTGCTCTTTCCACCGAAGCACATTGCCAGTCTAAGTTTTCATTCCTTGGAAAAGAAAAAAAAATCATATTCTCAGAAACAAAATCTTGCTGGCACTGTACTTTGATAGCTTGAAAACAGAGCTATGAGAATTCCATTTCTACCTATCATTCAGAGGCAGGCAAAGAGGCCAGAAAGTCAGAGAATAGTGACAGTCTGTGGTGCCTTTGCCATTCCTGAAATCTTGTGAAGGATGCTATGCACTAATGGGGTTGGGTGGGGGGAATGAAGAAAGAAAAGAAAGAAAGAAAAAAGACACTAGATCAAAAAGATCAGTTTAAAGACAGTCCGTATGCCAGCCTTGGGGTATTTCAAATATTTATAGTTCTCTACATTTTTAATCTTTAAGAGTTCCGGAGATGTTATGTTCAGAATCTGATGCTAACGTGCTCAGCCCAATGCTGACATGATTCAAAGTCTTGGAAGAAGCTCAGAAACAGATACACGAGGGAGAGTGGGAGAGAAAAAAAGAGACAAAGGAACCAAGTTCCTATGACTGCACTTGTGACTAATCTAGTGGTATCTCAATCAGGCCGTTTCCAGTGAGGACAAGAGAAACTTTTCCAATGTAAGTAAAATCTCATTAGTTCAGAGTCCATTGAGTTTGGATCATGATCTTTGGGATGTGGGCTTGCTAAGAGAATTAATAGTGCTAATGATTAATGAATTAAGCAAGCAACAAGGATTTAATGAGGATTTACCATGCACAGCTACCTGTGCTAGACACTGGGTGGTATCACAGAATTCTAGGGGATATTCTATGTCCTTATCTATATCCTTCTGATCTCATTAGAGATAGAGTTAATGCTTATAAAATAATGTAAATCAAAGTAAAAGGGTGTGTAATAAGCAACTGCTTTTTTTTTTTTTTTTAGCATATGGCACAATTTAAAAGTGCCTTGGGAGTTAGGTGAAATAGAAATGGGTGAGGGCTGGAATGATTATGTATGGCTCCATGGAGAAGGTGACACATAACATCACAGATCTAGAGTTATAAGTGATCTTAAAGATCACATAACCCAAGGATCTCCTTTTATAGATGAGGAAACTGGGGCCCAGGGAGATTAAGTCACATTGCTCTATGTATTAAGACATGGGCACCTAGGTGGCACAGTGGATAGAGTACTGGGCTTAGAGTCAGAAAGACCTGAGTTCAGATCTGGCTTCAGACACTTAATAGTTGTGTGTCCTTGCTTGAGTTACTTAACCCTGTTTGCCTCAGTTTTCTCATCCATAAAATGAATTGGAGAAGGAAATGGCAAGCCAGTTCAGTATTTTTGCCAAGAAAACCCCAAGTGAGATCATGAAGAGTTGCACATGACTGAAAAACAACAATCACCATATTCATTTTTTCAGATGAAAAAACTGAGGTGAGAGAGGTTAAGTGACTTGTCCAGGGTTATCCAGTTAATAAATGTCAGATATAGGTTTAGAACTTGGTTCTTCCTAACTACAAGTTGAGCACTCTGTTAAATATAACACCAGTCATAGTAGCCATGCAGAGAGAAAGGAGTTTAGACTTAATTCAATATGAAATAAGGAGCAATATAATGTTACTAGTTAGAGAAATGAAATGAGGAAAGCATTAATACAGAGGTCTAAAATGAAGTATCATGTATTGGAGTGAGGAGAATCTACAGCCATAGTGACAATTTAGGAAGCTATTGAGAAATTTCAGGTCTAAATACTTAGTGATGTAACTGGAGAATAATCTATATATTGATTGCATTCATGAAAACTAAAATAATACAAATAAAAGTTTCATTCCTTTTAATGTTAGAGACCAGTTTTAATCTCTCTGGATGGCTGATGACACACACTTCTTTATTCTAGGGACATAGGTCAGGAGAGAAGGGCTAGAGGTTTGAAAACTTTTTATGAACTGTCAGACCTGGGTACTATGTGGGTTTGTTTTACTTGAATTTCCTTTCTCTTTCTTTTTTTTAACCACAAAGAGTTCCAGGAGAGGGTTCAATACAAGGTAAATATATTAAAAATAGTATTTTACTATAAAATACTAATAATTAGTTAATAATCCATATCAATAAATGATAGAATTTTATTTTATTTTTTAAGCAATTGGGATTCAGTAACTTGATCAAGGTTACATGGCCAGTTATTTTTGTATGGGTGCTGAGTATCTGAGGCCAGAACCAATCCCAGGTCTTCCGACTCTGGGGCCGGTGCTCTTACTCACTGTGCCACCTGGCTTCCCCTAATGATATAATTTTAATAATTATTTTACATCAATAAGTATTTTAAGATCTCCAGGTTTTAGGTGATGATCTAGACCCAAACACTAACAAAGAACTTTGAGATGCAGGCTGAGGTTTGAGATACATTCCAAAGGGGGAAAAATTATCAGTAGAATTTAATGACTTACTGAACATGAGGGGTATAGGATATTGAGGAGTCATAGGTTCTGAGCCTGGGGGACTAGGACAATGAATGTTTTACTTACTTAGCAAAAGTGTTTTCAAAGCACTTTAAAAACCACTTTTCTAGTATTCATTAGTGTACACAGAGCAATGTAATTACGAATGAGTATTAGCTCTTCATTAAAAGACTTATTTGGAAATACTTCATTAGCCATGAATTCACATTAATGAATATATTTGAAAGTAGTAGCACTATATTTCTTTCAAAACATTTTGAATTTAGGCTTTTTTATAATTTTTTACTGGCTTTCACTCAAGTTATTCCAAATCCTTGATGTTTGACTGTGATTAAATTACCTCAAAATGTTTTCTTTTGTTATTTTCTTCCCAGGTTAAGAAGAAGTAGAGCTATTGCCCCTGATGATCTTGGGGCAAGGGGCAAGGAGGCAAGGTTGATAGCTGAGCAGATATCTAGTCATTTGAAGCCTGTTATTTTGGTACCCTGGAAGTTCTGTGTTAGAAAATGGAGCTAGTCTGTGTGCCTCATACCCATTGCTGTCTTCCCTGTGATTAATAACCTCAAGCAGATTAATATTTTAAATTGCACTTGGGAGTAATTCGTGAAGTGAGACGTGGTTTTCCATGTTGATTCCAGTACTACAGTGCCCCTTCTGAAGTCACTTGCTGAGCTCCTGCTGTCTAGAGGAAAGAAAAAAGAAGAAAGAAATAACATACTCCCATAGACTAAAATTGATTTAGTGCTTACAGTATTGGATTTTGTCACGATTATTTCACTTCATGTCTTTCTACATTAGGCATCCATAAGAGCATCGTCATACTGATTCTGTTCCCTTTTTTTGTCGCCCCCCCCCCCCACACTTCATTGGGTTTATAAAATTAAGAAAAATTGCAATGAAGGCCTAGCTATTGCTTTTTAAGAACTTGGCACCTGATGCAGTGTTACTAAAACTTCCATGCTAATGTTGTACAAAGTGGTATAAATTAGTGATGACTTCTTATGTCCTCATTGCATCTTAATCCAAGAGCAGGTCTCTTCTCTATTGAATATGCAAGCATGGTAAAGGAAAGCCATTAGAAAAGTGGCTGCGTTAGAACACGCCCCCATGTGCCATTCTGCTGCCATCCCTCCCTCCTGCTGCCCTCATTTCCTAGAATTCCTTTTTCTTGAATTTAATTAAGACTTGCCAAGTTAAAAAGTTGACTGATTATTGTGTGTCTTGGAATCTGTACAGTATGAAAACAAGGAGAGAGGTTGAGAGCAAGAATTGATAACAATAACTGAGGCAAATGAAGGGTGTGAAGGGAGGAGTAAAGAACAAAATTATGAAAGCATGGAGAGCCCTGGCCAAGAGTCAGTTTATAGATGGATGAATCTGGCTCACCTCATTTTCATGATGTGCGTGGAGGAGCTGCTATGGTACAGTGATCACAGCTTGGGGAATGGAGTCTGAAGTGATATCTCTTCCTGCTCCTCCCTCTCATCCCCTGTGCCATCCCTGTAAGCAACATTTGCTGAAGATAAAACATTAGCAGGCTTCCCTTGAAGGCCCAGAGGCTGCTATTATCCATATTTCCCATTCACTCCATGCCAGCATTCACTGAGACAGCCAGATGAAGCTGCCCTCTTTTGCTGTACCCACTCATTTAGTTTATTAGCTAGATGGTAATTATATTGGGAAAGGGTGGAGGGCAATGAGGGAGAGGGAGAGAAAAAGATGTGTAGAAATAACTGCCACATCTCTTTTGCAGAGGTGCCATTTAGAACTTGTTAGGATAAATGGTGGCCTGAATTAGAAATGGAAAGTCTTGAACCCATTGTTCTGAATGAGAATATGGAGAGTGGGTCTTTTAGTCAACCAGCCAATCTAGCCACACATTTTTATTGAGGGTCTACTATATGCAACCCATTTTAATAAACATAAGGTACTAGCCTATTGATGTATCCAGAGGAATATCATTGCTGGTAGTTCTTTTCAGTAATTTCAGTCATTGAAGAATCCTTGAAAAGCACAGCAGCCATAAATATGGCATATTTAGAGCTTTGGCTCATTCTACTTGTCTCCATGAATTTTTACCATTTCATCCTGACAGTTAGTGAGACAAATGGCTTATTACTTTTTTTAAAAAATAATAATAAGTGACTGAAGCAACCAATTGTATATGGCATTATGTAATGAAGATATCCATTTTTGTGATCTGAAAATTTCAATTGAGAATATTATGTTTAAAGTGATATAGAGAAGTGGCAAATATCTCTTTAAAAATATGGATGATATATGTCTAAACTATATAAATCTAGCCTTGAAGTAGGTCTCAGGTATACATTTTCTACATTGTAAATATAGATTGTCTACTTAGTATTTTAATATTTATTCTTATCATTCTTTTCAAAAAGTAATATATTGTTTCATGATAGCATGATTCTGGAAAATTATGATGGCAGAACACAAGCTCTGGCAGATACAATCAAGCAAGAAAAGTTTTGGGTAGAGTCCCAGCAAAAGACTGTTTATGTTATCTAAGACCAGTCTTGCTAGGCATGATGCTACTAATATCTAGTAGGGAAACCACTGTATAATGGGTTGTAATGACCAAAAGTCAAAAATGAAAAAAAAAATTTAAATGACTGTCAGTCCTATGTCATCTCCTTCCACATTTGCAGTATGATGGAACAAGGACAGAGGATATTAGAATCATAGTTGTTGTTTTTATAACTCTGTCATAAATTCACATACATATGTATATGCATGTATACACACATATGAATTTAACTTGCTATATATATATATAGCTACAATTAAATGTAAGATCCTTTTATAATGCCTAGTTAATTGGCATATTGCTAGAATTATACTACATCAATATGGACATTCTCAATAAAAATGAAAACTCAAATTAGAAAATATTTAAAAGTTACAGTTAAACAGAAGAGTTAATCACAGACACAGCTTGAAGGGAGCAAATGAATTGATGGAGTCACTTTCATCATGTGCTCAAAGACAGAAAGTGGCATCATTTCATAAGACATTTTGGTGTTCTTTATTTGTAATAATCAAATTCAAGGTGAACAAAATGACTATTTATGAAGATAATCACAGTTTTTAACTCAAAATATGTTGTAAAGGAGTAAGAAGCAAAGAAATTCTAGGAAGAACTTGAAAAGATCCTCCAAACATGTTAGTATAAATCTTAATACTTGGTAACTTCTTTGCAAAGGTGGACAGAGGGAAATATAGCACAAAAAAATTAAAAAGTATTGATCAGTATAAGAAATAAAAGCACCTATTAGCTCCTAAACTATTCAAAGTCTTCTATATATCATAAATATTTTCTTTAGGAAGATATTAGACATGATGGGGACTAAATTATACTACAGAAATAAAAATTTGTTATATTTTAACAAGTATGGAATAACTGGTTAGCAAAGTAGGTGACATTTTTTATTCAGCTATCTGTTCTAAGATGTTGATGGTCTGACTGCACAGAAAAGTTCAAATTTATGGTAAAGATTAGATGAAACAGTAAGCAATACAACAACTCCAACTTGTCATACAAAAAAAAGACCTAAAGAGAACAATGGAAAAGGCAAAGAAATTATACTTCATATGCCACCATCATTTCCTACCGAATGGTAATCAATTAAATAATTAAATCATCACAACTGGTAGGCCAAAATAGTCCAGAAACTTCCTCAGCCAGCAACTACTTGATTTCTTTGTTAAGCAAGGAGATTTATCAGCGAGGGCAACATGAATTTAGATACAAATTCATTTTGAAAAAAATGAATCTTCAAAAAGCTTTCATAAGTTCATTAAATCAGACCATCTACAAAGCATTCAAAATGAAAGAGAAAGGAAAACAACAAATAGATGAAAAATTGAATAGATATGTCAGTATTTTTATAACAAAATGTTTTCATTATTGATGACAATGGAAGCACCATATTAAGAGACAATCTAAGTCTCTGGCATTTTAAATGAGGAGTTTCACTAGAACAGAAGAAGATAATGCAGAAAACTGCTGCTCAGCCAGGCTAAGTATATATTGAAGAAATTCATAAAGGATTTGAAAGCATCAGGGAAGTGATTCTCAGAAAACCAAATTGAGAAGATGTTGTAGAATTAAAATAGCAAAAACCACCAATGATATTAATTCAGAAAAAAGAAATCAAAAGATAATTTACTGAAGATCAATAATTACTCAACTATATGCCTATGTTCTCAACTGTATAAAATAATTATGAGAAAGCACTGAGGGTATACTTGATTGAATATATGAGAAGGAACAAGACAGACTTTTGCAAATAATTTTCTATAGGAGATAAGGATGTGTTTATATATAAGCTTATTTGGTGTTGTTTTGTTCAGTCATGTACAACTTTGCATGACCCCATTTGGGGTTTTCTTGGCAAAGATAGTGGAGTAATTCTCTGTTTCTTTCTCCAGCTCATTTTACAGATGAGGAAACAAGGGAAACAGGTGTAAGTTATTTGGCCAAGGTCACACAGCTGGTAAGTGTCTAAACCCAGATTTGAACTTAGGTCTCCCTGACTTCAGGCCCCCTGCTCTATGTACTGTGACATCTAGCTGCTCCTTATAATGATTTAGAAAGAAAGATCCCCCTGTATTATTATTTTTTGACCTGAAAAAAAATCATTTAAATAGTAAGAGCAAAATGTAGTCCTAAAGGCACTCGTTTAATAAAATGCTTCTAATTCATATGCTAAGATCATGAAGGATTTTGTGAAAGATCCAACAACAAAGATACAAAGATATTTTTGGTTATCCATATCAGGTAAGGAGTAAAACAAAAATATTTATGCTTGATAAAAGTTCACAACACTGGTCATATAGGACAGAATATAATGAAAAAGGGATTTTCTGTAGAATGTTCAGGCTTCTAGAATGTCTTTTTCACATGTGGAATAGAAGCAAATGTAGCAAGCCACAAAATACCATACAAAATACTTACATCCATATATGGTTACTCAAAGTTTAACCCTAACAATATAGATGGGGAAAATAAATTAATGAAGGATGCTTACTGACCATAGTATGTAGCACGTGGATGGATACCTGATTGAATTAGTTGATTAGTTCAAATAATTAGATAGATAGGCACTGAAGACAAACAATGAACTGGGCTAAAAATTTGTGAGGATAGAGTAGGGTGGATTTTATTTGAAAAATTTCACAATGTTTCCAATCATGCCACATTTCTCCCTGAATTAAAAAAAAACCACTAAAATGAAACAATATTAGTAATAACAATGTTGATGCTTTTCTGGTGCTAGACACAGACTCAAAAAAAAAAATCTGGTTCAAATCCTGACTCTCAAGCTCAATATTAGTATATAACCATGAGCAAGTCATTTAATTTCTCTGAATCTCAGACAATTCTCTATGGCTACAAGTTACGGATGGCTGATAATCTTCATTGATTGAGAGAGTCCCCACAAGAAAACTTCCCTCATCGACAAAATCACAAAGCCTTAATGTACTTATCTATTTTTATAGTGATGCTATATAGTCTTGAATCATGGAAGGCTATAATTTCTCACACATAGCAAAAATGGGAAAAGTTTCCAAAAGGTAGGCATAAACAGGTTATGACATATTACCAATGAAAATATGTCTACAAGAAAATGGCACAAAAATATAACTTCCTGGGTATTATAAGGGAAGGATAAGAGATAGACAGCACAATAATTGCCTTGCTACTTATGTAATTTCAAAAGGCCCAGTACAAGGACATCAATGCCATCAGTGTATATTTCATGAAGCTGTGGTGGGAGGACATTCAAAGAGTGGCATAGAATGAGAAAGTTGCAATGAGTTACAGTTTCTACCACTGGAAGTAGGGAGATTATAGGGACACACTTGCATTGACATTACATTGAAGTATTACTTATTTTTATTTTTGTCTATTGCTACACTAAGACTATCCCAAATGAAGTGAGAAGGTCATAAGACGGTATATAGGATACAAAAAAAATTTAAGAACTTTCTTTAACCATGCCTTTAGAAAGAGACCTATTATATAGTGCAAGAAGAAGAGAGAAGGATGTAGAACCACTAGTAAAGACCAGTGTATTACTACTCACTTTTAGCTAATGAAGCTAAAACCATGTTATCTCAACAAAGATCAGAAGCCACAAAGTCAAGGGACATATATTAAGTGCCTACTATGTGAAAAGCATTTTTTCTAAGTGTAGATAAATATCAGATAGGTATAAGGTATAAGGCCTCCCATCCATCAAGTCAAATGATGTGTATTCATAGATCTATCAGTGTCCTGGGGATTTTTTTTTTGAGAGAATAAAAGGACTTTGTCTTTATGTTCCAGGGGATCAAAATAAGTACAACCCAATCTTTATCTCTCTAAAGAAACACCACTGAAATGCTGCTAACAATAGCAACCTGTAAGGGTACTATTGTGGAACATAGTGTGACCATAGGAATAAATATTCAGATTCTGCCAATACTAAGAGAATGATTTATATGGAGTCCTTATTATATTAATGTTAAAAGAGGTGTTCATTTAAAGGGGAAACATGATGTCTGTTACTTACTCCTTTATACTGAAGTCATAAAAATGTCAGTTAGCAGAAGTTGGTTGATGTCAATGAATCTTTTGCATTAAAAAAATAAAAGCAATTGGGGTTAAGTAACTTGCCCAAGGTTTCACGGACAGTTTTTTTTTCTTTTGTGTGTGTGTGTGGGGGGAGGCGTTGGTGTTAAGTATCTGAGGCCAGAACCGATCTGGGGTCCTCCCGACTCTGGGGCTGGCACTCTTATTCACTGTGCCACCTAGTCGCCCCTGCATTTTTTTAAAAGGATTTCTCTTTCTCTTTTTAGACATTCCCACAAAAGGAATTTATATTTTGCCAAAAATCAATGAACCCTCAAGTTTTTATTTCAAATGATAACAACTCTAAATTCATCTGATTCAGATGACTCTAAGCATGACAAAGCATCCCCATTGCCCCCTTTTCATCCTTGATCTTGGAAGCAATAAGAATTTCAGAATGCTTAATTTTCCAAGTCTCCTAGAATTTATGCAGCAATACGAATGTTCTTAGAATATTATACAATGTTGGGAACACTATCCTTGTTTAGTTCCTTCATTGGGAGAAGAGAGACTTAAAGAATTTCTGGCAATAACTCTTCCTTCATTTTTATGAAAGAGCTAATTGCAATTTTACAAATGAAGAAAAATGAAGCTAAGAGGGAATAGGATACCAGTGTGATGCAAGGCAGGTAGGGGTTCAGGCAGTCAGGTCAGCCAATAAGCAATCATTTGGCACTTACTATGTCTCAGACACTGTGCTAAGTTAAAGAGTGACAAAGAAAGACAAGGATTAGTGATAAGTACTCTATTACCTATTTTTAACAGAATTTTGTGTACACATGTATATGTTTTTAATTCTCTTTAGTATGAGTCTCTTGACTTCACTATGGCAATTATGGTAGGAAGATGAAGTGAGAGGTGTAGCTACCTAAGATTTTGCTAGTTAACCCATGACTTATAGTGGAGATTGGACATTAAGGATGTGATTTATATACAATCCCTTTCACCTTACCATTTATTTATTTTTATTTATATTTTTAAAACAATTGGGGTTAAGTAACTTATTCAAGGATACACAGCCAGTTATTTCTGGGTGTGGTGCTAAGTGTCTGAGCCTGGATTTAATCCGAGGTCATCCCGGCTCTGCGGCCAGTCCAGTGCTCTTACTCACTGCACCACCTGGCTGCCCCTAAGCAATTGGGGTTAAGTAACTTGCTCAAGATTACATGGCCAGGTGTTTCTGGGTGGGTACTAAGTATCTGAGCCTGGATTCGATCCCCAGGTCATCCCAACTCTGGGGCTGGTGCTCTTAGTCGCTGTGCTATCTGGCCGCCCCAATCTTACCATTTATTTTAAAAAATGGAGAGACTGGATTTAAATATTCTTTAAAGTTCTTCCAAGCTCTCAAATGTTGTACTTATTTATATAATTGGAACAAAAAGCAGAATCAAATCAGAAATGTATCTCATGATTTTGAAAGCACTAGCATTTCTTAATTGCTCCTTGTTAGAATGACTCAACATTACCCAAAGATTCAACTTCTTATATGGAACCCCTCACTAGAAGATATGCTAGAAATCCAGTGATGAGGTTGGTTAACAGCTGTTGCAGGGGCCATGGCTTATCTAAAATGATAACTACCATGGCCAAGGTCCTTAATAGTCAAGTTTAAGGAAAGGACTCTTGTTGCTTTTTTCTTTGTATACCCAACAATTAGCACAATCCCTGGCAAAAAATAAGTGCTTAATAAATTCTTATCGGTTGATTGATCCTCATTCCCCTATTACAGTTTTTATAATTGTCCTCCAAATCCTGCTAACAAAGGATACATTAATAATATTCCATGCATTAAAAAGGAAAGGGGAGTGGGGAGGTGAGGGCAATGGAATTTTTTTTTAAAAGACAAACTGTTGAAGTTTAACAAAAATGGGATCAGATGTTTGCATACATGGTGATATGTTTCAGACCTTGAATCCTATGCATTATTACAGGATTTTTTAAAAAGGTATAATTTCAAGATGGTAATTTAAATGGAAACAGATGGTCATTTCAGTAAGGGCAAAATAGGTTCTTGTATCTTATATGTCATGTCATCCCCTTTGGGAAAATCCTACTTTTACCGTATCTTACTCTCCCACCACTCATTCGACCATATGTTTCTTAATGAGGGCATTTAAAGTACTTAAATTTTTATAAAATTGGCCAGCATTCTTTATATCTAGAATGGTGCAATATGACAACATACCTTAAACAAATTTCAAATACATAGTTGGATTAGAATGAAAAAAATTACACCAAGCAATTTCATTCTGTGGTATTTCAGCATGGGGGGAAAATAATCACCATATCACATATTTGAAATAATAGGAAAATTGGCTGGTTTGGCAATGTGCTGAAGAGATTTGATGCAAAGTTAAATATGGTATTTCATAAATGTGTGATTGATTTGTGTGTGTGTGTGTGTGTGTGTGTGTGTGCGAAACAGACTTTTAGATTGAAAATATACATTTTAATTTATGAGAGATCAAGGCTAGGGCCACCCAGAGAGCTTGGCTATCTGTTCTCCAAGTCTGGAGAACAAGCAAGAGAAAGGTCACCCATCTGCCTCCCTGGGTGTGTTTCAGTGAACTCGTATCATCTGCCTCTGTGCAAGCCACTGGGGAAGCTCAGCTGGCCTCATGCGCATTGGCAGCAGGTGAAATATCAGATGGGAAAATAATAAATAATAGATGAGCCCATTTCTTATAATCGGATGGAAGGAAAATGTTAATGGAGATAGGAAAGGCTTGGCTGCACCCTGCTGATCAGCTCCAAGCAACTTGCCTTTGATTATTTGTGGACTAGCCATTTCATCTCCAAAGGCCTCGACATTTCTCCCACATTGAAGATGGAGAAAGACTTACCATTGTGCTAACCAGGGAAAAGGGTTTTGCACATATCAGATGATTTTGACATTTGGGAAAATAAGTGCAGATTAAAAGATGTATTACCCTGCCTTAATCAGTCATGTCCTTGGAACTGAAGGGAACAAATCTTCATGGTCAGTCAGAGAACCATTCCTGTTATGGATTAGTTAGTTTCTAAGGTCTGTTGCTTTGAGAAATTGAAAGCATTGGTTTTTCCCTCACTGGTTACCCTTGAGGTCAAAGGGCACTAGGATATTGCAGCTATGTAAATCTCACTCCCTGCTATCAGGGAATTAATGTTCTTGAAAATTGGGTTTGCTAATGTAGTGTGACTCTACTAGCTGTGTGACCTTGGGTAAGTCACCTAACCTCTCTGAGCCTATAAAACATAGGCTCAATTATAAAATAAGGAGATTGTAGTAGATGATTTCAAAAGTTTCTTCTGGTCTGTCATTTCATAAATAATAATTATTCCATTTAATATTTGAATATCATTTTCATTTTCAGTGGGATGTGTTTGCTTTATCTAGATAATTGTTTTGAAGTGCTTTCAAATAAATCCCTTTTGAACCTGATTTATATGATAAGATATTAATATTAACTCCAGTTTGCTGTTGTTTTAGTTATTTCAGTTGTCTCTTATTCTTTGTGGCCCCTATTTGGGGTTTTATTGGCAAAGATACTGAAGTCGCTTGCCATTTCATGCTCCAACTCATTTTACAGATGAGGAAACTGAGGCAAACAGGGTTACTTGCCCAAGGTCACACAGCTACTAAGTGTCAGAGGTCTCATTTGAACTCACATTTAATTTGCTTGATCCACTACGAAATCTAGCTGCTCTAACTCCATTTTACTGATGGAAACTATGAGTCTCAGAGCAATTGAGTGACTTTTTAAGGTCACAGTACTAGAAAGAGATAAAGCTGTGTAGTAGGATAGAAATCTTTTGTCTCCAAAATAAATGATCTTTCTCCACTTTGATTATAACCTTTAAAAATGATTTGCAGGGGCAGCCAGGTGGCTCAGCGAGTAAAAGCACTGGCTCCAGTGTCAGGATGACCTGGGGATCGAATCTGGGCTCAGACACTTAGCAACCACCCAGAAACACCTGGCCGAGTAACCTTGAGCAAGTTACTTAACCCCAATTGCTTAGGGGCAGCCAGGTGGCTCAGCAAGTAAGAGCACCGCCTCCAGTGTCAGGATGACCTAGGGATCAAATCTGGGCTCAGATACTTAGCACCACACCCAGAAATAACTGCCTTGAGCAAGCTACTTAACCCTGATTGCTTTAAAAAAAATGATTTGCAGAATATTTTTTTTTCAAATGGAGTGACTTGCTTCATATCAGCAGAATAACTCATGTATACCATCTTTAGTGGCTCATTGGGTTGAACTGCTCTTTTACAAGTGGAGGAGTAGGGGCGGCCAGGTGGCTCAGCGAATAAGAGCACAGGCTCCAGTGTCGGGATGACCTGGATCAAATCCGGGCTCAGATACTCAGCACCACACCCAGAAATAACTGGCCGTGTAACCTTGAGCAAGTTACTTGACCCCGATTGCTTAAAAAAAAAAAAAGTGGAGGAGTAGAGGTCAGTTATCATTTCATTTCCTAAACAATTGCACTCCTTGGGACCTCTTCATCATGGTCTGAGAACTACGTCCTCCTGCTAGATCATACTAGCCCTAAAACTCATGCCCCTGAAGTCCCTTTGATTGGAAGGCAGAGTAGAGAGTATTTCCTGGAACTTCCACTTAAGAAGAGTGCCCAAGCCAGCCTTTCATTTCCTACCTAGACGCTGTTGTCATTGCACTTCTGCATCATGACCCCAAACCAACTACCTGCCCCCTCTCCCACTTTTGAACTTCCTTTTGTGTATCATCATCTCTCATTAAATTGTAAGCTCCTTGAGAGGAAAGGCTCTTTCCTTTTATATGTGTATACTTAGACTTTAATATCTTGTCCAACATTTGTTTTCTTTTTGGGATCTTTTTTTAGGAGGTGATCGGTGGATTCTTTCAACCTCTATTTTGCCCTCTGGTACTAACCTTTTGATAAATGTTTATTGACTGACTGCTTATAATTAATGACTAACAATGTGTTACTGGAATACAAGTCTTATTATGGTTTCAGAAACTGTGTGTAACTCTGAGACATTGGAGTGCTTTTTAATTTCCTTTCCTGGCTCATTTTATGGATAAAGAACTGAAGCAAAACAGGATTAAATGATTTACTCAGAGTCACACAGATTGTAAATAATCTGAGGTCAAATTTGAACTCAGGAAGATGAGTCTTCTTGACTTCAGGCCCAGAGCTCTATCCTGCACCATCCCATTCCATCATTGTACCATTTAGATTCCCCAACATATCATATACTTTTTTTTAATGCTTTATTAAATTCTGATTTTACATCATTCGTTTCCACCAGATTTTGAGTTACAAATTTTCTCCCTGTTTTTCCCCTACCCACCGCACCCAAATAGCAGTCGCACAGGATATTCCCTCCTCCAATCTGCTCTCTCCCATATTTTCTCCCATACCCCTTTTGACTTTTCCAGTGGATCTCTATGCCTCAGTGCCTATATATCTTATTTCCCAATTACATGTAAAATAGTCTTAATAATAGTACATATATATATACACACATATACATAAATACATATATATATATATATTTGAATATTTGATTTTAAAACTTTGAATTCCAGATTCATTCCCTTCCTTCCTTGTTACCCACCCTTACTGGGAAGACAAGAAGTTCAGTATAGGTTGTACATGTGTGACTAATGCAAAACAATAACATAATAGATATAATGTAAAAGACTGACTATATTTCCCTCCCTCCTATCCCACCTCCCACTTGATCTATTCTTTACTTTGGTCCCGTCCTTTTTCAGAAGTGGGTGCTTCCAACTTCCCTCCCCCCCCAGCCTACTCTCCCATCCATCATCCCCACTCTCATACCCTTCCCCCCTTCTCTCCTGGAGGGTGAGATACCCTATTTAGTGTATATTTCATTCCCTCCTCAAGGCAAATTCAATGGGAATAAGGTTGACCCATTCCCTTTTGCCTTCCAATTCTTCCCCTCCATTGTAACCATTTTCCCTTGCCTCTTCTGTATGAGATAGTTTACCCCAATCTGTCTCTCCCCATCTCCTCTCATTATATTCCTCTCACCTCTTAATTTCACCTTTTAAGTATCATCCCTTCCTCTTAAATTGGTCCTGTGCCCTCTATCTATGTATACCTGTAAACATATATACATACATTCACATATGTATTCATATGCCCATATACCATCATATATAGACTTATATATATATTTCTATTCCCTTCAACTACTGAGAAAAGTTTCATAAGTTACAATTATTGTTTTTCCATGTAGGAATATTAACAGTTCAACTTTGATAAGTTCCTTATGATTTATTTTCCCTGTTTACCTTTTCATACTTTTCTTGTTTCTTGTATATGAATGTCAAATTTTTTTTTCAATTCTGGTTTTTTCAGCAAGAATGCTTGAAAGTCCTCTATTCCACTGAATGACCATATTTTCCCCTGAAACATCATACTCAGTTTTTCTGGGTAGGTGACTCTTGGTTTTAATCCCAGCTCCTTTGACTTCTGGAATATCATATTCCAAGCCCTTGGATCCCTCAGTGTTGAAGCTTCCAGATCCTGGGTTATCCTGATTGTGTTTCCACAATATTCAATTTGTTTCTTCCTGGCTGTTTGTAATATTCTCTCCTTAATCTGGTAATTCCAGATTATATTCTATATATAGAATATATATATTTATATATATATTTATTTATATTTATATACATATATATTTATATATATATATATATTTATATATATATATTCTATATATAGGCTATAATATTCCTAGGAGTTTTCTTTTTGGGATCTTTTTTAGGAGGTGATCGGTGGATTCTTTCAACCTCTATTTTACCCTCTGGTACTGAAACATCAGGGCAGTTTTCTTTGAGAACTTCTGGGAGTATGATTTCTAGGTTCTTATTTTGATCATGGCATTCAGGTAGTCCAGTAATTTTTAAATTATCTCTCCTGGATCTATTTTCGAGGTGAGTGGTTTTTTCCTTGAGATATTTCACATTGCTTTCTATTCTTTCGTTTGTTTGGATCTAACAGCATCTTGGTTTCTCATAGTCATTATCTTCCATTTGCTCCAATTTAATTCTGAAGCTATGATTCTCCTCAGTGAGCTTTTGAGATTCTTTTTCCATCTGGCAAATTCAACTTTCTAAGGCATTCTTCTCCTCATTGCCCTTTTGAACCTCTTTTCCCATTTCAGTTAGTCTGTTTTTTAAGGTATTATTTTCCTCAGTCAGGCTGTTGTCTCTCATTTCATAATTTTCTTGCATCGTTCTCATTTCTCTTCCCAATTTTTCCTCCACTTCTCTTATCTGTTTCTTAAGGTCCTCTATGGCCTGTAACCAGCTTGTATTTTCCTTTGAAGCTTTTGGTGCAGGAGTTCTGACTTCACTGTTTTCCTCCTGTTCCATGCTTTGCTCCTTTTTGTCCCCAAAATAGGATTGTAATGTTCGAATCTTCTGTCTGCTTTTTTCCTTTGCCTGGTCATGTCTCCCCTCAGTCACTTGACCTCTGGGCTTTTTGCCACACTAGGACTCTGCCCCAGACAGGGGAGCTTTCATCCCAAATGCTGGGGTTTTCTCAGCTGCCAGAGGTATTAGATGAGTGTCCTCTCTGAGACCTCCACAGGGCAAGCTGGACACATACCCCAGGACCTCCACCCTAGACTCCAATCCAGATCCAAGAAGGTTAAAGCAAGATGATTACCCTTCAGACTGTTGCTTGGTCCCCCTAACTCTGCAGGCCAGGAGCTGAAGCTACCATGTGGCTCTGTCTGGCTGTGCCAGCTTCTCAGCAGCTTCTTGCCCTGGGGGGCAAAAGCCATGCACTCCGACTGGGTCCCAAAGTCCAGACTGCAATGACCTCTCACTTTGTCCTTCGCATCTGTGTGTTGATAAATTTGGAAACGGCCACATCTGCTGCTGATCTGGAGTCCCTCTGGCAGGTGGCTGGTCAGGCCTGTCCTGGGGCTAAAGCCTTTGCGTGGGGCTTGGCTCCCAGAGTGCTGTGCTGGATTCCTGCCAGCCTGCCGGGGTGTCCTCAGTGGGAGGTTAGCTTCTCTGTGTCATTTTGTGGGTTCTGCAGCTCCAAAGTTTGTTTAGAGTCCCCTTTTTACATGGATTGGGGAAGGTGGGAGCTGGAGCCTAGGAGAGGTTGTGCTTCTACTCTGCCATCTTGGCTCTGCCCCAACATATCATAAACTAATATACAGTAATCATAAGAAGAAACTTAAACTCTGTGGCTAGATTAGACAATATAAGAGACAAATCTTGAAGCTGATGAAATTTGAAGGAAAAAAATGAAAAACATGGGGCTATTTAATATTTTCATTTTATGTACATTTCAGAAATTATACTTAAGAATGGAACAAGTGATGAAACCAACAATGTTATCTCAGATGATATTAAAAAGTAGATGGGTGTATTTAGACTGGGATGAAAATTGAATTTAAAATTCAAATTGAAATTGAAATTCAATATGTGAAAATACCCCCTTTGAGTTTATCACCATGAATCTAATTAGCAGATCTATACTAAAACCGGATATTTTAAAAAAGCTGATATTTATGATAACTATTATGGAAAATTAATTATCTCACAATATTTGAAAAAATGTTCTAAAATATTTTAGGAATTTCATACAGTAGTATATGACATATTATGGACCACATGAGGAAAGGTGGAGTTATAAATTTATCAGGTTATCTAAGACTCTTTCCAAGGACAGTCATCAAGCACAATTATGGCAAAAGAGATTTGAGAAAGCTGTTGAAAATCTGCAGACATACACTGCAAGACTGCATAATTTTCTTGCTGGTAAAGATGGTAGAAAAATGAATGACATATATCCCTCAATTTAAGTCATAAAAATATATATATATGTTTCAATTTTATAGATTCCATTCTACATATCAGAAATTCTAGAGTTCTTTAATAGGCAATTGAAAGCAAGATTTAAATGGTTAAGGTAATAAAAGAAACCCAAGCAGCAGAGGGGGAAAAAATGTTAAACTAAGCAACTCAATATTAATTAAACACTTTACAACAGAGGCTTAAGAAGCAAAGAAATCTGAGGAAAGAGAAGACCTCTTATGAAACAAGATGTGTCAATATTCTGGTCATCTCAATGGCTAAGGTAAGATTAACAAAATGAAGATGCTAGTTCAGTCAAATGAGAAACAGAAAGTAGATTCATCCTTGATACAATGAACAACAGTGAATGAACACAGCTAAATGAAAGGAGTGACTAAAACTCTAGGTTCTATTAAAATGGTTTAGTAGCAGGGTCAAATAAAGTCATAATTATTGACTCAAATGTTTTCAGTGATTAATGTATTAGTAGCAAAATATTTTAGCAATTTTGTATCAAAATGAAAACTTAGCCCATCTTTCTTAACAGAATATATCACACATTTAATAATAAAAGATGAAAATAGCATTGACTTCTCCAAATATGGGTTAATACAGTTTTATCTAGTTAATATAAAGCACTCACACATCATGCAGTAAAACATCCTAGAAATACTTAGAAAAAAATATAATACCTGACTACAAAGTTATTCCAAAATTGGGAAGGCTTTGAGGAAAAATGTATAAATTGACTGGTTGTTGTCCTTCATTCCTGAAGAGGACCAAAATGAAACCCCTATGTTAGAATCAAATTACAATGCGTCTTACTGCATGAGCTTGGAAAGCTCTACCACAGGTCAGGCATAAATAGTCCAAGTGAACATTAGGGGTGGATCCTCTAAATTTGCACATCTCACATTGCTTTTGAGCTACTTCAGTTCTGCTTTACTCACAGAGCACAGCATGTCCTCTGATAAGAGCATGCCGTGCTGGTTGGTCCTGTGCCCGTGTCTCCCATGTCATACAATCAATTCCAAAGTTCTTAAGAGCAACCTAGAAAGTGTCCTTGTGTTGCTTTTTCTGACCATGTGAGTGCTTGCCCTGTGTGAGTTCTCCAAAAATCTCTCCCCCCAACACTTGATAGTGTTTTTTCCAATTACAAGTAAAGATAGTTTTCAACATTCATTTTTATGATATTTTTATCTCCATATATAGGCACTGGAGTATAGAAATCCAACTTGCTCTACTAGAAAGTTGGGGAGGGGATTTGGGGAGGATACAAGAGAAAGCAGATTGGAGGAAGGCATATTCAGTATGCTTTCTATCTTGGGGTGGGGTGTAGGGGAAATATGGGGAGAAAATCTGTAACTCAAAATCTTGTAGAAATGAATGTTGAAAACTAAAAATAAAGTAAAAAATAGTTTGATCTCCAAATTGTCCTCCCTCCCTCCCCATTCCCTTTTCCAAGAGAGAAAATAATCTGATATAGGTTATACATGTACTAGGATATTAAATCTATTTTAATGTTAGTAATGTTGCAAAAGAAGAATCAGAACAAAAGGTGAAAAGCTAAGAAAAAAACAAAAACACAAAAAAAGTGAAAATAGTATGCTCTTATCTACATTCAGACTCCATATTTCTTTCTCTGAATAGCATTTGACATCATGAGTCTTTTGGAATTCTCTTGGATTGTTGTATTGATGAGAAGAGCTAAGTCAATCATAGTTAACCATTGCAGTGTTTCTGTTACTGTGTACAATGGTCTACTGCTTCTCCTCACTTCACTCTGTCAGTTCATTTAAGTTTTTCTAGGCATTATCTGAACTCTGTTCATTATATTTTATATCACAGTAGTATTCCAATACATTCATATAGCATAACGCATTCAGCTATTCCCCAATTGATGGGCATCCCCTCAATTTCCAAATCTTGGCCATGACTAAAAAAAAAAGACCAGCTATAAATATTTTTGTACCTGTAGGTCCTTTTCAATTTTTATGATCGTTTTGGAATACAGACCTAGTAGTGGATCAAAGGGTATGTAAAGTTTTATCACCCCTTGATCATCAAATTGCTCTTTGAAATGGCTGGATCTTACAACTTTACATCTCTACCAATAATGCATCAGTTTTCCAGTTTTCCCACATCTTTTCCAACATTTATCACTTTCCTATTTTGTCATGTTAGTCAGTCTGATAAGTGTGATGTGGTATCTCAGAGTTGTTTCGACTGGGATTTCTCTAATAGTGATTTAAAGCATTTTTTTCATATTACTATAAATAGCTTTAATTTCTTCATCTGAAAACTTCAACTGAAAACTTTGATCATTTATCAATTGAGGAATGACTTGCATTCTTATAAACGTGACTCAGTTTTCTATATATTTGAGAAATGAAGTCTTTATCAGAGACACTGACTAAACATTGCTTCCCAACTTTCTGCTTCCCTTCTAATCTTGATTACATGTGTTTTGCTTGTGCAAAAACTTCAATTTAATGTAATCAAAATGATCTATTTTGCATTTCATAATGTTTTCTTTTGTTTGGTCATAAATTATTCCCTTCTCCATAAATCTGACAGGTGTACTATTCCCTGTTCTCCTGGTTTGCTTATAGTATCAGTTTTTTATATCTAAATTGTGTACCCATTTTGACTGTATCTTAGTATATGATATAAAATATTGATCTTTGCCTAGTTTCTGCAATACTATTATCCAGTTTTCCCCGCAGTTTTTGCTGAATAATGAGATCTTATCCCAGAAGTTGGAGTCTTTGGATATCAAACAGTAAATTACTATATTCCTTGACTGCTGTATTTTGTGTACATAACCTAGTGAATTCACTCTTTTCTAATAATGGTAATTTGGTTTTCTGCTTCCTTTTTATTTTAAATCAAATTAGGCAAAGGTTTATCTATATTTTGTGTTTTAAAAAGCAGCTCTTCATTTTATTTACTAGTTCAATCATTTTCTTAATTTCAATTTTATTAACCTCTCCTTTGATTTTCAGAATTTCTCATTTTGTATTTAATTGGTGGCTTTTGATATATTCTTTTCCTAGATTTTTTAGTTGCGTGACCAAATCATTGATCTCCACTTTCTCCATTTTATTCATGTAAGCATTTAGTGATAGAAAATTTCCCCTAAAAACTTCTTTGGCTGCATCTCATAAGTTTTAGTATGTTGTCACATTATTGTTGTTCTCTTTGATGGAATTATTGATTGTTTCTATGATTTGTTGTTTGATGCACTTATTCTTTAGGATTAGATTATTTAATTTCCAACTAATTTTAGTCTATCTTCCCATGGACCTTTACTACAATAATGTTTTTTTTTTAAAGCAATCAGGGTTAAGTAACTTGCTCAAGGTTACACGGCCAGTTATTTCTGGGTGTGGTGCTGAGTACCTGAGCCCGGATTTGATCCAGGTCATCCCGACACTAGAGCCGGTGCTCTTACTCGCTGAGCCACCTGGCTGCCCCTAAGCAATTGGGGTTAAGTAACTTGCTCAAGGTTACACGGTCAGGTGTTTCTGGGTGGGTGCTAAGTGTCTGAGCCCGGGATTCGATCTCCAGGTCTTCTCAACACTGGAGCTGGTGCTCTTACTCACTGTGCTACCTGGCCACCCCTACAATAATGTTTTGTTGAATCATGATTTGAAAAGGATGCTTTTAACATTTCTGCTTTTCTGTATTGAATTTTGAGATTTTATGCCCTAATGTATTGTCAAATTTTGTGTAGCTGCCATGTACTACTGAGAAAAAAGGGTATTTTCCTTTTTGGCCCCATTCAGTTTTCTCCAGAGGTCTAATATATTTACCTTCTCTAAAATTCTATTCATTTCCTTAACTTGTTTCTTATTTTATGCTTAGATTTATCTAGTATGGAAAGGGATGACTGAGGTCCCCCACAGTATAGTTTTGCTCTCTCTTTCTTCCTGTAGCTCACTTAACTTCTCCTTTAAGAATCTGGATGCTATACCACTTGATACATATATTCTGAATACTACATCATTGTCTATGGTGCCTTTTAGCAAGAGTTAATTTCCTTCCTTATTTCTTTTGATTAGATTTATTTTTGCTTTTGCTTTTTGTGAGGTCAGGATTGCTACCCCTACATTTTTTTTTACTTCAACTGAAGCATAATAGATTCTACTTAGTCATTTGACCTTTACTCTCTGTGTATCATTCTGTTTTCAAATGTGTTTCTTGTAAATGACATATTGTATGATCACAGTTTTTAATTCATTCTGCTATCCACTTCTCTTTTTATGAGAGAGTTAATCTCATTCACAATCACAGCTATGGTTATTAACTGTGCCTCTATTTCCCCCATTTATACTTTTCTCTCACATTTCAACCTTTCCCTCCTCACCAGTGTTTTGCTTCTGACCACCACTTCACTCAATTTGCTCTCTCTTCTATCAGCCATCATCCCCTTTCTTTCTGCTTTCTCCTCTTACTTCCCTTTAGAGTAAGATAGATTTTTGTACCCAAATGGATATGTATGTTATTCCCTCCTTGAGCCAAACCAGTGAGAGTATGTTTCAAACAATGTTTATTCCTTCTTTCTTCTCTCTAATGTAATAGGTCTTTTACATCTCTTCATATGATGTAACATACCCTATGCTACCTCACCCTTTCCTTTTCTCCCATTATAAGCCTTTTTTTCACCCCTTATTTCTTCTATCATCGCATTAAAGTCAACTTTTACCTATCCCCTCTTTTCTATAGATACCCCTTCTAAGTGCCATAATAAATATAAAGTTCTGAAGAATTATAAATCTCATCTCTCCATGCAGATTTGTAGTTTACTCTTATTAAATAACATGTTTGCTTCCCTTTCTTGTTTACCATTATTTGCTTTTCTTGAGTCTGTTATTTGAAGATCAAATCTTCTTTTCAGTTCTGGTCTTTTCATCAGGAATGATTGAAAGTTCCATGTTTCATTGAGTGCCTATCTTTTCCCCTGAAAGATTATACTCAATTTTGTTGGGTAGTTGATTCTTGGTTGTAATCTAAGTTCTTTGCCTTACTGAATATTGTTTTTTTCCCAGCCCTCTGATCCTTTAGGGTAGAAGCTGCTAAATCCTGTGTAATCCTGATTGTGACTCCTCTATATTTGAATTGCTTCTTTCTAGCTACTTGTAGTATTTTCTCCTTCACCTGATAATTTGGCATTTGGCTACAATATCCCTTGGAGTTTCATTTTGGAACCTCTTTTGCTGACAATTTTATTCTCTGGTTCCAGGATATCAGGACAGTTTTCCTTGATAATTTTGAAAGATGCTGTCCAAGTTCTTTATGATTATGGCTTTAAGGTAGTCCAATAATTCTTAAATTATCTCTCCTGGATCTGTTTTCCAGGTCAGTTTTTCCAATGAGGTATTTTAAGTTTTCTTCTATTTTTTCATTCTTATCATTTGGTTGAACTGATTCTTGATACCTCATAAAATTATTAGCTTCTACTTGCCCAATTCTAATTTTTCAAGAATCATTTACTTCAGTTAGCATTTATTACCTCCTTTTCTATTTGTCCAATGCTAGTTTTTTAGGAGTTTTTTTTTCTTCAGTGGATTTTTCCCCCTAATTTGGCCAATTGTATCTTTTAAGGAATTGTTTTATTTACTCAATTTTTGTTCTTCCTTTTCAAAGTTTTTAACTCTTTCTCGCATACCTCTCATTTCTTTTCCCAATTTCTCTTCTACCTCTCTTATTTGATTTCTAAAATCCTTTTGGAGTTCTTCCAGGAAGTCTTTTTGGACTTGAGAGCAATTCATATTCCCCTTTGAGGTTTCACATGTGAGGCACTCTGATATTGCTATCCTCTTCTGAGTTTTCTTTTGATCTTCCCTATCACCATACTAGCTTTCTATGGTCAGGGTTCTTTTCCATTTCTTGCTCATTTTTAGAGTTTATCTTGTGGCTTTTAAATTTGATTTCTGCTCATGGGGTACAAGGGACATTGTTACAACCTTCTTGTGCGGGGTGCCAGGGGCCTGGTCACTGACTTTCTTTGATGAGATTTTGGATGCTGGTGACTTGCCCACTGTACTGGGGTGAACTGGCCTATTTGTACCTGTTGTGCCCTGGGATGTATGGCTGGCAATTTGCCTTCTGCGCTGGGGCTGGAGGGCTCACAGTTGGCCTGCTGAGCCCAAATCATGGTGCCTCAGCTGCTGAGCTGTGCTGTGACTAAAAACCTCCTGCTGACTTGACCTGACACTTTCTCCACTGAGCTGCAACCCAAGTGAGACAGATCTTTCCTGTGTCTCTAAGCAAGCTCAAAAATTGTTTTACTGTTTTTTATAGGTTCTATTTCTCCAGAACCCATTTAGAGGCTGGGTTTAACATTGTTTCTAAGGGAATATGGGGAGAGTTCAAGCAACTTCCTGGCTTTTCTCTGCCATCAAAAATAGCCTTTTTAGTGAGTATACATTTAGTATTTGCACAACATGTCTGGCCCATTGGAGTTTTGCTCTCTTCAGTAGAGTTCGAATGCTTGGAATAGGGATGGGGATTTGTTCTGTGAAGTTTGGATTCATTCAAAAAGTCACACTTGAGTACATAGAGGAACACATGTGGCCACAAGACCACATGCCCCAAAACCCTGGAGTATATTTCAATAAAGAACCTCACTGCTGGTATTTTATCCAGTGCTGGTTATCTTAAGAATCTTTGTAAAACAATTTACAAAAGGAAGTAATTAATTTTTTTTTTATGGTGCTGGTATACTGTCTAGGTTTCATAGGCATACAATAATGATATTAGCACAATGGTTCTGTATACCTTCAGTTTGGTAGTCAGTCTAATATCTCTTCTCTTCCACACTTTCCATCAGAAGTTCCAGAACACTGTGCTAGATCTGGCAATGTGTTTGTCAATCTCATTATAAATATTTATATCCCTAGGAAGTATACTGTGAAGGTAAATGAACTTATCCACAGTATTCAAACTTTCTCAATTTGATGTTAACTAATGGTTCTACATATGGATGTTGTGGCACTGCCTGGTGGAGCACCTGTGCTTCCTTGGTGTTGTTAGCCAAAGTTAGCATAAACAGTAGAGATGCAATATATAACTTGTTGCATCTCAGCTTCAGGGTATTCATTGGGTTCAAAATCATCTGTAAACAAAAAAATATCATGAATCAACACTCCCTCCACTTTAGTCTTGGCTTGTTTTCAAGCTGAAAAAAGGTACCATCAGTATGGTAGCTAACCTTGATTCTGTGTTCACCCTCATTGAAGATGTTAGAAAACATGGATGGAAAGATTATGCTAAAAAGCATGAGAGCAAGCACATAGCCTTTATTCACTCCATCAGTGACTGGGAAAGTGCAAGAGCATCACCATCCATTATCCAGAATCCAGGTAAGCATGCCATTATGAAATTGACATACAATACTGGTGAACTTCTCTGGGTACCAAATTTTGTCACAATTTTCCATAAGCCCTCTCAATTGACAGTATCGAAGGCCTTACTCAGATCTACAAACATTGTGTATAGATTTTCATTCTGCTCCTGGCATTTCTTTTGGAATTGTTGGGCAGCAAACACCTTGTTGACCATTCTATGACCTTTCCTAAAGCAACACTGGCTCTTGGGTAGATAACAATTTTCCAGGTAAAGGATCAGCCTATTAAGGAGAACTCTGGAAAGAATCTTGTCAGTAATGACTAAGATAGAGACTCCCCCCCACACACACACACACACATGTCCATTATTGTCACAGGACAATCTATTTCCTTTACATGTATAGAGACGGACAAGGGAGGCATTTTTGAACTCTTGGAGGATAACCTCCTCTTGCAATATAACCTGGAAAATTTCAGTCAGCTTTTGTTTGATCAATGAATCCCATCCCCACCCCTCATCTTGTCAACTTTAGCTAGAATAGAATCAGCATGAGGTGCTTTGTCACATGTAATGCCAAATGGAATTTAAAACCTCATATTCAGTTGGAATTTCAGCATGGGAGGGATTGATTCAACCTCAGGTAAATGGTCAGTGCTTCAGGATTGGTTTATGTCAATCTGCTGAGAACACTATGGAAGTATTCAGCCTATTTTTCTAGGATCATGTCCTTATCACTTGTCAATGTGGCTCCATCAGCACTAAGTAGCTGATATGTACCATAGGTTATAGTCCCATAAAGAGTCTTTGGAGCATCACAAAAGCTCTTTTGATTGTTACTATCAGCATAAAGCTGAATTCCATATTCCTTCTTACTGAGCTAAGAATCCTGCATTTCTCTAAACTTCACCTATACTTTACTTTTTTTTATGGAATGGAATGTTGCCTTGTTAGAGATGGATGAACTATCATATTGGTAAACCCTGTGGAGTTCTCATTTTTCTTTTAACAGCTTCTAAATTTCCATATAATTTTCTTTAAATAAGTTTTGATGTTTGTGATTGTTCTGTCCCAGATGAGCAAATGTAGTGATGTACATCAAATCTCTGAAAGTTGCCCAATCCTTTTCTGTTCCACTGTTCTCAACTGTGTGTTGTATCAATTTTCCTTCCAAGTTAGCAACAAACTGTTCCCACTTAGAGAAGCCCTCTAGTTTTTTGACATTAATTCTTCTGGCAGTCATTTATCCTTGGGGCTCCCACTTTTGTTGAATAAGAATATTTAGCTCAGAGAGGATAAGTCTATGATTAGTTCAGCACTCTGCACCACAGCCTTTGTCACTCCCACATCCTGGCTATCTTTTCTCCCTAAAATTGCAGTCTCTTTAATGCCAATGTTAGCTGTGAGGGTACATTCATGAAGTTTTGTTGCATTTAGGTAAATGGAAGATAGTGTTGATGATGAGGTTACGAGATGCACAAGTTTTAAGTAGTAACTGACAATTGCTATTGCTGTTTCCAACTCCATTCCTCCCAAGGGCTCTCTTCCATTCCTGGTAGTCTGAGCCTGCTCTAGCATTAAAGTAACCCAGAATTATAAGCTTGTCTTCTTTCGGCACATTGATGATAAAGGTCTCCAGGTTCATAAAATTTTTCTTTGACTTCATCAGAGTTTGTCATGGTAGGAGCATGGGAACTGATGATAGTAGCAGGGTGGTTTTATGCAAGTAGAAAACATATCATGAGCTTGTCATTCACTCCTTTTTGTAGGCATACAAGCTTGTTGGCTAGATCAGTTTTGATTGCATATCTACACCATTTTGACTGTGTTCCCCTTCATTGCAGTCACAACAGTAAAACTTGTATTTAGCCCTGACTACAGCAAGGTGTTCTTCATTTATCAGCCTTGTTTCACTCAGTGCTGCTATTTGGATATGATACCAGCTTGATCCTCTTGCAACAAGAGCCATTTATCTTTCACTGCAGAAGATTTTGTACATTTCTTTTGTGTTTTGAGAATAGGCTGAGATCTCTGCCTGCTGTGGTAATGTGGCAAGGGTTGGGTAAGAAGACAATTTTAGGGAACCTTTTCTAGACCCTTCCTCACACAGGAAGTGAGCAGTGCAATCCTTAAAAGCCTACTCAGACACCCAGGGGGCTTCCAAATGCCATTGATGCTTCTAGTGAGATGATCCTATGGCCTGGGTCATCTGTATGCAAGCTTATGATTATAGTTCCCACTGTATTTGAACCTGCAACTTTATCAATTGCCTGTCACCACAGATCTTTGAGATAGGTAAAACTGGTAAAGTGGTGTGGAAGATATCTTTTCATTCATGCATAAATTGGATTTAAGTGAGGCAGCATTGCATGAAATCATCTGCCTCACACTTTTTTTGCAGAATCATCACAGTCCAGTGACAGGACAGAATCAAGACAACTGGTGATGGTTCAAGCTGCAGTGGATGAATTTGGCATCTTCAATGACTAACCAAGCTCTTCACATGCTACAGCACCTCCTTCAGATGCTTTTATGGTCATTGGAACAAATTGTTCTCAGCCATAGATTCCACGAGGAGAAGTTTTCACATGCTTGTGGGAGACACACCCAAACTCACTCATGGGTTGGGGACCCCTCAGTTACACTCAATCTGGTTTAGCCCACAATGAGAAATGGTTTATTGGGGGTGGGGCCACTCTTCATGCTACAAGTCCTTGGAGTCACAGGTGAGAGTTTGAAGACACAGGTGGACAACAAAGGCAAAAGGCAGCCCTGGAAAGGGCTGAGCAGCCTTCACACCAGAGGTACTGATCTTCCTTGAAGACACTCTATACCCCAATATATAAATTAAGTAACTATTGAACAACTCATACAAGAGTAATAAAATATTGTTTTTCACAAAGTCTTTTACTTGGACTTTAAGTCATGACATCTTCACATACTTCAAATATTGAAAACAGAGCCATAAATTATGAGAACACTGGAGTAGTTGATATTCAAATGGCCAAATTTGCACCTATTTAAAATAGATTCACATACATGCTCACATATGGGCATGTAAATGTATGTTTATACCTATATATGTGAATATAAGATATATATGAAATATAGCTGTATATGTATGTACATGTATTCTATTTTTATTGGAGACAATTTAAGCCCATTATAGTCTGCCTAGCTTTATATCCATTATTATCTCTCAGAAATAGTACCTGGTATGACTTTCAAGTTATACAGAGTTGAGTCTTTTTTTTTGGAGGGGGGAAGGCAGGGCAATTGAGGTTAAGTGACTTGCCGAAGGTCACATGGCTAGTAAATGTTAAGTGTCTGAGGTCAGATTTGAACTCAGGTCCTCCTGACTTCAAGGCCCATGCTCTATTCACTGCACCAGGTAGCCACCCTATTACATAGAGATTTGAACAAGAAAAATTTTTCTTAATCATTTGATTTATATTGATAGAATCAAAAACATTAAAATCAACTGATGTATCATTCACATAATTGAATTTTTTCACGATGATATCAGAATTTTTATTTCAGTGTAAAATTCTCAGCAGGATCCAAGGAAAGATAGGGACTGAAGACCTCAAAAGTCAAGTATTTGGCTGACAAGAAGAACAAAGGAAGATAAATCAGACTATAGAAACTTTTTGATGACAAAGAGGATCAAAACATAGAACCAGAAGAAGACAACAAAGCCAAAACTGCTACATCAAAAGTCTCCAAGAAAAATTTGAATTGGTTACAGACTGTGGAGAAGGTCATGAAGGATTTTTAAAATCAAGTAAGAGAAGTGGAGGAAAAATTGGGAAGAGAATTGAGAATACTTCCAAAAAATCATGAAAAATGGGGCAGCCAGGTAGCACAGCGAGTAAGAGCACTGGCTCCAGTGTCGGGATGACCTGGCGATCGAATCCGGGCTCAGACACTTAGCACCCACTCAGAAATAACTGGCAGTGTAACCTTGAGCAAGTTACTTAACCGCAATTGCTTTTTAAAAAATCATGAAAAATGATTCAATCGGTTGCTAATGGAGACCCAAAAAATAGTGAAGAAAATAATACCTTAAAAAAATAGAATAACTCAAATGGCAAAAGAGGCTTAAAAAGCCAATGAGGAGAAGAATGCCTTAAAAAGCAGAACTGACCAGATGGAAAAGGAACTTGAAAACCCCACTGAAGAAAATAATTCCTTCAAAATTAGATTGAAGCAACTGGAAGCTAATGACTTAATGAGAAATCCAGATACTATAAAACAGATACAAAAGAATTAAAAAAGAAATAGAAGGCAATGTGAAATATCTCATTGAATAAAACACTGACATGGAAAATAGATCTACGAGATATAATTGTAAAACTATTGGACCACTTGAAAGCCATGATAAAAAAAGAGCTAAGACATCATCTTTCAAGAAACTATCAAAGAAAACTGCCCTGATATTCAAACCAGAGGGTAAAATAGAAATGGAAAGAATTCACCAATCACCTCTTGAAAAAGATCCCAAGAAGAAAACTCTTAGAAATATTATAGCTAAATTACAGAGTTCCCAGGTCAAGGAGAAAATATTACAGTCAGGAAGAAACAATTTGAATATTGTGAAAATGCAATCAGGATAACACATGATCTAGCAGCTTCTACATTAAGGGATTGAAAGCCTTAGCATATGATATTCTGGAGGTCAAAGGAGTTAGAGTTAAAACCAAGAATAATATACCCAGTAAAACTGAGTAGAATACTTCAGGGAAAAATATATATTCATATATTCAATGAAATATAGGACTTTGTTTTTTTTTAATTTTTTAAAGCAATTGGTGTAAAGTAACTTTCTCAAGATTAGACAGCCAGTTATTTCTGGGTGTGGTGCTAAGTATCTGAGCTATATCTGACCTGGGATTCGATCCCCAGGTCCTCCCAAAACTGGAGCAATGCTCTTACTCGCTGAGCCACCTGGCCACCCTGAAATAGAGGACTTTCAAGCATTCTTGAAGAAAAGACCAGAACTGAACAGAAAATTTGGCTTTCAAAACCAAGAATCAAATGAAGCATGTTAAAAAAAAAAAGAAAGCGAAATCATAAGAAAACTATTGAAGTTGAACTGTTTACATTCCTACATGGAAAGATGATATTTGTAACTCATGAGACTTTCATTAGTATGAGGATAGTTGAAGGGAATATATACATATATATGTATATAGTCACATATATATATATATATATATATATAGGTGTATGTGTGTGTGTATATGTGTGTACAGGGTGAGTTGAATATGAAGGGATGATACCTAAAAAATAAAATTAAGAGGTAAGAGAGGAATATATTGGGAGAAGGCAAAAGGGAGAAATAGAAAAGGGTAAATTATGTCACATAAAATAGGTAAGAGAAAGCTATTACAATGGAGGGGAAGAGCAGGGAGGTGAAAGGGAATGAGTCAACCTTAGTTAGTTTCATTGGATTTGGATTAAGGAGGGAATAACACACTCAACTGGATATCTTACTCTACAGGAAAGTAGGGGGGAAAGTGGTAACAAGGGGCATGATAGAAGGGTAGGCAGATTGGGGGAAGGGGTAGTCAGAAGCAAACACTTTTGAAAAGGACCAGGGTCAAAGGAGAAAATATAATAAATGGGGGATGGGAGAGTAGGGAGGAAATATAGTTAGTCTTTCACACCATGACTACTATGAAAATGTTTTGCATAACAACATGTACTTAACCTATATTGAATTGCTTATCATCCCAGTGTGGGTGGGTGGTGGGGGAAGAAGGGAGAGAATCTAGAATTCAAAGTTTTAAAAACAAATGTTAAAAAATTATTGTTTCATACGACTGGGAAATAAGATATACAGGAAATGGGGTACAGATAAGGGGATAAGGGAAGGGATGGGGGGAATATGAATGGGATATGCAAGGGCAGTCTAGGGGAAGGAGTAATCGGTATGCCTGCCATTCTGTTGCGGGCATTGGGAAGAGATGGGGAGAAAATTTAGAACTCAAAATCTTGTGGAAATGAATGTTGAAAATTAAAAATAAGTAAATTCTGCTAAAGAAACAAATAAAATTGTGGCTCTTTAAAGAAAGAAATAAATTGGTTAGAAAAAGTTCCTATAAATATATCTTTGGCACAAACCTATAAAATATATGACAGGTACTTTTCTCACAATAACTCAAGGATAAAAACTATAGTGCACCATTGGACTTTAATAAATGTAAGAAAGAGTTTTGCTTACAAATTGAGCTTTTGAGATGGGGTAAGATATGAGAGTGGAATTAAAAAATCCACCATTGGTGTGCAATCAGCAAGAAGAGGGGTGGTGTGCATGTATAACATGATTGGCTAATACAAAAACCACAAATGGGTTATTTTAAGAAACATAGTAATCAGTGTAGATCATGAAAAGCAGTTGAAGAAACTATGTAAAATTTCACTGTTGGCAGTAAAAATTTAGCACTTGCTGAATACAAACAAGATATCAGCTGTTCACTGGAATTGTATACTTAAAAAGTATGTTGTAACTGACAGATGGTATAACCCCATGCTACACATATAGACCTAAACAGAACTAGACCATTATCATAGATAGAATTGAAGTAAAGAATTTCCCAGATATATTAAATAGTAATGATAATTATCATAATAGTATTTATTTAGTGCTTTAAGCTTTTTGCAATAAGAACATAATTTTAATAGATATTGCCATATCATATATTCATAATATTTTCTAATCTGCATAGAAGGAAAAAAACTTTCAAAATATCAGACCTAGCTAAAGGAATTAGAATCAGGGATGGCTAGGTTGCACAGTGAATAGAGCACTGATCCTGGAGTCAGGAGGACCCAAGTTCAAATATGGCCTCAGACACTTAACACAAAACTAGCTGTGTGACCTTGGGCAAGTCACTCAACGCTACTTGCCCTGGGTTTCTCCTTACAAAAAGCAAAAAGGGAACAAAAAAAGAAATTAAAATCATGAGGACATAAAATGAAGTACATATCATCCTCATTGCGCTTTGTCTAGTTAGACCTGTTCCAAAGATGCTTTAAGTGAACCTAAAGAAGATGAGCTTAGTTCTCAATGTTTTTATTCCATTATAAAATATTTTTAATCTATTAACACAACAGTACACCAAATATTAAATACAGAAAGGATTATAGTTGAGTAGAATATTGAATAGAAAAAGAATGATAGTTGATTTCTTTCAAGACTATTTCTATCTGACTTTCATTGAAAAAAGATGAAAAAATGGCAATGTGATGTCACATTGATATAACATTATTTTTAAATGCTTTATTAACTTCTGATTTACATCATTCATTTCTGCCAGATTTTGAGTTACAAATTTTCTCCCCATTTTTCCCTACCCACCACCCCAAAAATAGCAGTCCCACAGGATATCCCCTCCTCCAATCTGTTCTCTCCCATATTTTCTCCCATACCCCTTTCGACTTTTCCAGTAGGGCATGGTAGATCTCTAAGACACAGTGCCTGTATATCTTATTTCCTGATTACATGTAAAATAGTATTAATAATAGTATACACACATATATTTTAAAATTTGATTTTAAAATTTAAATTAAATATTCATTCCCTTCCTCCCTTGTCAACCACCCTTACTAGGAAAAAAAGCAGTTCAGTATAGGTTGTACATGTGTAGCTAATGCAAAACAATAACAAAATAGCTATATTGTAAAAGACTGACTATATTTCCCTCCCTCCTATCCCACCTCCCAGTTGTTCCATTCTCTACCTTGATCCTGTACCTTTTCAAAAGTGGATGCTTTCAACTTCCCTCCTCCCCCCCTCAACCTGCCCTCCCTTCCATCATCTTCCCTCAGATCCCCCTTCTCCCTAATCTCCTGTAGGGTGAGATACCATGTTCAGTGTGTATTTCATTCCCTCCCCAAAACAAATTCAATGGGAATAAGGTTGACCCATTGCCTTCTGCATTCCTTTTCTTCCCCTCCATTGTAACCATTTTCCCTTGCCTCTTCTCTATGAGATAGGTCACCCCATTCTGCCCTGCCCCATCTCCATTCATTTTATTCCTCTATCACCTCTTAATTTCTCCTTTTAAGTATCATACCTTCCTGTTAAATTGGTCCTGTGCCCTCTATCTATGTATACCTGTAAACATATATACACACATTCACATATGTATTCATATGCCCATATACCCTCATATATATATATATGTATATATATATATATATTTCTATTCCCTCCAACTATTTTCATACTGACAAAAGTTTCATCAGTTAAAATTATTGTTTTTCCATGTAGGAATGTTAATAGTTCAACTTTGATAAGTTCCTTATGATTTCTTTTCCCTGTTTACCTTCTCATGCTTCTCTTGCTTCCTGTATCTGAATGTCAAATTTTCTATTCACCTCTGTTTTTTTCATCAAGAATGCATGAAAGTCCTCTATTCTACTGAATGACCATATTTTCTCCTGAAACATGAGATTCAGTTTTGCTGGGTATGTGATTCTTGGTTTTAATCCCAGCTCCTTTGACCTCCGGAATATCATATTCCAAACCATTCAATCCCTCAATGTAGAAGCTGCAAGATCCTGGGTTATCCTGATTGTGTTTCCACAATATTCAAATTGTTTCTTCCTGGCTGCTTATAATATTCTCTCCTTAATCTGGGAGTTCCAGAACCTGGCTATAATATTCCTAGGACTTGTCACTTGGGGATCTTTTTCAGGAGGGGATCAGTGGATTCTTTCAACCTCTATTTTGCCCTCTGGTTCTAAAACCTCAGGGCAGTTTTCATTGAGAACTTCCTGAAGTATGATTTCTAGTTTATTACTTTGCTCATGGCTTTCAGGTAGTCCAATAATTTTTAAATTGTCTCTCCTGGATCTATTTTCCAGGTCAGTGGTTTTTTCCCATGAGATATTTCACATTGCCTTCTATTTTTTTATTTGTTTGGATCAGTTTAACAGCATCTTGATTTCTCATAAAGTCATTAGCTTCCATTTGCTCCAATCTAATTCTGAAGCAATGATTCTCCTCACTGAGATTTTGAGATTCTTTTTCCATCTGTCAAATTCAGCTTTTTAAGGCATTCTTCTCCTCATTGTTTTTTGAGCCTCTTTTGCCTTTTGAGTTATTATTTTCCTCAGTCAGGCTGTTGACTCTCATTTAGTAATTTTCTTGCATTGTTCTCATTTCTCTTCCCAATTTTTCCACCACTTCTCTTATCTGCTTCTTAAGGTCCTCTATGGCCCGTAACCACCTCGTATTTTCCTTTGAAGCTTTTGGTGCAGGAGTTTTGACTTCACTTTCTTCCTCCTGTTCCATGCTTTGCTCCTTTTTGTCCCCAAAATAAGAGTCTAATGTTGGAACCTTCTGTCTGCTTTGTTTCCTTTACCTGGTCATGTTGCCCCTCAGTTACTTGACCCCCGGGCTTTTTGCCACAGTAGGACTCTGCCTCCAGACAGGGGACCTTTTGTCCCAAATGCTGGGGTTTTCTTAGCTGCCATAGGTATTTGATGGGTGTCCCCTCTGAGGCATCCATATGCTCTGGCAAGCTGGACACACACCCCAGGACCTCCACCCTACACTTCAATCCAGATCCAAACAAGTTAAAGCAGGAGCGATTACCACTCAGACTGGTTGCTTGGTCCCCCTACACTCTGCAGGCCAGGAGCTGAAGCTGCCACTTGGCACTGGCTGGCTGTGCTGGCTGCCTCCCCAGGGGCAAAGTCCATGCACTCCCAAGTACTGGGTCCCAAAGTCCAGACTTCACTGACCTCTCACTTTGTCCTTTGCATTTATGTGTTGATAATTCTGAAAATGGCTGCAGCTGCTGTTGACCAGGAGTCCCTCTGGCTGGAGGCTGGTCAGGTCCACCCTGGGGCTAAAACCTCCAGCTCACAGGGTCCTGTGCTCAGCTCCCAGAGCACTGTGCTGGCCGATTCCTGCATGCTTGCCGGGGTGTCCTCAGTGGGAGGTTAGCTTCTCTGTGTCATTCTGTGTGTTCTGCAGCTACAAAGTTTGTTCAGAGTCCCCTTTTTACATTGATTGGGGAAGGTGGAAGCCAGAGCCACTCAGAGGTCATCCTTCTACTCTACCATCTTGACTCCCCTCCTGATATGACATTTTAAACCTCACAGGGCACATGACATTTATTACTTGGTGTGACCTTTGCAACAACACTGGGAGGCTGAATCTATTCTTGTTTCCATTTCACCGAAATCAAAACTAGGACTATGAGAAGTTAAGTGGCTTTTTCAAAGTGATTTAGCTATTAAGTAATTGTAGAAGGTATGGAACTCATTTATGTCTGACTTCATATGAAGTACTATTACTCTTTCTACAAAATGAGTTAGAATAAGTAACACTCAAGGCATTACAGCATAATGGGGAGTCTACTGAAATTTGAGTCAGAAAGAACTCGGATTGAATTTTGTTTCTGACACTTATTAGCATAGTAATTATTAGATGAATCACTGAGGTTTTGTGAGACCCATACAAATTAATTCTATAATCAGTGTATTATAATATACTAGGTTAAATTATGTTATTAATTTATTGACATTAAATTTTATAATATATTTATATTAG
Organism: Petaurus breviceps papuanus; assembly: GCF_028583685.1. Lineage (NCBI taxonomy): Eukaryota > Metazoa > Chordata > Mammalia > Diprotodontia > Petauridae > Petaurus > Petaurus breviceps. The sequence goes on along the minus strand of NW_027186296.1, from coordinate 63,082,849 downwards.
AATTAACAGTGTAATTCTTATATTATTTGTTGTGTCTAACTCTTTATGACCCTGTTTGCGGCTTTCTTGGCAAAGGTACTGGAGTAATTTGCCATTTATTCTCTAGCTCATTTTACAAATTAGGAAACTGAGGCAACAGGATTAAGTTACTTGTTCAGGGTCACACAGGTAGTACAGGTCTGAGGCTAGATTTAAACTTGGGTCCTCCTGGCACTCTATCCACTGTACCACTTAATTGCCCAATTATAATAGTATAATTAATTATGACATTTTAAATAGGGTTGTTGGAGAGATCATGTAAAGGTAAATTGATTTTTATATCCTAAAAACTATGAAATATCAGCTATTATTGTTATTATTATTATTGAAATTCTGAACAAGTGGTAATTCTATATCTAATTTTAGACCTGTAGTGATGGGAACCCATTTAATGTTAAAATATCCTATTTAATTTTTGGAGAGACCTAACTGATAAAAATATTTTCCACTTTGCTAATTTTAAATTTGTTTTCCTATAACTTACAACCCAGGTATACCTTTGGGAGCCAGATATAATAAATGTAATCCCTCTTCCACAGGTTAAGGAAAACTTGAATATTTGACCAGACACACCCATAGTTCCTTTGAGTGATCTTAGCATGGTATAACTTTTAAGTTTTCTCTCCCCATTCAGATCAACTCCTTTTGGGTGGGCCCCATATTGCTCATATTCTTTCTAAAATATGGTATCTAGGATTGGACACAATACTATACACATGGTTGGACCAGGGTACAATATTACCAGTAAAAATGTGACTTCCCTTGCTCTGAACATTGTCCTTCCATATCTGCAGCCTAAGACTATGTTAGTTTTCTTGGATGCCACATCAGCTTGCTAAATAATTTTGAGCTTACTGCCTTTTGTAAAAAAAAAAAAAAATTAAACAGCAAACTTTTGAGGACAGCCAGACTCATTAAAGGCAAACATAACTAACACTAGAAATGCCAGAGGTGATGGTGGGCATTTGAAGTAGTTGAGTATCTTCCATGTATTAGGGAATTTTTTTCTCCTAAGGTTTTAATTCCTTCCATCACAAACATACTTGTCTCTTTAAAACCAAACCACTGATGACCTTGATCCGCTTCTTAATTTCCCTATTTCTGAGCATGTCTCCTTTTCCTCAAATGGGTTCAAGATGCTTTTGTAAATTTAAACTTTTCCTTCTCCTCAGATAGCCAGTTACTAACTTCATTTTTTTGCTTTCTTTTTCCAATGTATTCTATTTTTGCATTTCTAATGCCAGAAATCTGTTATCTTATTTTTAGATTATTGTAGAAAACATCTAAATTTATTCTCCCCCTCCTTTAATCTAAATTAATCTTCTTAATGTTTTTCTTGTTGTGTCCATTCCTATAACACCAATGAAATATTCACAGTGTCAATGCAATATTCACAGAGCCAATTGTCAATATAAATATACCTGCATAGTATACAATTGCAAAATATAACACACTCTCCATATAGAAGAGAGAAACAAATATTTATTCAGACACCAGAAAACCAAAACACAAAACAAGTAAGCCAATTCCATCATAGTAGCAAAGAAGTTAGTAAGCCACAACAGCACAGAGAGCCACAGAATCTTTTAGCCTTCCCACAAACCAACGCAAGACCAATATTTACTCAGTTGTCTAACTGTCTACCTTGGATGCATCCTCTCCTCCCAACCATGTCTAGCTGCTCTGACTCCTAGATTCCTGTGAACTCTATTCCACCCTTCACAAAACTCCACCCCCAGGCTCCATGTGATTATATTCAGCCTATTAGGGGGCAGAGTTTATCTTTAAAGCAGGGAAGGTCTTCCTATTAGGGGACAGAGAATATTTTCAAAACAGGGAAGCTCTCCAAATTCCCATTACTATTACAACTCCCTACTGAAAAGTCTTTAATACTTACGAATTACTCAGAGGATAATATCCAAGCTCCTTACTTTGATATTTAAGGCCCTCCACAATCTAATATTTGCCTACCTTTCTAATCTTATCTAATTTCCCTACATAAATCAGAATGGTCTACTTCCTGTCCCTTAAACATGTGTTTTTGTGCCTGTGCTACAAAACTATTACTACCACGTGTAATACACTTCACTGCAAATAAGCAGACATTTAGTAAGCTCTGATAAAGTGTAAGGTAATGTGCTAGATTTGAGGGCTACCAAAAGAGAAATAAAAATAAATCAACAATGTCCTTGAAGACTTTGTATTTTATACTATGGCTATGTAAAATCAAGTATGAGCAGCTTTCCAGAGGACTTCTGCTGTGAACAACTTTAAGATTATTATTACATAGTATAGTGAATTCTCTATTTATTCAGCAGTAATTAAAGAAAAACATTTACAGAAACCAAAGTACAGCATTCACAATGTTATAACAAGTTATCACTAAAGTGGCTACAGAGTTTTCACCAAAGTGGCCACATCGTTTTCAACCAAAGATATCATTCAATAAGTCCTTAACTCAATCATCCTTAAGGAGTAAACCTCCTTAAGGGAAACAAAGTCAAAAATTCTCCACCCCTAGGCCACAGTAAATCATGATCTTCTCAATCAGCATTAAGTGCCTAAGGAGAAGTACATCATGACTCGAGGCTGGCTCTCAGATTTCATGGTTTCTCTTCTATGGTCCCAGCCTCTGCCCAAATCTACCAACTGTCCTCTGGATTTAAAGGCAAGCAGCTCTCAGCTCCATGCTCACCTCCTTGTCCAGTTCCTCATCCAATTCCCATTCCATACTTAAGCTTACAGTGTCCAGTCAATCTCAAGTCCTTTGCAGTTTCTGTTTCTGGGAAGACAAAACCTAACAAAGTCACAATAAAATTCATAAACATTGCCAGCCCCATCATCAATTCACTACCTGACTGTGAAATCAACACAGATCCACCAGCATGTCTGAGAAATCAACACAAATTATCAATGCAGAGATCAACACAAACCCACAATGTCCAAGAGATCAACACAAATCATCAGTAAAGTTCCAGGACCTCCAAAACCCTTCTACAGGACTTCTGTAAACAGACAACCAGAAAATTCCCTTTCAGGGCTTCCAGTAAGGTCCCAGGGCTTCTGTACAAAATATTACAAACAAAAATCAACACAGACAGAGCAGACAAACAGAGTGCTGGTATACCACAAATTTTCTCCTCAACTCTGCCACCATGAGAGTTCCTCAGTTCTGCACTTTCCTAGCTTGGGCTTCTCCTTATATATGGTTATTAGCTCCTCCTCTTCCTGTTGCATCAGCAACAGGGGTTCAAAAGTTGTGGGGTTCACATGTTCTGTTTCTTAACAAATACTTGATATAATCATGGTCAATGCTTAAACGAAATTTGAACTGAAACAAGGTGCTAAATAATTAAATAGCTGAAACAAAGCATTAAGTACTTCTTTGCTTGACATTACAGGCCACAATGTTACCCAGGTAATAAAGAGAAAATACATATAAAATAATATACAGTAATTTCAAGAGAAAAAGTCATATCTATACATTGAAATAGCATACACTCTTGAAAGTCCTGTCCAGATGCTACCTCTGAAGAAAAGCCATTCCAAATACTTTCTATTATTCTCTCCCATTCAAATTCTATTATACTTATTTATAATCATTGTATTTCAAAGTAAGATAAAAGATCCTGGAGTAAAGGGAGATTTTGTCTTATTTTAGCATACTCCTTGAACACAGTAGGTACTTCCTGTCATTTTTAAGAAATTATAAATTCACTGCTGGATTGTGAACTCTTTGAAGTTACATCATCCTATTTTCTTATATCCTGTTATTCCTCTACAAAACTAGCAATTCACATAGTAAGTGTTTTATAAATATTTTTTTCAGATCAGTAAATAAATGGAATTCCCCTTCACTGATTCCTGGGAAATAGAATCTGACATAATTTGCCCAGATGTTTTTATATTCCAGGCAGCACCCTATCACCTACAGGATGAAATTGTTTGCTGTTTAAGCACTGCCAAGCAAGGACATTAATTGCTGTGGGTTAAATTAAACTAGATGGCCCAGTAGTGGCATTCCAGGCACGGAAAAGGAAAGTAGCCTTAGCTCATAAATAATGAGTTTTAAAAAGAAATGCTTTCTAGGGCATATTCACTGGTTAATGTCCAGGTCCATTTCAACTCAAATGTTTTTAGGTAACCCAACTCATTGAGTATCATACAATGATATTTGTGGAATTCATAGTCCCTACTCCATCCCTGTCTTAAGACACTAATTAAGAATGTGTACTTATTTACAGGCAATTTTATTCAGATAATGGACCAAAAAAAGAATTGCAAGCACCTATTATGTGGAAAGAGTCAACACACACATACATAGAGAGAGGAATATGTGTGTGCATACACATACACATATATGTGTACACACATATGTGTGTATATGCATAGAGATATGAATGCATGTAACACACATATATCTTCCACACAATCATTTTCTACTGAGAGATATGACCAGATAATTTTATACAAATATAAATACACACATATACCACACACATGTGTGTATAAATATATATGTGCATACATATAAATACACACATATGTGTATATGTGCATATTGTAATAACAATATGTGATATATGCATATTGCAATAATTATAAAAACAAAAGGAGAAAGGTGTATAAAGAAGTCCAAATAAATTAAAATAGTAGAATGAGGAGGTATACAACATTGATTTTGGAAGACACAGAGGAAGTGGTGACCTGAGTTGAAACTTAAGCAGAATCAAATATAAAGATTCTGAGAAAATTATCTAAAAGGATTTTTTCTTTAAGTCAAATAAGGAAAGAGGGAGCACAAACTGATCCCAGATAAAAGCATTCTCTTTTGGATATGGTTGGCTAAAAAAATCTCATTAAAGTTACCCCTTGGGGAAGAGCCAAGATGGCTTAGTAGAAACAGGACTTCCACACAGCTCCAGCTTCCACCTCCTCTAATACATGTAAAAATGACTCTAAACAAACTTCAGAGCTACAGAACCCACAAAGTGACAGAGAGAAACAAATCTCCCACTGAAGAAAGTCCAGTAGGTGTAATGGTAATGTAATTTGAATTTGAAGATCTCTTTGTGCTGGCAAATGTATCACTAAGCACTTTGTAATTGATCAAGCCTCTGTTGGGGAAACAGAAGGTATGAACTCCTGTCTCCTGTTGCTGACATAACAGGAAGGGGTTGACGGGGACAGGAAGCTAATGCTGTGTGTATACAAGAAAAGCCCCAGAGAGGCACAGTCAGAATTTCTTTGGACCAGCATCTGGTGGCAGAGCAGCTACAGAAGAGAGAATGGAGAACCAAGCCAGAATTTCCTGAGATTTTGTGGTGCTGGAACTTCTTCTGAACAGGAGCCCAAGAGACAGGAGTCCAGGGACAGAGGAGCCCAGGAGAAGACTGAGAAAGCAGAAGACAGGAAGCATGACTGGGATGCTGAGACTTTGTCTGTTTGTGGGTTGGTTGAGCTTTGTATCCCAGCCGCAGAAATTATGAAGGAATTGAGATAGACTGGATCTTGTGAACTGCGTTGTGGAGCAGGACCTAGCCAGAGTGATGGACAAGGAACTGGGGGCTGTCTGCCATTGAACACAGATAACAGTCTGGTGAATCCAGGTAGAATCTGGGACCATGGAAGGGGATTCAGGGAATCTGAGAACCGTCCCCAAGTCAAGATGAAAAGTACTTGGGTACTGAGTAATGATGAAATTGTAGTTTACTAGTGACTAGGGGTGGAAGGTCTGTATTTTCTATTGTACTTAGGGATTAATGATGCTTAGTAATTGATTACTGAATAAGTGAGTGAGTTAACTTAAGTGTGCCCCGTGACTGGAAGACTTTGCCTATTGTAATTTCAGATGACTGTTCTTTGTTCTAAATATTGTGACCATTTTGGTGAAAACTATGTGGCCATTTTAGTGATAAGCTGTTGTAAATATAAGTTGTAATACTTTGAGTGCTGTATCTTGATTTTCTGTGTTTGTTTTGCTTTGATTTTTTATGGAATAGAGTGTTCACTATACGGTGTAATCAGAAACTTAAAAGCTGTTCACAGTAGCATTATTCTGGAAAGCTTCTGTGCATGTTATTACAGGAGTCCAGCAGGAAGGGTCCATCACAGCACACTGGGAGCCGAGCCCAGTACCAATTGAGCTGTGGTTTTAGCCCAAGGGTGGCCCCAACCAGTGGCAGCTGGAGCAAACTTCACAAGAGTAAATCACCAGCAGTTGTAGCAGTTTCCAGACTTCTCAATCCACAAATGCCAACGACAAAGTAAAAGGATGGTGTGGAACTTTGTTGGAAAAGGGGAAGCATGGGTCCAGCTGTTAACCCTGGGGCCATGAGTGGAGGAGGTGCAGTGGCCACGGCCACTGATGCGTGGCTGCTTTTGGAGCTCCTCATCTGCAGTTTGTAGGGGGACCAACCAACCATTCAGAAGGTAATTGCTCTTGCTTTGACCTGCTTGGATCTGGAATGTAGTCTTGGTGGTGGTCTTGGGGTGTGTGAACAGTGAGCCTAGCTTGTGGGCATTGTAGAGAGAGCACAAATCTAAGAGCTCCAGCAACTTATAAAAAACCAGAGATTTGGGACAGAGCTCTCTCCATTCTGGAAGCAGAACTCTACCATGGCAAAGACCTCAAAAGTCACATAATTGGCTGCCAGTATGAGCAAGCAACAAAAACACAGACCATAGAATCATTTGGGGGGAACAAAAAGGATCAAGGCATGGAGTGGGAGGAAGACAATGAAGTCAGAACTCCTGCATCAAAAGCCTCCAAGAAAAAAATATGAATTGGTTACAGGACATGGAGGAACACAAGAAGGATTTTGAAAATCAAGTAAGAGAAGTGGAGGAAAAATTGGGAAGAGAAATGAGGATGATGCAATAAAATCATGAAAAGTGAGGCAATAATCTGCTAAAGGAGACCCAAAATATACTGAAGAAAATAACACCTTAAAAATACACTAACTCAAAAGGTAAAAGAGGCTCAAAAAGCCAATGAGGAGAAGAATGCTTTAAAAAACAAAATTTTCCAGATGGAAAAGGAATTTCAAAAACTTACTGAAGAGAATAATTCCTTCAAAATTAGATTGGAGCAATTGGAAGCTAATGACTTAATGAGAAATCAAAATACTACAAAACAGATTCAAACAAATGAAAAAAGAGAAGACAATGTGAAATATCTCATTGGAAAATCCACTAACCTGGAAAATAGATCCAGGAGAGATCATTTAAATATTATTGGACTACCTTAAAGTTGTGATCAAAAAAAAGAGTCTAGACACCATCTTTCAAGAAATTATCAAGCAAAATTGCCCTGATATTCTAGAACTAATGGGCAAAATAGAAATTGAAAGATTTCACCATTTGCCTCTTGCAAAAGATCCCAAAAAGAAAACCCCTAGGATTATTATAGCCTAATCCCATAATTCCCAAGTAAAAGAGAAAATACTGCAAACAGTCAGAAAGTAACAATTTGAGTATTGTGGAAACACAATCAGTATAACACAAGACCTAGCAGCTCCTATATTAAGGGATCGAAGGGCTTGGAATATGCTATTTTGGAGGTCAAAGGAGCTAGGACTAAAACCAAGAAACACCTACCCAGCAAAACTGAGTATAATGATAAAATAAAAAATATGGTCATTCAATGAAATAGAGGACTTTTAAGCATTCTTGATGAAAAAAAACAGAGCCGAACAGAATATTTGTCTTTCAAATACAAGAAGCAAGAGAAGCATGAGAATGTAAACAGGAAAAAAAATTAAAAAGGAATTTATTAAAGTTGAACTTTGTACATTCCTACATGGAAAAATGATCATTGTGATTCATAAGACTTTTCTCAGTATGAGAAGAGCTGAAGGGAATATATATATATATATATACACACCCACCCACATATATATGTGTATACACATATACACACATGTATGTATGCATACATGTATGTGTGTATAGGAGGACATATGTGTATATAAGTATATATGTGAGTGTGGGCATTTGTATGTTCATGTATACATAGACAGAGAACACAGGATGAATTGAATATGAAGGGATCGTATCTAAAAAATTAAGATGTGAGAGAGGAATTTATTGGGAGAAGAAGAAAGGGAGAGATAAATTAGGGTAAATTATCTAATGTAAAAGAGGCAAGAGAAAACTGTTTCAATGGAAGGGAAGAGCAGGAAGGTGAAAGGGAATGGGACAACCTGATTCTTATTGTATTTGGCATAAGGAGGGAATAACATACACACTTAATTGGGTATCTTACCCTACAGGAAAATGGGGGGGGGGAGGGATAAGAGGGGAAAGGATAAAAGGGAGGACAGATTAGGGGAGAGGGTAGTTAGAAGCAAACATTTTTGAAAAGGGATAGGGTCAAAGGAGAAAATAGAATAAGTGGGGGGAAGGATAGGATGGAGGGAAATATAGTTAGTCTTTCACAATATAACTAGTATGGAAATGATTTGGGTATCTACACATGTACAATCTATATTGAATTGCTTATCTTTCCAATGGGGGTGGATGAGGAGCGAAGAAAGAAAAATATCTGGACCTCAAGTTTTAAAACAAAATGTTTGAAAATTGTTGTTTTACATGCAACTGGGAAATAAGATATACAGGTACTGGGGTATAGAAACCCATCTTGCTCTTCTAGAAAGTTAGCAGGGTGAAGGGGGAGGATATAAAGAGACCAGATTTGGGGAAGGGGTATTCAGTAGGCTTGCTATTTTTGGGTGGGGGTAGGGGAAAGATGGGGAGAGAAAAAATTGCAACTCAAAATCTTGTGGAAATGAATGTTGAAAAATAAAAATAAATACATTAAAATTTTTAAAAGTTACCCCTCTTTTTGGCATTTATAATTGTTTTTAATTTTTAAATTTTTTTGTTTCAACATGTAATTTTTAAAATTTGAATTGCAAATTCTGACTCTTACTCCAGATCCTAACCAATCCATTGAGAAGAGAAGTAATTTGATACCATTATACATGTGTGGTTATGCAAAGTATATTTCTATACTAGTTATGTGACAAAAAAGCAAGGAAAATAAAGGAGATGGAAAAAAATATGCTTCAATCAACACTTGGAGTTCATCAGTTCTCTCTCTGGAAGTGGCTAGCATCATGATTCTTTTGGTATCATCTTGGATCATGGTCTTGATCAGAATAGCTAAGTCTTTCACACTTGATCATCATTACAGTATTGCTGCCACAACGTCCAGTATTCTCCTGATTTTGCTCACTTTGCTTTGCTTCAGCTCATATAAGAATTCTCAAGCATTTTTTTTTACTCTTTCCTGAAACAATCTCTCTCATCACTTCTTATATATTCCATCACAATCATATATCAGAGCTTGTTAAGCCATTCCTCTACTGAGGATCATCTCTTCAGTTTCCAATTCTTTACCACCACAAATAAGAGCTACTACAAATTATTTTTTCCTTTTCTTTTTTCTTTGTTGTTTTTTTCCCCGGGGGAGGGGTGGGGATACAGACCTAGAAGCGGTATTGTAGTTTTACAATCTTTGAGGAATAGTTATAAATTGTTCAATCAAGTTGGTTGAATCAGTTTACAACTCGACTTATAGTATTTTAGTATATCTACTTTCACACATCCCCTTCAACATTTGTCATTTTTCTTTTCTTTCATCTAAGTCAATCTTATATGTGTTAGGTGGTAAACTAGTTTTGATTCTTTTTTCTTCTGAACACTGTATACTCATATCATTTGACCATTTATAAATTGTAGAATGACACTTTTGTATATACATTTGGCTCAGTTCCCTAAATATTCGAGAAATGATTCATTTATCAGAGAAACTTGCTGTAACTCCCTCCCCTCCAGTTTATTGTTTTAATTTTATCTGCATTGGTTTCATTTGTGTAAAAACATTTAAATTTCATGTAATCAAAATTACCCAATTTATCTCTTATGGTCCTCTCTGTGTCTTGTTTTCTTTTATAATCCCTTATTCATATATCTGACAGGTCTTTTTTCCCTATTCCCCTAATTTGCCTATGATATCACCCTTCATCTCTAAATCAGGCACCTATTTTGACCTTATCTTAACATACAATATGAGATATTGATCAATGCCTAATTTCTGCCAGACTGCTTTACAGCTTTCCTAGCAGTTTTTGGTGAATAGTAATATATTGCCCCAAAACATTAGAACTTTGGTTTGTTTAATACTAGATTACTATGCTCATTTATTTCTATATATTTTGAACTAAATCTATTTCACTGTTCCATCATTCTATTTCTTATCCAGTATCAAGGTTGCTTTGGTGATTACTACTTTGAGGTACAGTTTGAGATGCATGAAATCTTTTTTCTTCATTTCCTTTGACCTTTGACCTTTTCATTTCTTCTCCATTAAACTTTTGTTCTTCTAGAAAAATCTTAGCTCTATAAAATAATTCATTGGTGGTAGGTATTCCTCTTGAGTAGTATGCAAGATTTCATTGTTTTCTCTTTCACTGTGTGCATCTTATTACCCCAGCAGGCATTAAGCTCACTAAGCATCAGTTTGACATTGGTTTTCTAACACTTATAAGTCCATCAGTGTTTCTCAAGTATCTATGGTATGCTGTTTATGGGAAAAAATGGAAAGCCCTTTTTCCCACTAGTCCCTGCTATCAAAGAGCTCACAATCTAATGTAGGAGATAATATGTACACATCTACATTAAAGAAAAGATATTTAAATAATAAACTCGATCCACAGAGGGAAGTTATTAGCAATAAGGGAGAGATATCAGGACATGCTTCTTGTAGAAGTTGGGATTTTAGCAAGGACTTTAAAAAAGCCAGAGATGATGGGAGAAACAGATGAAACATTCCAGGAATGGGGACAGACAGTAAAGATAAAAAATGGAGAGTCATTTGTGAGGAAAGGCAAAGAAGCCAGTGTCACTAGATCATAGAATATGCTGTAAGAGAGGAGAAAGAGGAGTAACATATAAAAATGATTGGAAAAATAGAAAGAGGTGAGGCTATGAAGAGCTTTAAATGACAAACACAGGATTTTATATCTTATACTGTAGGTAAAAGGGAGTCACAGCAGTTGATTTAATTGGGTAGGGTAGAGTGGTGACATGATCAGTTTTACTTTAAGAAGATCAATTTAAAAATTCCCACACTTCAAAAATATATTCTATATTTCTGGGCAGTGAAATAGTATTCAGTGAAGACATGTTTATTAGAGCTACCCCAAAATGGGATAGCCTTCTTAAAGAAGAAATGGGTTTTCTCGTTCAGTTGACATCTATAAACTAAGTCTGCATGACCACTAATTGCATATATTATAGATGCTTCTCTTATTCAGCTATGGGTTAGGATTTATAGATAGCCTCTGAGCCCCCTTCAAATTGGAACAATCTCTAATTTTGTGCTTCTGAGATGGAAAGTTTAATTTCATCATTTTCTTGTTCAAGCTCATTTCAGATACTATCTTTTCTGTGTTTGGATTCTAGCAGCATAAAGTACCCTCCCCTTCTGAATTTTCCTATCTTTCTATAGCATTTTTCCTGTCTTTCTATTTTGCCCATATTGTTTTCTAGTTTGTATTGTGTGTGTAATAAAATAACATAATTTATAGTATTTATATTATGATACAATAATATATAATAAATATAATTATATGTACATATATAAACACATCTGTGTGTCATTATGTATACACAAACATGGAATGTTCTTCCCCCTTCTCTCCTCACAATAAAATTTTAATTCCTTGAAAGTAGGCAGAGTCTCATTTTAAAAAATGTACATATAGATTTGTAGACACAGTGAGTGTGATATGAATAAAAATATAACAAAGGAAACAGAAAGAGTGGTCAGATTGGTAGGAGGGGAACAGTATCAAAAGAAACTTAGGGAGAAGAGAGTATTTAGGATGAAAGGGTAAGACAATGTCCAAGGTTACAGATAGTTCAAACAGAATGAGGACTGAGAAAACATCATTAGATTTGGCAATTAAGATATCACTGGTAATGATATAATACCCATTTCTGCTTTTAAAACACAATGAAATATAGAAATTCAGAGATCTTTCTTAATATGATAAGTAGTATCTATTAAAAGGGAAGAGTCACCATTATCTGTAATGGGGATATAAGATCAAGGGCAAAGCAAGGAAGTCCATTATCAATATTACTATTCAATATAGTGCTAGAAATGCTAGCTATAGGAATAAAAAGGAGTAAAATAATGAGGAAATAATCTTAGGAAGAAAGGACACAAAATTATCACTTTTTTGCAGATAGTTTGATAGCTTACTTAGAGAAGCCAAGAGAGTAAATCAAAAAACTAATTGAAGTGATTAGCAACTTCAGTAAATTGTAGGATATAAAATAAATAAACATAAATCATCGCTTCCATATATTACCAAACAAATCCAACAAGAAGAAACGGAAAAAAAAACTTCCATTTAAAATAATTAACTCCAATATAAAATATGTGGGTGTCTAAGAACAATATGAACACAATTACAAAACATTCTTTGAACAAAGACATCTAAATAATTGGGAAATATTGATTGCTTATGAGCAGGAAAAGCCTAAGTAATAGAAATGACAATACTAAATGAATTTATATATTCAGTGCAATATAGGTTCAACTACGAAATGATCACCTAGTAGATCTAGAAAAATAATAAGAAAATGTTGCACAGTCCTCTGTCACTCAAATCCAATTCATTTGCAAATCATGGTGTCATGTTCCTGATGTCATGGTCCTCTTTGAGAATGAAGAACAAACAACAACAACAAAATTCATTTGGATGACAAAAAAATCAGAAATATAAAGAGAACTGATAGGTAACAAAAAATGAAAAGAAAGAGAAACTAGTACTATTAGATCTCAAACTATACTACAAAAGAGTGATTATGAAAAACAATTTGGTTATGGGTAAAAAATAGAGAAGCTGATGACTGGATAAAATCAAATGTATAATACACAAAAGTAAATGAGAACAGTTGACTAGGGATGAGCAAAGATAAAGATGCCAGTAATTGGAGGAGGAACTCACCACTCAAACAAAAAAACTATTTTATCAAGAAACCATTCTGGTAGAAGATAGATGTATGTCAATATCATACACTGTTTACCAAGACAAACTCCAAATCAGTAAATGACTTAGACATCTTAAATACATTACAAAAACATGGAAGAAGTTGCCGATCAGAACTATGGACAGAGGAAGAGTTCATGGCCATAAAAATGATACAGAAAATTGCATAAGTTAAAAAAAATGCTTATCTTTTTTAAACTCATGAACAAAACCAATGCAGCTCAAATTAGAAAAGAAGCAGCTAAATTAGGGGCCAGAGATATTTGCACCAAATTTCTCTAATAAATATACCATTCTAAAATAGACAGGTAATTCATCGATAAATGGCCAAATGATATGAGTAGGCAATTATCAAAGAAGAAATCCAACTTTTAAACAGATATATGATAAATGTTCTACATCACAAAATATAGAAAAATACAAATCAGATTCTAAGGGTCCAGCTCACACTGTTAAGATTGACAATAAGAAAGGAAAATTACAAATGCTGGAGTCCACAGGACTCATGATAAAACATACTACTACCCATTCCCTGGTGATGAACTCAGTGAAGATTGAGACATTTATTTTGGATATGCCCAAAGTGGAAATTTGTTTTTATTGACTATATATGCTTATAAAAGTAATTCTTATTTTTCTTTTCTCAGTTGGAGTGAAGATGGAAGGGAGAAAATATAGATCTATGTGAAAACAAAATTGATTTTTTAAAGAGTCACCATTAGTGATTTTGGACAGAGCAGTTTCAATGGAATGAAGATATTGAAAGTCAGATTTGAGAGGATTTAGAATTTTGTGAGAGAAGAACTTAAAGCTGTGATTACAGGATATTCTCAAAGAGTTTCACTGGGTAAGGGAAGAGATATAGAATGATAGCTACGAGGGATGATAAGATTAATTCAATGTTTGTTTAATTAAGTATGCAAGAGACAAAATGTTTTCTGGCAGCAGGAAAGGAGATGGTATATAAGATAGAGACTTAAGAGTAGAGAGGGAATGGGGATGATAGAGAGAGCAATGTTCTGGAGAAGATGGAAAGGGAACAAATAAAACAATCATGTAATGGAGCATGTCTTGGCAAGAAAATCTAACTTATGGGAGACAGAAGAGAAAGTAGGAAGACTTAATATAATGGCCTCAATTTTTTTTTTCCAATGAAATGAGGCAATAGCCTAAGCTGGGAGACTTGAAAAGTGATGAGAATGTTTAGAACTGCTGAAGTAATGAGTAGGATAGCATACTGATTGGAGTATTTGAAAGGATATCTTTGCTGCAATGTGGACTAAGTTGAGAATATATAATAAAAATGTGCAATATCAGTCAGCATGGTTTAAGTGTTCCTCAGTTTCCAATCAGTAGAATGAAGAGTTAAAGAGCTGACTAGTTGGTGAAGTCTATGGTTGGAGTTTGTTAAGGTGTCATCAGCAATAGGAAAAAGGGAACAAGCATTACAGTGTGGAAAATGGAGATCAACTAATTGATGAAGAGGTCAAAATAGAGAGGGGAGGATAAAATAGCCAGGGTGGAGATCATGAGCAGTGAATAAATTGAGGTATGGAGGCTATGGGGATCATAGTAAGGATGAAAAGGAGTATGTAAGGCATAGGAAAATGAAGAATGATAAAAGACTGATGAGATAAAGGTATTTCAGAGATAATGAACATGAAGTTGAACACTTGTGAGAACAAAATCACGAGTAAGATCTGTGATCTATACCCACTATTTCTGGGTGTAATTGAGGTAGAGTAGAGGAGAAGATAATGGTCACTAAGCAGACTGAAGAACAGGAGAGTCAGAGTGTTGAAGTCACTTAGTATGAAGACAAGAGTTATGGTAGAAAGACTGTGAACCAGGCACTGAACTCATTGGGAAAGGAAGAATGTCATTGGAAGGGGTATATCATAGCCAACAGGATTTGGTGATAAATTTTAACATCTTAACTTTTAAGGAGGGGAGGTTGCTGAGTGATAATGACAGGGGAAGAGTCTGGAAGTGCTAATGATGAACAAGTGGTAGTCAACCTCCCCCATCATGTGAGTCAAGTGGGAGTCTATTGGTTATGAGAGCAAGTATAGCCAATATGGAAAAGAGTATCCAGGAAATTGAAATAATCAGGTCTAGGTGAATGCCAAGAGATGGAAGGAGCAAGAAAATAAAAGGTTTAAGAAGAGAACATGTACATTAATTATAAAAGGCATCATAAAGTTCAGGGTAGACATATCTGGAGTGGAATATTGTTGGGGATTGGGTTGAAGGAGATGAGAGGAATGGAGAAAACATTTGTTGAAAGAGAAATCCCCCCACCTTTCACCTTGACAGAGAATTGTTCAGAATCACTGGAACAAAAGTGGTTGATAGGTTGAGAGTAAGCTAACTATTGATGAAAGTGTCCAGATATAGTAGGAGAAAAGATCCTTTGAGGGAGGCAAATGATTAGACTATACAAAGTCCTTCTATGAGATCCATTCTTCCGGTAGGTGGTAATATTCTATATGGTGAGGCCCAATTAACAGCCACCAGTATGAGCAAAAGGTATTGCCTGAGGGAATTTGGTCAGAATGGTGGAACCAGCAGTTGGAGGTAGGTCTTGTCTAGTGATAGCTTGTGGAGAACAGGAGAATGTTCTGGGGAGAAGACAAGACCTGGATGTGAATGGTTGGATCCTGGGCTGTATAGATATTGATAGGAAAGTCTCTTTCAGGAAGAAGGAAAAAAAAACAAGGTGATGCAGTGGATATAACAATGGAGTTGGATTCAGTATATACCTGAGTTCAAATCTGGCTTAAAAATTGTATTAGCTGCGTGACCCTGGACCAATTATGTAAACTGTGTTTGTCCCAGTTTCCTCATCTCTAAAACAGGGATAAGAGCACCAATCTTACAGGTTTGTTGTAAGGATAAAGTAAGATAGCATTTTAAAATACAGTTTGCAAATGCTAAATAAATGTAAATTATTATTGTTGTTCTTTTTATTATCATTAAGGTGACTATGAAGTTCTCATATTTTATCAATTAGTCATTAAACATTTATTAAACACCTGTTATGTGTCAGGCATCGACCTAAGTTCTGGAAATACAAAAAGAGAGATAGGGCAATCCTTGCCTTCAAGGTGCTTGCTTTCTATACTTGCCAGAAGTGAAAGGTGTAGTCCTTTATCATTGTTACTGCCAGCCAAACTGGCAGAAACATTGATAGGCCTCCATCAGTAAGTGAAAATGCCTTTTTCCCTCTTTGGGATGTATTTGTCTAGAAACAATTATTTTTTTAAGTAGTTTTCTTTTTGTACTGTCACATCATTATCTGGTCCTGACATTGTACAAATAATCTGTGGGAAACAAATGTTCCAGTCCCATTGCATTAGTCTGTAAGGCCTTCAAAGACAGGTACTATTTTAATTCTTTCTTTGTATCCACAATGCCAACACAGTTGCCTGGTACCTACTAGGCGCCTAATTAATGCTAGTTTGACTGATTTTTGGAAAGCGTCTTTTGTTTTAAAACAAAATTAATACATAAGTAACTAAACAATCCCTGCAAATCATTTCACCAAAATGGTTTAGCCAAAGATCCTCATAAAACATTTGTAACTGATCATACATGAGATTTCACATTTTTGTAATTTACTTATTGCTAATATAAAGGATATATGTTTTTACTTGAACAATGTCATTCACTGTCCATTGATTTTGACTTGAAGGTGTTTTTATTTTTTTACCTTTTATTGTCATATTTATTAACATCTTTAGAGATGTTTATATAGTATTCCTTGGCTCTTCTCTATGGATAACTTCATACAATTATTGTGTATTTCTCTAAATTCTTTATAGTTGGCATTCCTCACAGCATACCAATATTTCATTACATTTGTATATGAAAATATATTTAGCCACTCTCTAGTCATTGAGCAAAAATTTTGTTTCCAGAGTTTTGCAATTAAAAATGATGTTGCTATGAATATCCTTGTACACATAGGTTATTGCTTGTTGTCATTAACCTCATCAGAGTACAGTCTCAAGTAGTGGAATCTCTGGATAAAATAGCGTAAACTTTTCCTGCATAATTCCAAATTGGTTTCCACAGCTGAAAAATTTACAACTATATCAGCACTGATTTGGTTTCTCTCTATATGGTCATACTAACATAAAAATTTCCCATCCTTTACTCTCTGCCAATTTGATAGGTGTGCACTGATATTTCAGAATTCTTTTGGTGTACATTTCTGTGATTACTCATGATTCTCATTATTTTTTTAGATGACTATAGTTTGCATTTATAAAAAATTGTTCATATTATTTGACTTGGGAATGACTATGAATTTTACAGATTTGTATGCATTATATCTAGGTTTTAGATGCCAGATTTTTATTAAATATAATTTATATAATGTTTCTCCTCAGTCTATGAAACACATTAACTTTTTTCTTGAAAAACATATATTTAATTTATATAATTGAAATAGTTCTTTTTATCATTTATAAATTTATCTAGCTAAAAATGTCAAAATTGTAGAGTACCAACAAGTACCATAGTTAAATTGTCCCCCCAAGAGTACTTCACAATAATCTGCAACAAAAATATATCTAAGTCCTGATCATAAAATCCAAGAAAAAATCATATTTTATTTTTTCAGTCTAGGTAAACACAGGGAGACAGAAAATTCTGTAGACACTAAAGATAGATCTAGATAGGAGTATGCTGTATTATACCCTTTTAGAGCCTTCTGGCAGAGAGACTGAATAAGGGCCTATCAGTGGCTGTGCAAGAGTGGTAAGAAGATCTCTTAACACCACACTGAGAAGTCCCAACTTATGGAGAGAACTGGAACAGTTGTTATCAACTGGCAGCCTTCTTGCTCACTAAATCAATTCAGTGTCATAATTCAGTGCAATCTAAAGAAGGGACCTCCTACTAGGATGGCAAACCTGGGCAAGAAGCAGTCATGAACCCTACATTGTGTACTCAACAAGGAGCAAGTCAAGAAACAAGCTATAGTTTTTTTTAGCTTTGACCTCATGGGAGAAATAGGAATTTAGAGCCATGATCCAGCCCAGTATTAAGATAGTAATGAATAACGAGGGCAAGAAGCCTAGACCAAAGAGGAACCAGAATTATGTGTGAACATTCAGAATTTTCCAGTTGAGTGTTCTAGTAGCATACTGGAACTTCAGTCTGGGCCAAGCCCACAGTTTTTTCTCATGCCCTTAAAGTTTGCAAATGCATGACCTGTACAGTCTGGTTTCCTGGAATAATACAAATGCAATAAATTCCCTAAGAAAGTAGCAGAAGCAGCCAAGAGGGCGCAAAACAGGACCAAAAATAGTTCAGTTATTTTCTCCATATGTGCATAGACCTTAGCCCTGACATAAAAGGATGAAGTCATGAAACAAGGTTGGAAGAATGAATAGACAAAAAATTCTTGCCATCCAGAATTATTGTGGTGACAAGGATGCTCAAGAGACAAAAACTAGAAGTCCATGACTCTAAAATATTTATGAGAAAACCCTTAAAGGAAAATAACTCTGACACTGGTTCAACTAGGATTCATGGAAGACATGAAGCAGATTCCTTTTTACAAAGTGGTAAAAATTATTTTCTAAAAGAAATATGAAACTAAGAGAAGAGAAATGAGAGCATTAGAAGAAAATAGAAAAGAAATTAAATTTATGGAAGCAATTTTTTCAAGGAGAAAAAAAAAACAGCTTGGTAAAAATAGTGAAATATCTTGGCCAGGCAACAAACTCCTTGAACATTAGGAATACAAAATAATGAATCCATAAAGGCCTTCAAAAATATTTTAAAAAGTAAAAATAAAACTTGTAAAATAAAGGAAAATTAAAAGATTACATATAAAAAGATTAACTAGAAAATAGATCAATATTATAAAATTAAATAATCATTGCAATACCTGGAAAACTTTATCAAAACATAAGGAAAAAAGAATCTATATGTCATATTTCAAGAAATTATGAAATGGCCCAGATCTCATTAAACAAGAGGAAAAAGTGAAAACATAAAAAAAGAAAATCTACCACTCACCTACTGAAAGAAACCTCAACATAAAAACCACCAGGGACATTATAGCCAAAAGCCAGATCAAAGAAACAATCTTGAAAGTGTCCATTACTAAAGAATTAAAATAGTGAGGAGCCCCAGTTAGGATTGCATAGGACATAACAGCCACCAAAGAGAAGCAGTGGAGAACTTGGATTATCATATTTCAGAAGGCAAATGATATAGGTTTACAGACAAGAATCACTCATTCTACCAGTAGAAAAAAAATATGAATTCTTAATGCAATAGAAAAATCCCTAGCATTCCTGACAAATATAACAGAGCTGCATAGAAACTCTGAAATACAAATATAAAAGGTAAGAGAAATAAAAAACGTAAATATGAATGATATTCATAAGGGATTAAACAGGGAAAAATTCTTTATGTTCTAATATGAAGAGATGTTATGTATGTCCCCTCAAGACCTTATGATTATTAATGGCCATAGAAAGAGTCTAATAAGACTGAAGACCTGAATGCCTGGTGTGTGTGTGTGTGTGTGTGTGTGTGTGTGTGTGTGCTTTGATTATTTTTAAAAAAGAAAGGAAAAGGAGGCAGAAAATGAATATGTTGGCCAGGGGAGAAGAGGAAAATTGTAGAAATTATCTCATGTAATTTGGGTAAACAAAATAGGAAGGAAATGGTGGGGAGAATTGATAGCACTTGAAATTTAAATTCATGTGAACTGAAGAACAGACACTTACAAAGTTGTGCTTGGAAATATACTTCAGCTATGGAAACAGGTGGGAAATGATAAAAGGGACAATAAGAGAGAGAGTGTATATTAAGGAGAGAATTAGTTTTAAGTAGAACAAAATCTGACAAAGAAGTTTGAATAGTGGGAGAAAGGGGGAGGGAGGGAGGAAGGAAGGGAGGAAGGAAGGAAGGAAGGAAAGAGAGAGAGAGAGAGAGAGAGAGAGAGATTAATAAAGAACATTTTCTTCCATCTTGGGAGAGGGGAAGAAAAGCAAAAGCATTTTATATCATATATAGTGCTCCAGTGCTGAACATGCTCCTCACTTTCCACCTTCTTCTTTATAAAGAGAGATTAGGAAACTGTAGATGTAAACTAAATAAAGGTCATTCTAGCACCCAAGAAGAGGCTATACACCAGAAAAGAGGAGGTTCCAGAACCCTGTTGGGTACCACTGTACGCATTTCAGGTCATTGCAATGAGATCAGGTGTCAACTGCCTACTATTTTGTGCTCTATCTATATAATATATGTGTATAAATTACCCTCAACTTCCTGACTGCATGTGTGTATGTGTGTATGCATAGTCATATATAAATATCCTAGATAATAAAATATGAATATATATAATTAACCCATGACATTCACATATACATATATATGAAATATAAGAATGACATGTATACATATTATTTGTTACAGGGATTTTATTTTCATTCTTTTTAAAATGTGGGTGGGTGTCAATGAGATAAGATGGATTTTATCTCCCTAAAAATATTAAATGTTGTTAATAAATACAGTTTAAAAAAAATCTAGACCATGTCTGGTTACAAATTTTTGTTCCCCCAAGAACTAAGAGAGGTGAACTTCTGTTCTAATTTTTCTTATGATGTGATATTATGTTTAGTTCATTTATTCATTTTGCACTTTTTGTGGTATGAGGCAAAATATATTGTTCTAACCCTATTTTCTGACAAGCTGTTTTCTGTCCCCCCCCCCACCCCCACAGGAGTACTTGTTAAACAAAGTCTCTTCCCTAGTCATTTGTGTTCTTGAGCTTTTCTATAGATTTGCTTCTAATTTTTAGTTGTTTAATCTATTACAGTGCTCTACTTTTTCTTTTTCCATCTGGTGCCAGAAAGTTTTTACCATTCTTGAGCTGGAATTTCATTTGAAAACGAGAACTACAAACTTCCTTCATTTCTACTATTTTCCCATTTCTTTTAATATTCCTACCCTCTGTTCCTCCATATAAATTTTGTAATCTTATCAAATACAGTAATATAGTCCCTTGGCAATTTGATTGGTGTAGCCTGACATCTTGTAGGTTGTATTTGGGAAGTATTATCATCTTGAACAGGAGCAGCTAGGTGGTACAGTAGATAGAGCACTGGACTTCGAAGCAGGAAGAACTTCATCTTCCTTAGTTCAAATCTGTCCTCAGACACTTTAGTAGCTATGTGACATTGGGGAAATCACCTAACCTTGTTTCCCTCAGTTTCCTCATCTGTAAAATGAGTTGGAGAAGGAAATGGCAGACCATTCTAACAGATTCACCAAAAAAAACCCAAATGGGGTCATGAAGAGTAACATATGACTTAAGAAAAATCATCCTTAATATATTCACACAATGTTAATGACTGGGAAATTTCTCCAGTTATTTAGGACTTCTTTCATTTCTGTCAACAGTGTCTTGAGATTATGGTTATATAAATCCTTTGAATGTCTTGGTAATTTAAGAGAAGAGTAATCATTAAATATCTATGTGTTCAATTGACTTCCTTTATCTTTTTTCTTAGTTTTTTCTTTGTGATATACAAAAAAATGCTTATGATTTCTTTGATATCAATACTTTAATGAAGGTAATGATTTTCTCAATTCATTTCCTTGTTGATTGTCTATGAGTTTCTAAATGTACCATTGTCTGTAAATTGACAACAACTCTAGGCAAAGAAAAGACAAAATTATCTTTATTTTTGGTCTTTTTTTCTGTAGCTACATTTCCTAGTAAAACTAAATAATAATGGAGAATGTGGGCATTGGAAAATTTTCCAGGCAAAGGCAGAGAGCCAAGATGACAAAATGGTAAGAAGCAATGTTGTGAGCTCCCTTCCACAAACTCCTCCAAATAGATATAGAAAATGTTTCAGACTGAATCCTGATTTGGAAATTGGCAAAAAAAAAAACATCACAGTGAGTCATTCCTCCAGCAGAAGGAGACAAACAGGGATGACTGAGATGACATCTTCAGACAGTAATATACTGAGTATGGGGTACTTCGACACCCTAGGAGAGGCTATGCATCAGGCAAAAAGGGGGGTCTGAAACCCCTAGTGGGGGTACCACCAGACCCATATTGGGTCATTGTGATGGGTTCAATGAAAACTTACAGCTCCCCCCCTTTTTTTTGGTCCATTATCCTATTCTGAGTCATGGATCCAGGGCAGAGTGAGGAGAGCTTTGTTTTGGTCAGGTGTCATAGGTTGGTATTATCAGGTAAATAATGTATAATGCCCTGGAAAGTGTATCAAGAAAATAAGTTCAGAAGCAAGCAGCAGCAGCAGCAAAAGCAATATGTCTCAGATACACAAGCTTAGAGTATCATTTCAATTCAAGCATCTAGCCCAGCATATAGAGGCATAAACATGACAGAAATCTCAGAACAAATGGGGACCTGGAAATTTTTCCACTTTAAACCAATACAGCTTTCCACCTGGCTGATATTACTGTTTCCAATAGCAGTCTACTCTTGTATAGACATTAACCCAGATCAGGCACTTTCACAAATCAGCTCAGTGAGGCAGCAATAAGAATTTTTCCCTCAATCAGATCGTACTGAAAGCTTGAAGGTTCCTAGCCTGTCTCTCTGATAACACAAACACAAACTCCTCTCCAACAGACCAGCCCAGACATTCTCTCCAGAAGTATCACAAAGCTCAAATGCAAATTCAAAGTATGGAAGAAGATTGGAAGAACTGACAAATAAAAAAAAAACTCACCAAAATGATCTACTATAGTAGCAGGGACATTTGAGACACAAATATAGAAGCAGAAAATGACCCCAAAAAACCTAGAAGTAATGTCTCAGAGAAAAAAGAGCACATGACCAACTAGAATTCTTAGAAGATATGAAGTTAGAGCATTTTTTGTTTTTTTTTTTTCAGAAATGATAATATTTTGAATGGAATGAGAATTCTTGGAAGAAAAATGGGAAAAGAAATGAGAGCTATGGAAGAAAGAATTAGAAAAAGAATTAAGAGCTTGGTACAAAAGGTATAAAACCTCACCCAAGCAATGAATCCCCTGAAGATTAGAATGAACCAAATAGAAGCCAATGACTTCATGAGGCAATAAGAAATATTACAACAAAGAACAACTTCCAGTGTTACTGCTATGAATAATGCAGGGTTTAGTTTTTATATAAAGTTTTTTTTTATTATGCCAAAGGAAAGTTATTTTATAATTATTTTAAACATTTTTATATGAATCAGTGCTATATTTTGTTGACAGATTCCTAATATTTATTATTTTTTGTCATTAATGAGATTTATTATATTAATCTTCAACAAGTCTCACATTCTTTATAAAAATCCAACTTAGTTTTGTTGATGTGATTGATAGATAAATAAAATATTATAAAAATGGAAGTCTTATGAAACTAGTGTAGAAAAATGAAGCCAATCATAGTACTCCTAGCTTAGAGTGCCAGGAACAAAACTTTATTAAGGTTGGCTAAAAAATGAGCATGTATAGGTTGTGTAGGGGTTTCCAGAGTGAAACAAAGGTTTTAATTCATCAAGATGAATTGATTTAGTGCTTTCTATGTTCCTGTCAGTCTGCAAAGTACTAGGCATACAAATAACAATGGGAGCTGATGAATAGGAGTTCTACAGAACATGTACAAAATGATCTTGCTTCTAACTCATAAGAGATCAGGCAGTCTGCTTCTGGAAAGTTATCATGATTTGTAATGTAGGGCTCTTTGCCCCAGGTCAGAACATACATAGATATTCTGTAATTGGCATTGCAATGACTTTCTGAATAGCATCTGGTCATCTAACCACATGCCTTTAAGTCAAATGATTTGAGTTAATATCCTACTTCTGAAATTCACTGCCCTTAGAACCTATGCAACCTTGGAGAAGTTAATGAAGCTCTCTCAAACTTAGTTTTCTCATTTTGTAAAATGAGAGGGCTCAACTAGATGACCTCTAAAGTCTCTCATAGCCCCCAGATCTATGATAATTTAACATACTGTTTGCCCAGATTTCCACTTGGGAATAATTGTCAACAATTCATTTAGTAAGTGCTTACTATGTACCAGGCCCTCAACTCCAATCATTTGGCAAATCCTATTAATGTGATCTCTATAACATCTCTTAAACCTGCCACCCAATCTCTATTCAAAATACACATCTCTCCTAATTCAGACACACATTGCTTCTCACCTAGACAAATAAAATGCTCAACTAATTGCTGTCCCTGCTTGTTGCCTCTCTCCTTTTCAGGTGTACAGTATACATTGGCCAAATTGATCTTCCTAAAGAAAAGGCTTGGCTACATTACTCCCCAGCTAAAGACACTTCAGGGACATTCTATTGCTTTAAAAACCGTGTGTGTGTGTGTGTGTGTGTGTGTGTGTGTGTGTGTGTTATTTAAAGTCCTTCAGACTGTTGCTCCAACTTAACTTTCCAGAATAATTACTGGACAAATTTATGCTTTCCATAGACAACATTTCACCTCCCATTACTGGGCCTTTGAACAAGCAGTCGCCTAGTAACAGGAAAAAAAAATATCAGTAGCAAAGGGAGAAACAGGTAATAAATTACTCAGGTAAGAAGGCTTGTGGGTTCCACATTCTTTATCTACTTACTATCAAAGACAGGTCACAGAATAGCAGGCAACTTAAATTTTCCAACTTGTGGTAGAAAAATGATATTACACTCACTAGTTGACAGACACATCCCAACCAATAACTCTATTCCTATAGCAATTACTACTAATTAGAAAAATTTGTAGAATGTTCCCTACACACATATGTGTTCGCTTAACCCCATGGAGAGTGGAATGGGGAGCAGCTTCCTTTTCATCCTAAGGAAGACACAAACCCATGTTCCAAAGAATAAAGATAGATAAATGTATGCAATTTTATCAGAGCCACTATAGATATTGTTCTTTTTCATAAGCATCTAATCCCTTTTGGAAACTTACTAAGCTTTTTGCGTCAGTAATATCTTGAAACAATGATTTGAATAACAAATTGGCAATGTCTAACATCTGTAAACCACCATGGCCTTTAAAAGGCTGTGTGAATATATACTGCTGTGGAGAAAGTGTCAGAAGATGGAACAGATGGATTGATATTTTAAATGAGTCAAGAAAACACACACACACACACACACACAAACATACACACTTTTCCTCCTCAAGGCATTTGTTCTTACAATGGTTGTACCTTAAATTTAAATTGAATTATCAGTAGGATTTAAATCAATATATCAAGTGAATTGAAACTACCTCTCACTGGTTGAGGAAATATTAGTCAATGAAACTAAGGTGTGGGGGTGGGGAAAAACCTCTAAACTCCAAAATAGTTGAATCACTGCTGATATGTGAAAGTGACCTTATTCTGAGAAATATTGATATGGGTCAGTACAGATAGTCAAGGGTAAGAGAATTCAATTCAATACAGTTCAACTTTTATTAAGTACCTATCCGTGGCAATGTAGAATTTAAAATGGGTGAAATGACACAGTCTTTGAACTTAAATAACTTAAAGTTGAGAAACAAGATGAAACAGGGGCATGGCATATATACAATGATGTGCTGGAATCCTGCTCTAACCAGCTTTCATGAATCAAATGTCAGCTTTTGAGTGTGATTATTTATACATTGAATCTAGAGATCAAGGCCTGATTTGTTTTGTACATTATTAGATTTAAGAAAGTAATGGAGAAAATTGTAATAAAACATATCAAATTTAAAATAGTTCTGTGAATGCTTTCCCCTCCTTTTTGAGATTCCATTGTTAAGTGCATATGTGTGTGTATGCATCTCTAAAAATGATAACAAAATCCTCCTTACTTACACACATGTCATGTTTATATGAAAATAAACATAAATAACATTTTCCCACATAATTGAGGGACCAAATACTAAAACAGCAGAAAGTAGAAGGAATAAAATGGGCTCTGTGGTGAATTGCCATTGCTCAGCTATTAACATCATAGGTTCTTAGACTTACAGTAAGACAAAAATGGAATGCAGAGACCAAGTAGTCATGAGATTTCATAGTTTTGTAGCTAGGAGCATGTTTAAGATCTTCCATACCAGCTTTTATATTTTACAATGATATCACTTAGTCCTAGAGAGGTTAAAAAAAATCCACTAAGGCCATACAACAAGTAGCAAAACCAGATCTAACCCAGGCCCTAAACCTCTAACTATGAGTTCAGTACTCATTCTGCTGCATCATCCTTCATCTAGAGAGGAAAAAAATATGTTAATAATATTGTAAGTCTAGGAAGCATTAAATTGCAAACCACAAAAGCAAATTATTCTTCAGGATTGAATCCAAATTTGGGTTAGTTACTCATCAAATTACAGTTGGAAGGTATTTGGATAATCAAAAAAAATAAGTTGATAATAAGTTGATAATCAGAAAAACAAGGGTGTTTGTTCCTTAGCCGGTCTGTCAGTTCAAATTGACCAATCACTAAGCAGACATTGAGCTACAAAGAGTTCTAGAGAGAGAACTAGAAATGGAGGGAACTAGAAATCTGAGCAAAACTTGGGGAAAGCCATGCCACATCTCACAAGCAAGCATATGGCATGGGTCATTGTGATTTTGAGCTACTCCTGAGTTTAAAGGGGGTGGGGTGAAAAACTAAAGGAAATATTATATCTACTTGCTCTACTACTGAACCTTTCCTTTATAAAACAAAACAAAATGAAAACCAAAATACACTTGCTGCCTAGAAAAGGTGGAGGGAATTGTGCTCTGATTCTCACTGGTTTCACTACAACTTCATGTTACACAACCTCAACTGGGCTCTTACTGTTGCAATGCAATACTTCTATATCTGCCCTATCAACTTATAACCTACTCACCACAGCAGCTCTTACAAAACTTTTTATTCTTCTTCAACAATCCAATGGCTCCCCAGTTCCCACCCTCTCAGCTGAGAACCTAGCTTCATATTTTACAGAAATAAATTGAGGCCATTAGCTTAAAGATATTTCTTCCTGATTTCATATTATTCTTAGGCCTTCACCATCTCCACCTTCCCTTTTGTCTCAGATGATGATATGGTCTTACTCCTTATTAAGAATAAGCTCTCTGGCTATAAATACTTTCATACCCTTTGATCTAGCAATACCACTCCTAGGGTTATATCCTAAAGAGATCATAGAAATGGGAGAAAGACCCATATGTACAAAAATGTTTATCGCAGCTCTTTTTGTGGTAGCAAAGAATTGGAAATTAAGGGGGTGCCCATCAATTGGGAAATGGCTGAAAAAGTTGTGGTATGTGCATGTTATGGAATACTATTGTGCTATAAGAAATGAGGAGCAGACGGTCTTCATATTCACCTGGAGAGGCTTATACAAACTGATGCTTAGTGAGAAGAGTAGAACCAGGAGAAATTTGTACACAATTACAGACACAACATATGTGTGATGACCAGCTTTGATAGACTGGACTCTTCTCAGCAATGCAGTGATAAAATTCAATCCCAAAAGACTCATGATGGAGAGAAATATCTGCATCCAGAGAAAGAACTAGAAAGAACTGAGTTTATATCCAGGTGGAAGCAAAATACCTGATCTTTTTCCTTCTCTTATTTGGTTTTATGTCCTCTTTACCATTTTTCATTCTAGCTGGTACGATCCATCCTTATAACCTGACTAATGTATAATGTAAAAGTATTTACAGATCCTATACTTGACTATATGCCGCCATGGAGGGGGGGAGGGAGGGAGACAAAAGGTGAAACTCAAGGAATTGTGGAATTGAATCCTGTAAATTAAAAGGAAACAAACAAATTAATTAAAATAAAAATAAGAAAAAAAGGAATAAGCTCTCTAATGGCTCAAGAATTCCCATTCCTTCCTATCTTCTCCAAAAGATTTCTTCCTGTGTCATACACTCTCTATCATTTATTTTTTTTATTTTTGTCTTTATTAATTTGTTTGTTTACTTTTAGTTTACAAGATTCTCTTCCACAATCCCTTGAGTTTCAAAATTTTTTCCCCTCACTCTCCTTCCTTCTCTCCCCCATGGCAACATGCAATCAAGTATAAGATCTGCAAATACTTTCACATTAGCCATTAGGTTATAAAGAAAGATTGCAACTGATAGAATGAACAATGGGAAAGAGGAAACAAAACTAAACAAGAAAAAGAGAGAGCGGGTAGTTTGATTCAGTCTGCATTCAAACTCTGTTCTTAAAAGTTCTTTCTCTGAATGTAGAAATCTCCTTCCATCATGAATCTTTGGAGTTGTCTTATAACCTTGCAATAGTGAGAAGAGTCCAGTCTATCAAAGCTGGTCATCACACATATGTTGTGTCTGTAATTGTGTACAGATTTCTCCTGGTTCTGCTCTTCTCACTCAGCATCAGTTTGTATAAGTGTCTCCAGGTAAATATGAAGTCTGTCTGCTCCTCATTTCTTATAGCACAATAGTATTCTATTACATTCATATACCACAGCTTGTTTAGCCATTCCCCAATGATGGGCATCACTTTAATTCCCAATTCTTTGTCACCACAAAAAGAGCTGCAATAAATATTTTTGTACATATGGGTCTTCCTCCTCCTTCTATGATCTCTTTGGGATACAACCCTAGAAGTGGTATTACTGGGTCAAAGGGTATGCAATTATTTATATGTCTTTGGGCATAGTTCCAGATTCCTCTCCAAAATGGTTGAATCAGTTCAAAACTCCACCAACAATGCATTAGTGTTGCAATCTTTCCACATCCTCTCCAGCATTTATCATTTTCCTGTTTTGTCATCTTAGTCAAACTGACAAGTGAAATGTGGTACTTCAGAGTTGTTTTGATTTGCATTTCTCTAATCAACAGTGATTTAGAGTATTTTTTCATATGCTTAAAGATACCTTTAATTTCTTCCTCTGAAAATTGCCTGTTCATATCCTTTGCCCATTTATCAATTGAGGAATGAGTTGTATTCTTTTTTTTTGCCTTTTGGGGGGCAATTGGGGTTAAGTGACTTGCCCAAGGTTACATGGCTAGTTTTTTTGTGTGGGTATTAAGTGTCTGAGGCCAGAACCAAACTCGGGTCCTCCTGACTCCGGGCCAGTGCTTTACTCACTGTGCCACCTAGCCATCCCTTTTTTTATGAGTTATATTCTTATAGATTTGATTCAATTTTGTGTAGATTTTAGAAATGAGGCCTTTATCAGATACACTTGTTGTAAAAATACTTTCCCAGTTTACCACTTCAGTTAATCTTGGTTACATTGGCTTTGTTTTACAGAAACTTTTCAATTTCATGTAATCAAGATTATGCATTTTCCATTTTATAATGCTCTCTAACTCTTGTTTGTTCATAAAGTCTTCCCTTCTCCATAAATCTGACAAGTAAACCATTCCTTGCTTTCCCAGATTTCTTACAGTACCAGCCTTTATACCTAGATCATGAACCCATTTAGATTTGATTTTGGTATATGGTGTTAGATAATGATCTATGCCCAGTGTCTGTCATGATATATTACAGCATTCCCAGCAGTTTCTGTCAAATACTGAGTTCTTATCCCCCAAATTGGGGACTTTGGGTTTATCAAACAGTAGATTACTATAGTCATTGACTTCTGAATCTCATGTACCCAGTGTATTCAATTGATCCACTACTCTATTCCTCAGCCAGTACCAAGTGGTTTTGATGACTGCTGCTTTATAATACAGATTATAATCTGGTATGGCTAGGCCACCTTCCATAGTATTTCTTTTAAATAATTCCCTTGAGATTCTGGACTTTTTGTTCTTCCAAAAGGATTTTGTTACTATTTTTTCTAACTTTATAAAGTAATTTTTTGGTAAATTGATTGGTATGGCATTAAATATGTAATTTCCTTTAGGTAAAGTTGTCATTTTTACTATATTCGCTTGACCCAGCCATGAGCAATTGATGTTTTTCCAATTAGTTAGTGTGAAATTAGTTAGTGTCAAAAGGTTTTGTAGTGGTGTTCATATAGGTCCTGGGTTTGTTTTGGCAGGTATATACCCAAATATTTTATGTGTATATTAACTTTAAATGGGATTTCTATTTCTATCTCTTGCTGTTGGATTTCATTAGAAATGTATAGGAATGCCAACTATTTATGTGGGTTTATTTTATGTCCTGCAATTTTCCAAATTTATTGTTTCAAGTAGTTTTTTACTTGATTCTCTAAGTATATTATCATATCATCTGCAAAGAGTGATAGCTTAGTCTCTTCTTTGCCTAACTTGATTCCTTCAATTTCTTTTTCTTCTCTAATTGCTACTGCTAACATTTCTAGTACCAAATTGAATAAGAAGGGTGTTAGTGGACATCCTTGTTTTACCCCTGATCTTATTGGAAATGCTTCTAGTTCATCCTCATTACATATAATACTTGCTAATGGCCTTAAATAGTTGCTACCTATTATTTTAAGGAAACACCATTTTTCTATACTTTCTATTGTTTTTAATAGGGATAGATGTATTTTTTCAAAAGCATTTTCTGCATCTATTGAGATAATCATATGGTTTCTGCTAGTTTTATTGTTGATATGATCAATCATACTGATGGTTTTCTTTACATTGAACCATCCTTGCATTCCTAGAATAAAGCCTACCTGATCAAAGTGCATTAATCTTGTGAATAAGTTGCTTTAGACTTTTTGCTAATTTTTTTGCATCTATAAATGCTAAAATTTATGCATCTATATTCATGAGGGTAATTGGTCTATAATTTTCTTTCTCCATTTTGTCTCTTCTCAATTTAGGTATCAGTACCATATTTGTGTCATAAAAAGAATTTGGTAGGACTCCACCTATTTTCCAAAACAGCTTGTAAAGTATTGGAATCAATTGTTCTTTAAATGTTTAATAAAATTCATTAATAAATCCATCTGGCCTTGGAGATTTTTCCCAAGGGAGTTCACTGATGGCTTGTTTATTTTTCTGAGATGGGGTTAAGTAATTTACTTCCTCTTCACTTAATCTGGGTAACTCATATTTTTGTAAATATTCATCCATTTCACTAAAATTGTAAAATGTATGTGCATACAATTGGGCAAAATAATTCTTAATTATTGTTTTAATTTCTTCTTCATTGGAAGCAGATTCACCCTTTTCAGTTTTGAAATTCATAATTTGGTTTTCTTCTTTCTTTTGTTATCATATTGGCTAAATATGTGTAAATTTTATTGTTTTTCATAAAACCAGCTCTTAGTTTTATTTATTAATTCAATAGTTTTATTAATTTCAATTGTATTAATCTCTGCTTTGGTTTTCATTATTTCTAATGTAATATTTAATTAGAAATTTTCATTTTCTTCTTTTTCTAGCTTTTTCAATTGCATGCCCAATTCATTGACCTCCATTTTCTCTAATTTATTCATGTATGCATTCAGGGATATAAAGTTTCCCCTAAGAACTGCCTTTGCTGCATCCCACAGGTTTTGGTATGTTGCCTCTTTATTGTCATCCTCTTGAATGAATTTACTGATTATTTCAATAATTTCTTGTTTGACCCACTCATTCTTTTCAATACAAAATGTATGTGAGTCATTTTTTTTGGGGGACTTGTATTTTGGAATAATGTGTTGTGTCGGTTAGCTTGTGTGTGTGTGTGTGTGTGTGTGTGTGTGTGTGTGTGTGTGTGTGTGTGTGTGTTAAGTGTCTGAGGCCGGATTCAAACTCAGGTCCTCCTGACCCCCGGGCTGGCCCCCTACTCACTGTGCCACCTAGCAACCCTGACCCACTCATTATTTAGGATTAAATTATATAATTTCCAATTAGTTTTTAGTCTATCTTTCCATTGCCCTTCATTGCGTATGATTTTTGTTGCATTATGATCTGAGATGGATGCATTTAATATTTCTGCCTTTCTGCACTGAATTTTGAGGTTTTTATGCACTAGTACATGGTCAATTTTTGTGTGACATGGCCCACTGAGAAGAAGGTATATTCCTTTTTATCCCCATTTGGTTTTCTCCAAAGATCTATCATATCTAGCCTCTCTAAAATTCTATTCACCTCCTTAACTTCTTTTTTGTTTATTTTGAGGTTAGATTTATCAAGTTCAGAGAGGGGGAGATTGAGATCACCCTCTAGTATAGTTTTGCAGTCTATTTCTTCCTTTAATTCCCTTGACTTCTCCTCTAGGAATTTGGATGCTATACCACTTGGTGCATATATTTTAAGTAATGACATTGCTTCATTCTCAATGGTGCCTTTTAGCAGGATATAGTTTCCTTCCTCATCTCTTTTAATTAGATCTATTTTTGCTTTTGTTTATCTATGATAAAGATTTCTACCCCTGCTTTGTTTTTTACTTTATCTGAAGCCTTATATATTCCACTCCAGCCTTTTACCTTTACCCTGTTTGTATCCCCTTCTTTCAAATATGTTTCTTGTAAACAGCATCTTGTAGGATTGTGGTTTTTAATCCAATCTTAAATCTGCCTCCATTTTATGGGAGAGTTCATCCCATTCACATTCAAAGTTATGATTACTATCTGTGTCTTTACCTTCATCCTATTCCCTCCCCTGTTTATGTTTTTGTTTCTTCCTCTCCCTTCCCCTACTTAAGAGTTTTCCTTATAATTACTGCCTCCCTCAGTATTCCCTCCCTGTGCCACCCCTTTACCTACCCTTTCCTTCTACTACTATTTCCCTCCCTTCTAACTATCCCCCCCACCTTTTTAACCCCACACCTTACCCCTCCTACTACCTATAGGGCACAATGGAGTTTTATACTTATCAGAGTATGTTTTTCCCACTTTGACCCCAAACTAATGAGAGTACATTTCATACAGTGCTCCTCTCCCTCCCTCCTTTCCCTCTAATATAATGAGATGGTTTTTTTTGTCTTTTCACATTAAAATCTTAAACTTAACTGATTATGGTGATCCCTCCTTGAGCCAGAACCAATGAGAATAAAGTTCACTTGATGTTCATCTCTCTCCCTCCTTCCCCTCTACTATAGTATGTTGTTATGCCTCTTTGTGTGACATAATTTACCTTTTTCTGCCTCATTCTTTCTTTTTCTCCCATTACAGTCCCTTTGAACCCCTTAATAAGGTTTGTAATCATCAGATTAGTTCATTTATACCCACACCTTCTATCTAGGTATATCCCCTTTAAATGACACAATAATTACATCAATTTAAATATTGACAGGTATCTGCTTCTCATATAGGGATGTAAACAGTTTGCTCTCATTGAATCCCAAGGTGGTGTGTGTGTGTGTGTGTGTGTGTGTGTGTGTGTGTGTGTAACAGAGAGAGAAAAAGAGAGAGAAAGAGAGAGAGAGAGAGAGAGAGAGAGAGAGAGAGAGAGAGAGAGTTTTCCTTGTTTACCTTTTGATATCTTTCTTGAGTATTGTAATTGGAGATCAAATTTTCCATTGAGCTTTTTCATCAGGAAAGTCTGGAAGTCCCTTATTTCATTAAATGACCATCTCCTTGCCTGAAATATGATGCTCAGTTTTGCTGGGTAGTTTATCTTTTTTTTTTTTTTAAATCTTAGATCTTTTGCCTAATGAAATATCAAATCCCAATCCCTCCAATCTTTTAATATAGAAGCTGCTAGGTTCTGTGTAATCCTGATTGTAGCTCTATAATATTTGAATTGTTCCTTTTTGGCTGCTTTCAGTATATTCTCCTTGACCTTGTAATTCTAGAATTTGGCTGCTATATTTCTTGGAGTTTTCAATTTGGAATCTCT
This sequence comes from Petaurus breviceps papuanus, assembly GCF_028583685.1. Taxonomy (NCBI): domain Eukaryota; kingdom Metazoa; phylum Chordata; class Mammalia; order Diprotodontia; family Petauridae; genus Petaurus; species Petaurus breviceps. The sequence continues at coordinate 63,049,060 of NW_027186296.1, read as the reverse complement.
TTCAGGAGGTGTCTGGGGAATTCTTTTGGTAACTATTTTACCCTCTGATTCTAGGACCTCAGGACAGTTTTCTTTGACAGTCTCTTAAAGGATGTTTTCCAGGATGCTTTGTTCATCATGAATTTCCAGTAGACCAATAATTTTTAGGTTATCTCTCCTGTATCTGTTCTCCAGGTCAGTTGTTTTTCCAATGAGATAGTTTAGACTTACTTCCAATTTTTAGATCTTTATGTTTTGTTTGACTGACTCTTGATGTATGATAGAGTCCTTAGCATTGATTTGATTGATTCTAATTTTTAGTGAATTATTTTCCTTGGTTAGTTTTTGAAGCTCCTTTTCCCTCTGTTCAGTTTTAATTTTTATGGAGTTATTTTCTATAGTTCGATTTTGAACCTCCTGTCCCAGTTCACCAATTTTACTTTTTTTGTTTGGTATTTTTTTTTAGGGCAATTGGGGTTAAGTAACTTGCCCAGGGTTACACAGCTAGTTGTGTGAGTGTGTGTGTGTGTGTGTGTGTGTGTGTGTGTGTGTGTGCGATAAGTGTCTGAGGCAGGAACTGAACTCAGGTCCTCCTGACTTTCCTCACTGTGCCACCTAGCCCTCCAAATTTTACTTTTGAAGGATTTGTTTTCTTTAGTGGGACCTTTTTTTCCAATTTGGTCAATGTAGACTTAATTTTTTCTCCTACTTCTCTAATTTGGCTTTTTAAATCTTTCTTGAGCTTCTCCAAGAATGCTTTCTGGGCTTGAGATCAGTTCATATTTCCTTCTGTGGTCTTAGGTGTAAGTATAGAGTCCATGTTTCCTCTGAATTTGGTTGCTCTTGCTCACTATAATAGGATAGTATCATTCTTGATTTCCTAATTCCTTCTTTCCCATTGTGACTGCCTATGTCCTGAATTTTTAGAGTGGATATCTGCTTCTGGGGTAGTGATATATTACACTTCTCAGGCTGGGAGGTAGGAGTTTGGTTGTTAACTTTGTGTTCTATAGACTCTGGCTGTCTAGTCTGAGGCCAAGGCCAGGACTCTCAATGTTTCCTCTGAGTTACCCTGAGGCTCACAGAATAACCTGTGGGGTAGGGGTGGTCTGGACACTTCAGATTTCCACCTCTGTTTCTCTGGGCTACATTTCAGGCAGGCTCAGCAGCTGGAGGCCAGCAGAACTGGTGTCTGCAGATTCCCCTGGTGGTGCTAAAGCACATCTAGTCTTCTGTTGTTTGTGATTGTTGGCTCCACCCCCCTGGGCTTGAGGAGCTTCTGCTGGTCAGCTGAGGTGGGGCTTGTTGGGATACCTCCTGCCCTTCCTCACTGACTCCCAAGCCTGAGGCTGTTTCCACTAACTCAGGATTTTACTCTGGGTGGGACATTTATCTCTAGGTTTTCTGGGTCAGGGAGGGGGGACACAGAGCAGTTAGTGTTTACTCTTCCACCTTGTCTCCTGGGAGATTGGGTAGGTAATTTTCAAACATCCAGGCTGTGGGCTGGTAGCCTCAAGAGAAGCTGCTGTAGCTGCTGTGGGCCCTTTGCTTTATCATTCCCAGTTCTGACTGATCTGTCCTGCAGTGAGATGTCTGCAAATTGCACTTGAGGTGGGTGAGTCCGGTGGCTGGGGCTTGCTCTCACTCCACTCTACTCTGCACTCAGGTCAGTGCTGGTGCAGTACTGATGTGCTCCGTGCTCTCCCTGGCAAGACCTACATGAGCATTTTCCTGGGCTGGGAATCTGCCACACTCTGTCTCCCAATGGCTTCTGCCACTCTAAAATCTGTTCAGATTCACTTTTTTAAAGCTTAGTGACAGAATTCATGGAGAAGCTTAGAAAAGTTCCTACTTCCTTTATTGGCTCTGCCCCTCTATCATTTATTTTCAATATTTCTTTGTCTACTGTCTTATTCTCTATTGCCTTAAAAACATACCTATGTCTCCTCCATTCTGAAGAGACCCTTATTTGATCCTTCTATCCTTGCTCACTTTCATTCTATATCTCTTCCCTTTTTTGTGGCTAAATTTCTCAAAGATATCATCTATAATAGGTGTCTCCATTTTCTCTCTTCTCACTCTCTTCTTAACCTTTTACAATCTGGCAATCATTACCCAAAAACCGTTTTCTTCAAAATTGCCAATAATCTCCGAGTTTCCCAATCCAAAGGCCTTTTTTCACTCATTCTCCTTGACCCCCGTAAAAGTTTTGACACTATTAATCAGCTTCTCCAACTTGATACTCTCTTCTATCTACATTTTATACTCATAGTCATGTTACCATTACTTTTCAATCTTCTTTGCCCACCCCTGCTCACATTAGCTGAGTAACATCTCTTGAATATGTCCTCTTCTTTCCTCTGACATTGTCATCAATCTAGTGTATCTTATATTATCTCACTCCTGGGCTATAGAAATAACCTGCTCATGGATTTGCATGCCTCAAGCCTTTCCCTACTCCATTTGGCCACTAAAATGATTTTCCTAATGCTCAGATCTGATTATGTCATCACCCTATTCAATAAATTCAGGTTCAAATTCAAAATCTTGTGTTTTTTTGGTTTGTACAAAATCTTTAATACCCTATCTCCCTTCTACCTTTCCAGTCTTCTTAAACCTTCCTTCTGCAAAATACTCTTTGATCAATTGACTCTGGTCTCTACTGTTCTACCAGTAAAACTCTCTATCCCTTGCCACCAGGCATTTTCCTCTGGCTGTCCCCCATGCTTGGAAAGTTTTCTCCCTCCTCATCTTCATTTCCTTACTTCTGTGTCTTCCTTTAAGTCCCAAATAAAATCCCATCTTCTATAGGAAAACTTTCTTGTACAGCCCAACCCCTCTTAAGTATAATGCCTTCCATGTGTGATTTCCTATTTATCCTCATTTATCACTTCTTTTCTACACATTTGTTTTCATGCTGTCTCACTCATTAGTTTTTGAGTTACTCAAGGGAAGAGGCTATCTTTTGCCTCATTTTGCATTTCCAATGCCAAACACAAATATCTGCTACACAGAACGTGCTTTATTTTTATCTTTGTATCTCTAAAACTTAGCAATCAGTCCACTATTTAAAAGATACTTAATAAACAGCTAATGTGATGAATTCTGAGAGCCAAAATGTCAGCATAATCAGTAAATTACTGTAACTCTCCCATATTCACCTCCAAACAACCATAAAATTATGCTCCAAACAAATCCTGGAACAGCAGAATGAGGAAAAAGATGGGATGAAATAATATTTTAGCCCAATAACCTGGAAGATAGGCAAGAAAGGTCTGTCACACTCAGGTAAAAGGGGAGTTCATTCCTGGAGAGGAAGTATCCCAGCAAACAAACAGCAAGCACCACCTCAGCAAACCAGTGGGAGATTCTGAATTGCAGTGAGGTGGAACAGGTAACTGTTAATGCCAGGACCCCCACATACATTAGCATAACCAGGGAAACCATTAGAATCCAGTTCTGAGATACACCACATATTTCGCATAGACCTGGGCAAACAGGCATCCTCCAACATGACAATAAAGTAGATCAGATCTCCCATGTTTCAGTGTACCCAGGGGCAAACAGGCATCCTTCAGTGGCCAGACCACCAGGTGCTTCATTGTAACCCCAGGGAAATACAGAAAAAAAAAAAAAACTACCAGACCTCAAAGAGTAAAAGAAAAAAAATGGGAAAAGAAATGAGAGTGATGCAAGAAACTTAGGGGGAAGGAGTCAATGGCTTGGAAAACCTTTTAAAAAGCAGAATTGGACAGATGGAAAATAAGATAAAAATCCATTGAAGAAAAGGACTCCTTCAAGAGTACAATTGGTGAAATGGAAAAGAAAGTACAAAAGCTAATTGAAGAAAATATCACTTTAAAAGTTGAAATTGGGCAAGTGGAAGCTAAAGACTCTAGGAAATATCAAGAATCAATCAAACAAATTCAAAAGAATGAGAAATGGAAGAAAATATAAAATACATCATGGGGAAAAAAAGCTGACTAGAAAACAGATCAAGGAGAGACAGTTTCAGAATCACTGGACTACCTGAAAGTCATAATCTAAAGGAGGACCTGGACATTATATTTCAAGAAATTATCAAGGAAAACTGCCCTAATATCCTAGAACTCGAGGGCAAAAGAGTCATTGAAAGAATTCACTTTTCTCTTCAGGAAAGAGATCCCAAAATAAAAACTCCATGTGACATCATGGCCAAATTTCAGAAATATTAAGTCAAGGGAAAAAATACTACAAGTGGCCAGAAGGAAACAATTCAAATATCTGGGAGTCAAATCAGGATTATGCAGGACTTGGCAGCTGAAACATTAAAGGATCAGATGTCATGAAATATGACATTCAGGAAAGCAAAGAAGCAAGGACTACAGCTAAGAATCACTTATCCAGAAAAATAAATTATGATACATCAAGAAAAAAATGGATATTCAGAAATATAGAAGTATTTCGAGCCTTCCTAAAGAGAAGACCAGGACTAAACACAAAATTTTATCTCTAATATAAAGACCCAAGAGAAACATAAATAGGCAAAAAGGGAAAGAAAATGTGAGAAATTTGATGGAGTTAAACTATTTTACATCTCTATATGAGAAGATGGTATTTGTAACTCTTAAAAATTATACCACTAATATTACAGCTAAAAAGAATATAGATAGAAGGTAGGGGTATAAGGTGAATTTGAGGGAATGACAAAAAACTAAGAGATGAGAAAGAGGAGTAAATGAGTACAGAAGGAAGGGAGAGTTAGAATGAGGTAAATTATTTCATGTGAAGAGGCACCATAGACATATTAACATGGGGGGAAGATGGGATGGTGGATGATGAGCATTGCTTGAACCTTACTTTCTTCAGTAGCAACCCAAAGAGGGAACCATACACACAATCAGTTGAAAATAGAAATCTATATTGCCTGATAGGGAAGTAGGAAGGGATATCAAGTAACTGAGAGCAGGGATTGACAGAAGGGAGGACAGATCAATGAAGGTAGCAGACAGAAGCAAAACACTAGTGAGGAGGGAAAGGGTAAAAGGAGATATAGCAAAGACAAGAGGAAGGATAGGATGAAGGGAAATGCACAGGTAGCAATTATAATTGTAATGTGAATGGGATGAACTCTCCCATGGAAGTGGATCAAAAACCAGAATCTTAAAATATGATGTTTACAAGAAACACACGTAAAGCAGAGACACACAAAGAGTACATATGTAAAATGCTGGAGCAGAATCCACTATATTTCAACTGAAATTTAGAAAAAAGGAGTAGCAATCCTGATCTCAGACAAAAATAGAACTAGTAAAAAGATAAGGAAGGAAAGCACTTCTCACTAAAAAGTACCAGACAATTAAACACTACCTATGTACATCTATACACACATTTATGTAAATAGAAAAATATAAATATAGATATGCACCAAGTGGTACAGCATCCAAATTCTTAAAGGAAAGAGAGTTATAGGAAAAAATAGAAAGCAAGACTATACTAATGGGGGACCTCAACTGTCCCCTCTCAGAATTCAATAATTCCAACCAAAAAAAAATCAAGAAAGGAACTAAGTAAATAGAATATTAAAAAATTGGATATGACAGACCTTTGATAGGATTTAGTTATAAAGAGTGGCACAAGGAAATTAGAAGAGCAAAGGAGAGTACCTGTCAGAAAATATGGGAAGGAAAACAATTCATGGTCAAATGAGATAGACAGCATTACAAAATTTAAAATACAGAATTCTGATTATGTTAAAGAGTTTTTGTACAAACAAAAACAATGCAATAAGTATTAGAAGGAAAGCAGGAAGATGGGAATCAATCTTTACAAGTACCTCTGATAAAGGTCCCATTTCTCAAATATGAGAACACAAGCCATTCCCCAATTGATAAATGGTCACAGAATATGAATAGGCAGTTTTCAGATGAAGAAATCAAAGCTATCTATAGGCATATGAGGAAGTGTTCTAAATTACTTTTTATTAGAGAAATGTAAAGTAAAACAACTCTGAGATACCACTGCATACCTAATAAGATTGGCTAATAAATATGACAGAAAAGGAAAATGACAAATACTTGAGAAGATGTGGAAAAACTGGGACACCAATATACTGTTGGTAGAGTTTCAAACTGATCCAAACATTCTGGAGATCAATTTGGAACTATGGCAAAAGGGCAACCAATTTATGAATACCTTTTGATCCAACAGTATCACTACTAAGTCTGTATCCCAAAGAGATCACAAAAAAAGAGGAAAGGACCTATGTACAAAAATATTTACAGCAGTCATTTTTGTGGTGACAAAATCTTGGAAATTGAGGGGATGCCCATCATTTGGGGAATGGATGAACAAGTTGTACTATATGAATATAATAGAATACTATTCTGCAATAAGAAATAATGAAAAGGCACATTTCAGAGAAACCTTGAAAGAGTTAGATGAACTGCTTCAAAGTGAAATGAACAGAACCAGGAAGACATTGTTCGTATACTACCAGCAATGTTGTGTGATGATCACCTATGAATAACTCAGCTCTTCTCAGCAACAGAATGATTCAATACAAGTACAAAACACTGATGAAAGAAAATGCTATCCATGTCCAAATAAAAAACTGATGGATTCTGAATGAAGATCAAAACATATTTTTACTTACTTTATTCTGTCTCTTTTTTTCTTTGGATCTGCTTCTTCTCTCACAACTGAGAGTAGTACAGAAATATTTTACATGATAGCACATGTATAACTATATGAAATTGCTTACCATTTTTGAAGAAGGGGAGGGGAGGGAGAGAGAAACATTTGGAACTCAATATCTTCTAAATATGAATGCTAAAAATTTTCTTGACAGGTAACTGAGGAAAAATAAATTACTATTTTAAAAAATACTTGATGTGTTGAATTGAAAGGAAATATTCAATGAAGAATATAAAATACTTATGAAAGTAGCAGAATTATAGTACATATTAAATATGTATCTCAGTTAATTCTTACAAAATATTGCTAGAGTTCAAAAGTCAGGTATTCTACGTGATAGATAACCAGTGTCATGCCAAGAACTCCATCTTAAAGTGGTTCTTCCCAACTATTTGGCATTCGTGTGTCACACAATAATTATCCTATTAATCTAAATTAAACCCTTATCTCAGACATTTCATATAAAGTGTGAGCATAACAATTACCAAGGGGGAAAAGAAGATAATTCCAGGAAACACATCCTGTCATGAAATCAGCCATTGTATTTCTGGCAGCAAAGAAGAAATATGCTTTTAATTTCATATATATACTTACAGGGGAACTAAAAAAGCTTTTATCTTTATAAGAAATGAAATAAATCATGTTTTAAATATTATTTAAAGACATCAAACTAATCTATAGGTTTTTGTTTTAAATGGCAACTATATGAAATTCTTCCCTTTGAGTATAAAAATCTATGTTCCAAAATAGAACAACCCTTTGAATGAGGTAAAAAAAAAAGGACCAGAGATTCTGAGGTCCTTACCTCTTTATAAGTTGACCCTATGATCTATATCCTCAGGACAGTAGTACAGTAAGGCACCAGGACACATTTGGTCATCAGAAGATAAGCATTAGTTTTCTGGATAAGTAGGTCAGGTTAATACAATTCCAGTTACCAGCATTGCTTACTTAGAGGTAAGGTCATTCTTTGGCACTCAATTCAAACAGAAAAAAATTATACATTTGCATACATATACACACATACATACGTATCAGATGTGTACATGCATACATACATACATACACACATTCATGCATGTAGATTTATGTATAATCCTTCTTCTGCCTTACAGCCTAGTAGAAAAAAAGAACTAAGAACAATGGGTAAAAGTTGTAATAAGGAAATTTAGAATTGAAATAAAGCTACAACTTCACCTGTTAATAAATAAGTAGATATAAGAGAGTGAAATTATTTCACTTTGGTGGGAGTAGGTTCCCCTTCTTTGGATGTCATCAAGCTAAAGTCAGCTTGTTGGGTATACTATATCACTTGTTGGGTATGCTACAGGGAGTTATGATTGGATTAAATATCAGCTACTTGCATTATCTGGCAAATGGGACTAAATAGCTAGACATGCTCAGTAGGGGCATAATGGAAAGCTCACTAGACTTCAGTTGAAGGGAGCTAGGAACAAGTCATGGCTCTGATACTTGTTGGCTGTGTTGGACCATCAGCAAATAATTTCATATATCTGAGACTCAATTTTCTCAAAAATTAAATAAGAATGATAATAATTATACTAATTGCTTCCCCCTGTTGTAAGGAAATCATTCTATACATTAAAAATCACTATATAAGTGTGAGCTAATGATTTTCCCAGGGGACAAAATATAGAGTGGAAGCCAGCTATGCAGACCAAATGATCCTTCAAATTGGGTTATCTAGGAGGGGCAATAGAAAGACATTACAATAGTTTGCTCTCACTGTCTCCAGAGGGTACTTCCCTGCACATTGGGGAAAAAGAAACAGAGAAATCTGGTTGATTATTGCTTTTTAAAGATGGTGGATTCATTATTACTAAAGCCAATTTAAGGTTTCTCCCCACTAATCCCTGGCTCTGTAAGAGCTGCAGGGTATATTCCTAATGGCTCCTAGGTTGTTTTTCTGCCTGTATAAAATTCTTTGGATAATTACCAATCCAAATTAGTCCTGTTTCCATTTTCCCTTAAAAATGGTTTATATATACATACACACAAACACACACCACAATAATTTCTTGTCTAATTTCTAATTATCACTGTTGGACTCAAACTGATAGTATTTTTCTCACTTTTTTTTTTCAGATCTTCCTTCTTGCTCTGATGGTGGCTGTACTAATCACCTTGGTATCTATCACCGCTGGGTGTGTCACCACCTGTATATGTGAAACACTTACTGCCAAGATGATAATTTCCTAGCTTTTCTTTTTACAATGTAGAACATTCCTGTCTTATTTTCCTTTAAAAGTTCAAGAGAGATCAATGAGTTTATCCTGCATAGCACCAGTTGCAATCTATGTAATACTCTATAACCACTCCTTCAGAAATTTCCCAGACCATTTCATCACTAGAACAAAAGATCTCAGAACCAAGTTTGGGGCTCTGGAAGAAAAGGGGTTTAGCTCAAAGCCAAACCAGACATTTTTGCACCCTTGGCAAATAAGAGGAAGTTCATGCTTAGTTGTGTGGGGTGAAGATATAAAGGAAAACAAATATGCTCGGATGTCAGCAGGAGACTACTTACTGTTAAGATACCACTTGTCAGGTAGTAGAATCAGAAGGAGCACCAGAGGAGGAGTTCACCTCAAATGAGATCTGTCAGCTTTCTAATTTAGCTAATAATTCTTGGTAACTAGAATTTAAGTTCTTTAATTATATGCTACTGAAGAACCGTAAGTATAATCCACACCCTCTCAATTCAGAACCTAGGGGCAAAGCCTGGTCAGACCACTCTAGTTATAGGTATGGTTAAGTAGGGCAACAACCACCACAAAGACAAGTCAGGGTGAAATCAAGTGCCAATTGAGAACTTCTTTAAATTCAATGACTATTAACAGCTGAGGTGTTGGCCCCCTACATGAAACCACTGTTTACTAGCTAGTCCCCTGCTGTCATATCTCATTGACCATAGGAAAGTGAGAGGAGAGCCAGGATGTCAGGATAAGCCTTGATGGGGTAGAGAGAAAAACATGAGTAGTAGTCAAACATCAGTTCAAGTATAGATCATATAGAATGATATGAAGAAAAAATAATAACAGTAGCAATTAACCTGAGCAGGACAGATGAATGGGCAGATTAGAACTGGAGATCACCTGGGTCAAACTGTGGAAAACCTGCACTGGAAGTGGGAGGTTGAGGCATTGAACAACAGGCTGAATCCTGATTCTTTCTGAAGGGGTAGCCCAATGTATAGTGGATCTTGGCAACTATTGTAGCTTTTCAATGTGAGCTAGTTTAAACCCTGAATGTATGACATGAACTGCAATCTGAGTGTGAAAGACTAGTTACAAAGTTAAGCCACCTGCTTATTACTCAATAATACAAAGTCTGTTTTCTGTAAGAGCTGGCTACATTTACAAAAAAAAAAAATAATAATAATAGTGACCACATTATTCTTGGCCGTCTTTGGGGTATTTACTAACAAAGTTCCTATTTTGTCCAAAATTACTGAGAGACAAGGTAGCTTCAAGGAACAATGAACAATTCCATTGATTAAATATATATATATATATATATATATATATATATATATATATACACATATATATATATACATATATATATATTGGACTACTTGTCACCTATCCCACTAAGGGTGATGGAGCATGGAAGTAAAGTAAAGGCGAACCAGGAGACTGATACTGAAGTTCTTACCTAGTCTCAATCACTGAATGGGCATTGCCTTTATCAAATTGAGCCGGGGAAAAGATCTTAGATGAAAAATGCCAAGATCCTCCACTGCATCCAGGGTTATCTCCAGTCATCCTGATCTATGCCTTGCCACTGGGTCCAGATGGTATGTCATGGCATCATCCCTCTGATGTCATAGAGTTCTTCAGGAATGAAGGACAAGCAGCAGCAAATTTTGATGGCGAAAACCTGGCAAGATATTTTGAGATTTACTGACTAGATTTCTTTCCTAATTTAAATGCTTTATTAACTGCTGATTTACATCATTCGTTTCCGCCACATTTTGAGTTACAAATTTTCTCCCCGTTTTTCCCCACTGATCCCCCCCCAAAACAGCAGTCCCACAGGATATCCCCACCTCCAATCTGCTCTCTCCCATATTTTCTCCCATACCCGTTTCAACTTTTCCAGTGGATCTCTATGCCTCAGTGCCTGTATATCTTTTTTCTTAATTACATGTAAGACGGTATTAATAATAGTATATATATATATATATATATATATA
>NW_027186296.1:62989978-63033190 GCF_028583685.1 Petaurus breviceps papuanus | reverse complement strand
ACTTCCTGGAGGATGCTTTCCAGGCTCTTACTTTGGTCATGGCTCTCAGGCAGTCCAATAATTTTTAAATTATCTCTCCTGGATCTATTTTTCAGGTCAGTGGTTTTTCCCACGAGATATTTCACATTGCCTTCTATTCTTTCATTTGTTTGGATCTGTTTAACAGCATCTTGATTTCTCATAAAGTCATTAGCTTCCATTTGCTCCAATCTAATTCTGAAGCAATGATTCTCCTCAGTGAGCTTTTGAGATTCCTTTTCCATCTGGCAAATTCGACTTTTTAAGGCATTCTTCTCCTCATTGCCTTTTTGAGCCTCCTTTGCCATTTGAGTCAGTCTGTTTTTTAAGGTATTATTTTCTTCAGTCAGGCTGTTGACTCTCATTTCATAATTGTCTTGCATTGTTCTCATGTATCTTCCCAATTTTTCCTCCACTTCTCTTATCTGCTTCTTAAGGTCCTCTATGGCCTGTAACCAGCTTGTATTTTCCTTTGAAGCTTTTGGTGCAGGAGTTCTGACTTCACTGTTTTCCTCCTGTTCCATGCCTTGCTCCTTCTTATCCCCAAAATAGGAGTGTAATGTTGGAATCTTCTGTCTTCTTTGTTTCCTTTGTCTGCTCATTTTGCCACTCAATGATTTGACTTTTGGGCTTTTTGTCACAGTAGGACTCTGCCACCAGACAGGAGAGTTTTCTTCCCAAATGCTGGGGTTTTCTCAGCTGCCGGAGGTATTAGATGGGTGCCCTCTCTGAGGTCTCCACACGCTCTGGCAAGCTGTACACACCCCAGGACCTCCACCCTAGACTGCAATCCAGATCCAAGCAGGTTAAAGCAAGAGCAATGACCCCTCAGACTGGTGCTTTGTCCCCCTACACTCTGCAGGCCAGGAGCTGAAGCCGCCACGTGACGCTGGCAGGCTGTGCTGGTGTCTCAGCAGCTTCTCTCTCCGGGGGTAAAAGCCACGCACTCCCACTTCCTGGGTCCCAAAGTCCATACTGCACTGGCCTCTCACCTTGTCCTTTGCATCTATGTATTGGTACATCTGGAAACGGCCACAGCTGCTGCTGTGGAGTCCCTCTGGCTGGCGGCTGGTCAGGTCAGGCCCGCCCTGGGGCTAAAGCCTTGGGGTGGGGCTGGGCTCGGCTCCCAGAGCTCTGGGCTGGATTCCTGCTGGCCTGCCGCTGTCCTCAGAGGGAGGTTAGCTTCTCTGTGTCATTTTGTGGGTTCTGCAGCTCCAAAGTTTGTTTAGAGTCCCCTTTTTACATGGATTGGGGAGGGTGAAAGCCAGAGCCGGGGGAAGGTCGTGCTTCTACTCCGCCATCTTGGCTCCTCCCCTAGATTTCTTTCTTAAAGTCCATGCCATAAATCCAATTCACTCTGGGTCTCATTGCTTGGCTAACAATAGGTTCCAGCCAAAGCACCATTTAGTGGTCATTGTTTAGGCTGGCTCAGAGTGAATTTAAATAGGAATTGTTTCCTTTTTTGTACAGAAACCCTGAAAGTTTAACCCCCTTTCAGATTATTATTTTTTTTCTTATAAAATGGTCCATTCTGGGTGGCTAGATGGCCCAGTGAGTAAAGCACCCACCCTGGAGTCATCAGGATCTGAGTTCAGTTCCGACCTCAGGCACTTAACACCCACAGCACGCGAGGGTGACACACACACACAAACAAAACAAACAAAAAAAACAAACTAGCCGACTAACCTTGGGTAAGTTACTTAACCCCAATTGCCCTCCAAAAAAAGCAAAATAAAATAAAATGGGCCATTCCTTGGCTCATTTCTTAACTAGCCTTAATCACTGAATGGTCATTGCCTCCACCAGACAGAGACCTGTTAAAGCCTTACCTTGAAAACGCCAAGGTCCCCCACTGCCTTCTGGGTCATCTCCAGTTATCCTGATCTGTATCTTGCCACTGGATCCAGATGACTCTGGAGGAGAAAGTGAGCCTGTTGACCTTGCACAGCCTTCCCTCACTTAAATCCAATTTATTTGCAAATCATGGCATCATCTTCCCAAAGTCTTAGGGAACAAGGGACAAACAACAACAACTAAAGTTCTAATAATGTAGTTTAGGAAGCTGTTGTGTGACAATGTTACCCATAGCCTTCCACACAATCATATTCTCCTGGAACACTGCTGGTGTGGGAAAAAAAAATATTAAGGAAACAATCCAGAATTGGTTCTTAAAGGTAATTATTTAACAGAAGTTCTCAGCAGTGAAACAGGAGAATAAGTCTGTTGTTCTTTCTGATTGCTAGTTTTGCTCAGTTTTACTAGCAGTTTGACCTGGGGCAAGAAACTTGCCCTTATTTGGGCTTCAGTTTTCTTAACTATAGAACGAAGGTATTGAACAAAAAAACTTAAAAACACAATCATTCTTGTATTCCAGGTACTTTTGTTCTCCACACTGGTAATAAAATTTCTGGGAAGAACTCCACTGAGAAAACTCTCTCAACTAGGTGTATGACTGCAAATGTTTAACAACTGGCTTTTTAGAAAAAAAAATGTGCCCCCAACAAACTTCTAAGTTTAACCTGAATTGTTAGTATCTTTTCATCCATCACATTCTTAAGCCCTAAGAATCCACAAAATAATAAATCAAGGCCTGTTTTATAGCATTTGCTGATTTCTGAAGTTAAGTACTCACATAAGGACAGCTAGGTGGAGCAATGGATAGAGCATTTGGCCTGGAATCAGGAAGATCTGAGTTCAAATTCAGGCTCAGACACTTGATAGTTGTGTGATCCTGGTCAAATCACTTATCTTGTTTGCCTCAGTTTCCTCTTCTGCAAAATGATTTGGTGGAAAAATGTCAATCCAATCTGTTCCAGTATCTTTACCAGGAAAACCTCAAATGGGATAAGAAAGAGTTGTATATGACTAAAACAAATGAACAATAATAACAAAGGGCTCACATCAAAAATTTAACGATAGGCCCCCGTAAGCCTGTTTGAACCTGTTCTAGTACTTAATCTTTTCTCTAGAATGAAGCACTTTGGCAACTAATACACAGCTTGGAGTGTTGCATGGGGAAACTGAGGGATTGAGTGATTTGCCTATAATCATAATGAATTAATATATGAGGAGAGGTTTAAATCCAGGTCTTCGCAACTGAGGCAAGGTGTCTATCCACAACACTTTGATTTCTCATTGTAAGTTATTGGTACAAAATGCACCAGCACATGTACATGAAGATGATCTTGTTCAATTCAATTAGACAAAGATATTTTAAGCACCTTCTTTTTTTTTAATGCTTTATTAACTTCTGATTTATATCATTCGTTTCTGCCAGATTTTGAGTTACAAATTTTCTCCCCATTTTTCCCCTACCCACCATCACAAAACAGCAGTCCCACAGGATATCCCCTCCTCAAAACTGCTCTCTCCCATATTTTATCCCATACCCCTTTCAACTTTTCCAGTAGATCTCTATGCCTCAGTGCCTGTATATCTTATTTCCCAATTACATGTAAGATGGTATTAATAATAGTATACACACACACACACACACATATATATATATATACATATATATATTTGAATATTTGATTTTAAAAATTTCAATTCTAGATTCATTCTCTTTCTTCCTTGTCACCCACCCTTACTGGGAAGATAAGCAGTTCAGTATAGGTTGTCCATATGTGGCTAATACAAAACAATAACATAGTAGATATATTGTAAAAGACTGACTATATTTCCCTCCCTCTTATCCCACCTCCCACTTGTTCTATTCTCTACTTTGATCCTGTCCCTTTTCAAAAGTGGGTGCTTTCAACTTCCCTCCACCCGAGCCTGACCTCCCTTCCATCATCCCCCCTCTTATCCCCTTCCCCCCCTATTCTCCTGGAGGGTGAGATACCCTATTTAGTGTGTATTTCACTCCCTCGTCAAGAAAAATTCAATGGGAATAAGGTTGACCCATTCCCTTTTGCCTTCCTATTCTTCCCCTCCATTGTAACCATTTTCCCTTGCCTCTCCTGTATGAGATAGTTTACCCCAATCTGTCTCTCCCCATCTCCTATCATTATATTCCTCCCACCTCTTAATTTCACCTTTTAAGTATCATTCCTTCCTGATAAATTGGTCCTGTGCCCTCTATCTATGTATACCTGTAAACATATATACACAATTTCACATATGTATTCATATGCCCATATACCCTCATATATACATATATATTTCTAATCCCTTCAACTACTGAGAAAAGTTTCATAAGTTACAATTATTGTTTTTCCATGTAGGAATGTTAATAGTTCAACTTTGATAAGTTCCTTATGATTCCTTTTCCCTGTTTACCTTCTCATGCTTCTCTTGCTTCTTGGATCTGAATAACAAATTTTCTATTCAACTATGATTTTTTTAGCAAGAATGCTTGAAAGTCCTCTATTCCACTGAATGATCATATTTTCCCCTGAAACATGACACTCAGTTTTGCTGGGTAGGTGACTCTTGGTTTTAATCCCAGCTCCTTTGACCTCTGGAATATCATATTCCAAGCCCTTCGATCCCTCAGTGTAGAAGCTGCCAGATCCTGGGTTATCCTGATTGTGTTTCCACAATATTCAAATTGTTGCTTCCTGGCTGCTTCTAATATTCTCTCCTTAATCTGGGAATTACAGAACCTGGCTATAATATTCCTAGGAGTTTTCTTTTTTTGTGATCTTTTTCAGGAGGTGATCGGTGGATTCTTTCAACCTCTATTTTGCCTTCTAGTACAAAAACATCAGGGCAGTTTTCTTTGAGAACTTCCTGGAGGATGATTTCTAGGTTCTTACTTTGATCATGGCTTTCAGGTAGTCCGTTAATTTTTAAATTATCTCTCCTGTATCTATTTTCCAGGTCAGTTGTTTTTCCCATGAGATATTTCACATTGCCTTCTATTCTTTCACTTGTTTGGATCTGTTTAACAGCATCTTGATTTCTCCTAAAGTCATTAGCTTCCATTTGCTCCAATCTAATTCTGAAGCAATGATTCTCCTCAGTGAGCTTTTGAGATTCTTTTTCCAACTGGCAAATTTGGCTTTTTAAGGCATTCTTCTCCTCTTTGACTTTTTGAGTCTCCTTTGCCATTTGAGTCACTCTGTTTTTTAAGGTATTATTTTCCTCAGTCAGGCTGTTGACTCTCATTTCATAATTTTCTTGCATTGTTCTCATTTCTCTTCCCAATTTTTCCTCCACTTCTCTTATCTGCTTCTTAAAGTCCTCTATGGCCTGTAACCAGCTTGTATTTTCCTTTGAAGCTTTTGGTGCAGGAGTTCTGACTTCACTGTTTTCCTCCCATTCCATGCTTTGCTCCTTTTTGTCCCCAAAGTAGGACTGTATTGTTGGAATCTTCTGTCTGCTTTGTTTCCTTTGCATGCTCATTTTGCCACTCAATTACTTAACTTTTGGGCTTTTTGCCACAGTAGGACTCTGCCACCAGACAGGGGAGCTTTCATCCCAAACACTGGGGTTTTCTCAGCTGCCAGAGGTATTAGATGGATGCCCTCTCTGAGGTCTCCACATGCTCTGGTAAGCTGGACACACACCCCAGAACCTCCACCCTAGACTGCAATCCAGATCCAAGCAGGTTAAAGCAAGAGCGATTACCCCTCAGACTGGTGCTTGGTCCCCTTACACTCTGCAGGCCAGGAGCAGAAGTTGCCACCTGGCACTGGCTGGCTGTTCTGGTGTCCCAGCGGCTTTTTGCCCTGGAGGGTTAAAGCCACACACTCCGACTTACTGGTCCCAAACTCCAGACTGTACTGACCTCTCACTTTGCCCTTCACATCTATGTGTTGATAAATCTGGAAACGGCCACAGCTGCTGTTGATCTGGGGTCCCTCTGGCCGGCGGCCGGTCAGCTCCGCCCTGGGGCTAAAGCCTCGGGGTGGGGCTGGGCTCAGCTCCCAGAGCTCTGGGCTGGATTCCTGCTGGCCTGCCGGGCTGTCCTCAGGGGGAGGTTAACTTCTCTGTGTCATTTTGTGGGTTCTGCAGCTCCAAAGTTTGTTTGGAGTCCCCTTTTTACATGGATTGGGGAGGGTGGAAACCGGAGCTGCAGGAAGGTCATACTTCTACTCTGCTATCTTGGCTCCACCCCCGAAGATCTCAAGCACCTTCTTTTTTCAGGGCACTGTGTTGGACATTAAGCAAAATTCAAAGATTAAATAAGATGTCATTGTTGCCCTCAAGGAGAAGAAGAATAAAATAAAAACAAAAGTAACTGTAATACATATTAATGCAAAAGTACTTTAGAGAAGCCCAAGTTAAGGTAGTTTGTAGGAGTAAAAGGGGAAGGTCATTAGTTCATTGGCAGATTAGGAAACTTCATAGATTAAGGACTTTGAAATATGGAAAGAAAATCAACAATTGAAGTGGGATAAAACATTCTAGTCATGAAGAACAGTTCTAGAAGTGTCATGGAAGCAGGATAATTCAGAGAATATTCAACACATAGCTTAGGTGGAGCACAAACTGAGTGTATATCAAAGATGAGACTGGGAAATTATGATATTGCCATATTGAATACGAATTGAATGATAGGCAGCTGAGTTTGAGCATTACTCAGTAAGAAGCAGTTGATGAGAATGCTTGGTTTGGAGTCTGAGGACTTGGGTTTATATT
Source organism: Petaurus breviceps papuanus (assembly GCF_028583685.1). Lineage (NCBI taxonomy): Eukaryota > Metazoa > Chordata > Mammalia > Diprotodontia > Petauridae > Petaurus > Petaurus breviceps. Next base: position 63,026,584 of record NW_027186296.1, on the reverse strand, counting down.
TTGGATTTGATATTTCCTAAATATCTAGAATAAGTCACTTAACCTTCTTGTGCTTCCAGAACATGGATTCCTATAGGAGGATAATATCCTACAAGATTAGTCTCCTCATCTGTGTAATGAAAGTATTTAAAAAGTTGATTATTACTGTCCTTTCAAGATCTCAATTTATTATCTGTTTTTTAAAAATACGAATGATATTTTGGGAAACCACTTGGAATGGTGTGTATATGTGTGTCTGTGTGTGTGTTTTCCATTTTGTTTATAGGTACCATTGAGTCTTTTGGATCTTCTGTACTCTTTTGGTTCAAACAAAAATTAGTTCATATGTGGATTTCTTACCTTAAGGTCTTTTATGACAGCTAGATACCCTATTGCTTATTTTGTGTATTACTAAATACTAGCTATATCTGGAGATTTCTCTAAGCAAACTCCAGGTGTGTGTGGAGGGAACAAAAGAAAAGAAAATTAACCCCTTGGTTAAAAACTAAAATTAGATCCAGTTTGTGTGATCCCTGAGTTTCAGCGGACCATGGTCCTTGTCTTTTTCAAATTCCTGACCTCAGATTTATGCTATCCTCATCAACTTTTCTACTTTCCCCTTTGACTTTTGGCTCTAGGGAATAGGGGTCTAGAATTCAACAACAGATTTTGCATAAAAGAGTGAAAATTCTAAAACTAAGGAATTAACTACCTTTGATTCAAAATGAAGCACATTTCTTACTTCAGGGAAAAAAAATGCTTATAGAACTACCCTACATAATATTCCTTAATATGTTAATTCCTGGTCACATTCATCAAAAATGTCATGCTAGCTCAATGTCTACCTGATTCAAAAGCTTGATTTTTTTTTTCTCAGCATTTGTTCCATTAGGCTTTGGAATGACATACAATTGCAAAAAATTTGTCTTTCTTTCTGCCTTTTTGAAGAACCATAATCTCTTTTCTTTGCTTCATCTACAGAGCCCTCCTCTCATCTTTCAGTCTTTTAAGAAATTAATTGTAAGTGATTTGATAGGTTTGTTCGCAAATTTCCTAAATGTCATCTGGCCCTGCTGATTTGTATAAGTTCACAATTTGCAATTAATTATTCTTTTGCCTACTTTTTAGCCATCTTTTTTTTAAAGGTCTTCATTATGCCTTAATTTTTCAAATTCTTTTTTCCCCTTTCTTATTGAAGACAGCTCTAAAAAAGCCTATCAGCCATTTGCACTTGCCACTGATTTCTGTTTCCATCTTAGTAATTAATAGTCTGGCTACTCATCCCTTGATTTGCTTAATAATTTGGTTCACCAGCAGAATTAATATAGGACCACTCAAGGACTTCAGTTCAAATCTTGGGCTGGTTGGTGACATGATCCAAAATTTGGGGGCATTTACTTTTGTCCTCTCCCCTACTCCCAGCCAAGTTCACAGTGGGCAGAGCTAGACTGAATCTTAGAAGTCATGTAGATTAACCCCCTTATTTTTAGAGATTGAGAAAAATAGAATGGCAAAAATTCACAGTACCAGTAAGTAACAGAGTTGGGATTCAAATGGAATTCTTCTGACTCCAAATAATCTATCCTTTTCACTAAGGCCCATGTTTTTGTTTTGTCTTTAAACATTTTTTTTTAAATCAAGCTGCCTTCTGTCTTATTAAGAGAAATGGAAAGAAAAAGAAATGTTTTGTAACAAATATTCAGATTTAAGCAAAACCAATTCCCTCTTTGTTCATGTGGTCCATGCTTCTTAAAGACTTGAGAAGATTGAGTTATCTAAGTTTTTCTAACTGTTCTAAAAGACCTGGTGTACTCAGAAGCCCCCATGTAAGATGATGATGATGATGATTATTCCCGAAGGTTTGTTGTTCTGTGTTGTCATTCTTTTTTGCTTTCTTTTCTTTGCTTTTAGTGTTGAAACACCAGAATCCCAAGTGTAGAGGAATTGGCCTAAATTGGTGATATTTTCTGACCCATTCCCATTCTTTAGTCAATAGTATATTGCTCTTGACTTGGACCTTTAAGGTTTACAGCATGCTTAGTCTAAGTGATGACTTGCTATAATCTTTAACTCACTTCCTCACCTTCATTAATGCTCAAATTGGGATGGTATCATTGGATCATAGTTTCATAGATCTAATACTCAAAGAAACTTCAAATGTTATCTATTCCAATGCCCTCATTTTATAGATGAGGAAACTGAGACCCAGAGAGCTTAAGTGACCTAGTGATGGTAACAAAAGAAGCAGCAGAGCCAGAATTCAAAATGAGGCCCCATGCTTCCAAGTTCAGCTCCCATTCCACTGAACCATATAAGCTGAACAATATTCCATCAGCCCTTCCAGAAGTCACTCTTCTCTCTCAATAAAGACTCACTTGAAAGATTAATTTTGTCAACCACTGCTTGACCCTCCTTGTTAACAAGGTCTCATACATACCTAAAAAGTTGAAGTACAACCTTAGAGACAGCTGAAATGTAGAGGTTGCTGACAGCACTTGTTCTTTTTCTACAATTTAGAAATGACTGAAGTTAGGAGGAATTAGATGGAAGTAGAAATCTAGCTCCCAAGGGGCGGCTATGTGGCACAGTGAGTAAAGCACCAGCCCAGAGTCGGGAGCACTCGAGTTCGGTTCCGGTCTCAGACACTTAACCCCCACGCCAAAAAAATTTGCCATGTAACCTTGGGCAAGTTACTTAACCCCAATTGCCCTCCAAAAAAAAGGCAAAAAAAAAAAAAGAAAAAAAAGAAATCTAGCTCCCCCAAAACCTCCCTTCATTCACTCAGGGCATACTTCCCATGAATAGCCTCATATTCACAAGGTTCTGATGAAGCTTCTTCCCCAGTTGACTGAATTGCTTCAGGCATGAATATTTTCCGTTTTAGTCCTACAGAAACTTTACCCTTTAGAAACACAGTCTCCCTGCCTACCTCAAATGCTGGTCTTAGAGGGATTAATGCAAAAACACTTTGTAAACTGCAAAGCACTCCAAAGGGACATTATTACATGTATTTTTATATGTGGTATTATTGCCAACTTTCAGTTACCTCTCTTCCTTGTACCTATGTTTGTAAAAACTCTTAAAAACATTCTCATTTTTACCTAAGTTTTTATCACTTTCATTTAATATTATTTCATGTTCTTGTTACTGATCTATTTTGTGAATGGATGACTGACTACACCCCTTTGGGTACCCACCATATTTCTTCCATACTTTTAAATATAAAATCCACATGTTTGAATTTCTTAGTATCATAGATCTAAACTTTGAAATGAATGTAGGTCTCAGAGACCATTTAGTCCAACCCTCTCAGTATTATTACTGTTCTCTTCACTAGAGAAACTAGAACCTCAAATTTTATTCCAATTCACAAAGACTGGGGGAAGGGTTGTCTTAAAGATCTCATATGGGGCTCTTAACCTGAAGTCTATGGACTGCATAGATAGATTTAAAGCAGAAGTTCTTAGTGTGAGGTTGAGACAATCCCATGTATAGATTTTAGGAGCTCCATGATATGAATTTGAATGACAAAAACCATGCCTCTTTATTTTCAATAACCTCTAACTGAAATTTAGCATATCCTTCAATTATGACTATAAGTAAAACAAATTCTGAGAAGGTATCTACAGAGTTCACCAACTGCCAAATGGATTCACGATATAAGAAAAAGTTTAAAAGCATTTAATCATGAATTTACTCTAGTTCAGCAGAAACCGTAACTGATTCCAATACACAAAATAGTTTGTATATCTTAAAGATCCAAGTGCATAGACATAGCACTTAGACATAGAAATAAGTATTTTTTTCTTTTATCACAAGGAGGCAATAGTGATATAAAGGAGAGATTTGAAGAATAAGTAGGATAGTATCTGGACTCATCCTGAAGGTAAACAACCCAGAAATCAAAACCTTTTCTGGACAACATTGGTTATCACTTTTAAAATCTACTATTTTTAAAGTACTAATCACACTTAATTTCTGGTGTCTCTATGCACAGAAAAAAGAGGATAGACCAACAAAGCTCAGGGAATAATAACAGCAACAACAATAACAACTACATGTATATCACTGTGAAATGATTCCTATGCTTTTTTTTTCTTTCTAACCTGAGCCCACAGCAAACTTTTCCTTATAGAAAAGATTTTGCCCATAATACAAGTGAAAAAGTAGAGGATAAGTGGATTTCATGACTTCCATTGTCACAAAATTAGTTGAACTCCTGGTAGAACAGGGATTTGAACTCCAGTTTTTTGGCCCTAAGTGTAATGCTTTTTTCAAGGCATTATTCTGCATCATCCTTATTTATAGATTTTTTTGGCAATTGGATTTAAATGGCTTGCCCAGGCTCACACAACTAATAAATGTGAAACTGGATTTCTTCCTTCCTTCCTAAAGTTAACCCAAAAATCAAAACCTTTTCTGGACCACAATGGTTATCACTTTAAAATCTAAGGTATCTTTTTTCTTTACTTTCTTTTTTTTTGCTTTCTGGAGGGCAGTTGGGGTTAAGCTACATGCCCAAGGTCACATGGCTAGTTTTTGTGTTTAATGTCTGAGGCCAAATTTGAACTCAGGTCCTCCTGAGTCCACGTCTGCCCTGAATTGAAGTTATTTTTCCATTGGAAACAGTATATACAACATCTGTTTACTAGGTGTTCAGATTAAAGATTAAAGAAGATTCCTCACTAAGGGACCTGCAATCAAATTGTTCACTTGACTCAATTTGTTTCAAGATCTTGCTTACTTACTAGGAAACAGGTGTTAATATTTCTCTCTACTGTCTAATCATATTGAAAGACATAAAATAACACACCAAGTGACAGATCTGCTGATGATTAACTCTTCTGTTCTAGGTAAAATATGAATCTAAAGAGTATAATCCACATCACATTTTCACATCCATGGATGTAACTTAACTACCAATTGGACACTACTTCCTGCTGAGAGAAATTAATGGTGGAAAAGAATGAGATTTTGTAACAAAGTCAAAGAAAAAATTATATATTAAACCTAGTGAAACAAATGTTCCTCTTCATTTCAGGTTCTGGTTTTAGTATCAAGGTTGAAACTTGAAATACACAAGTAGATATACTGAACTAGCAATGTTCTCTTCCCTTCCCCATCTTATATTCTTGGTAATTCAGTTCACCTCTGCACTTTCCTCTTCTCTTGAATCTCTCACCCTTTTACCCCTCCCATTATATCACTAATCTCTCTTTGACAAGCCTGAGCTTAGAAATACTTGCTCCATCCACTAATTTCAATCCTACATACATGCTTTTGAAAAAGAAAAAATCAGGAAACTGTGAAAACTGTGTCCACTCCAAATTTATCTAACTTCCCTTGGATCCTCACTGATGTAAGGCAATCCATTGCATCTTCCAAATTAACTTACTCTCCTATTCACCACAGTATCTTTTCCAAACTTTTATATACCTCCTTAAACCTCTCATAACTACTACTTCCTCATCCTCTCAGCTAAGAACTTTTTATCACATTTTACTGAAAAATTTAGGTTATTCCCTGAGACCTAACTTTTTTTTCCCCCATTCTCCTCCTCTAACATTGCTTAGCTGTTTTCTGCCACTATTTCTTGCTTTACCCCTATCACACAGGAAAAGGCAGTCTTTTTTTTTTCTTTTATTTTTGGAGGAGGGAAGGTAGGGCAATCGAGGTGAAGTGACTTGCCCAAGGTCACATGGCTAGTTTTGTGTTAAGTGTCTGAGGCTGGATTTGAACTCAGGTCCCCTGATTCCAGGGCCAGTGCTCTATTCACTGCACCACCTATTCACCCCTGGCAGTCCTTCTTAACAAACTTTTCTAAGTGTACAAGCAATATCATTCCATTCTCCCTTTCCCAGTAAATTATCTTCCACCACCATCCCCTTTCTCCCACTTATCTTCAGTCTGTGTACTGGCTTCTTCCATAATATATTTATCCTGGTCCAACTCCTGAACTTCTGAATAATTTTCTATTATCCATCCCACCACCTTTCTCACTTTTTGGTTCCCTTTTATGTGTTGTCTTCCCTCATTAGAAAGTAAACCCATTGAGGATAAGGAATATCTTTCCTTTTGCTTACATTTGTATTCCCAGTACCTGGAAGAAATAATAAATGCTTAATCTAATCTAATGTAAAAAAAAAACGTTCACATTTATACAGTATTTTGTAAAGCATTTTCTTTACAACTAAATCTCTCAGATCAGTATTGTAAATATTATTGTGACCTGTGGCCCAGGAAATATTTCCCATAAAGATTTAACAGACCTGGATTCATCCTTGGAAAACCTAACTCTAAAAATGTGGTTCAGACTTTGTTTTTGTCTCTCTGAGTCATTGTTTTTTTCTGCTCTCATGCCCAGACCAATTCCAAATAAATATTTAAAACACAATAGTTGTATGCATCTTATATCTAGGATCTCTCTTATCTAGAAAATGTACTCAATGTACAAAATGTATGGTCAGGTAGAAAACAGCTGTTAGTTTGTTTTGGGTTTTTTTCCCCATTCTGTGTTCCCCAGAAGTGTTCAAAACACAAATGACTATATACTGCGCATTAACAAAAACTTAAAACAATAATCTCTTCAATTTATTCTATTCCCCTACACCATTCACAGAGAGAGACAGAGACAGAGAGAAAGAGAAACAAAGAGAAAGAGATGGGGAGAGAGAGAGAGAGAGAGAGAGAGAGAGAGAGAGAGAGAGAGAGAGCTTATTAGGAATGTTGAACAGATACTTCCCATTGCCCTTAGACCTCTACTGTCTGAGTACCTCACAAAGTCTAGATGTTCTGGCCAAGCAAGCATGACATGACTCTTTATTCTTTAGGGTTTCGAACTAAACTTCTATATGTTCATTTTTTCTTCTGTGAAGTGCATTATTGTAGAAATTATCTCCGGCTGGGTATCTAAGAACTCTTGACCTCTCAAATTTATGAAGTTACAACCAAAGTGGAAAATATCCATTATTCAAGACCATTGATCACTGGTCTGTGTTCAGCCAGTGAAGGACACAGAAGAAGGTATCCAGGGAATCAAGTTTGTCCAAGTAAGCACATGTTTTCATTCCCATGTGCTTTTGGTTGTTATTGTTACTTGGTGTGTGTGTGTGTTAGGAAAGGGTTAGATTTCTGTACTTCTCACCAACTCCTGCCAGAAGTTCATAAGAAAGAAATCACTCCATGGCCCAAAAGACATATGTGTATATGTATGTATGTATGTATATACATATATATATATATATATATATTTCCAGTTCTTCTCATAGTTAACTTATCGTTAACTATATACTTGCTAAACATCTTTGATATCACCCCTGTTTGAAGGGAAAACACCAGGATTAGTCAGGAATTACTACATTATCTGTAAAGCACATGCCATAAGATCAAGGTTGATAAATTTAGAGTTCAAAGGAGCCTCAGAGGTTATCTAATCCAAATCCATTATTTTACAGATGAGAAAACTGAGGTCCAAGGAAGTTAAGTGACTTGCCCAAGCTTATACAGCAAGCAAGCCTATACAGAAACGAATGTTGCACTCTGAGGTGGCATAGAACACATTCTAGCTCCATGGAAATATTACTTTCCGAAAACAGGCCATAACTTCACGAAGTGGATTGAAGAACCTAAATCGATTGGGCCTCCCTAACTTTAAGGCCCATTACAATGTATCACACTGCTTAACTGCCATGGGAAAAAAATAAAAATAAACAAGGATTCTAGGAAGGCCTCAGACCTATTGAAAGAACATTCAGATAGTTGATAGGTAATAAACTATCTCATGGCTTTTTCATAATGGGAAAGAGCTAGGCAACTAGCCTCATTAGTTCTTTTGCCCTTCCCCATGTTTAGTCATGAGAATTTCTCTTTTCCTCTTTTCCTCCCTCTCTCTCTCTCTCTCTCTCTCTCTCTCTCTCTCTCTGTCTCTCTCTCTCCCCCTCTCTCTGTTTCTGTCTCTTTCTCTCTGTTTCCCCCCTTTCTGTCCCTCTCTTTCTCTTGCCTTCTTCTTTTCCCCTCCCTCCCTCTCGTTATTTCTGTCTTTCTTTCATCTCTTTCCCCTCTCTTCTTCCCTTCCTCCTTCTCTCTCCCTTTCCATCTACCTATCCCTCTTCTTCCCCCTCTACCTTTCCCTGTCCTTAACAGTCCTTGCCTATAAACATGAGAGTTATTTGATTATCACTTTCAGATGAAGGAGATAAAAAGGAATGTTACTTTGGTAACTTCATGCTTCCTAGGAGAATCACTTTAAATAGGTAATATTTGTCACTTTTTGAGGGTAGCCAGTACTAGAGGGCCTAGATATCCTTTAGTTATCACTTCTCTCAATGGGAGTCCTTTTCTGAAATACCCATCCTATTTAAAGCTTCCTTGGTTTCTTTAATATTGAACACTGGCAAGGACTATGGGGAGGCTAGAATTGATGCTTGCCATTATTAAAACACCATGAATGGTGCTTTCATCATCATCAGCATTAGCATCAGCATTATTATTAGTATTGATGTCATTTGAACTGCTTCTGAAATGAGACTCCTGGGCATGTGGATAAAAGAATTGAAAGGTCACTGAGTTTTTGTGGACATGGCTATATACAACTATTGAAGCAGAGTTGTCTGGTGGTTAAATTTAAAGTGGTCTGTGATCTCATTATGAATGGCTGAACCTCATTATATTGAACTACTCTAATCATTCTTTCCCTAAAAGGGAGAAAATAGCATTAGAAGTAGTATTGAAATGATGCCTTATTTTACAAATTGACCAAGTCACCTATTTTCTCTGGACCTCAGTTACATCTGCAAAGTAAGTTGATTGGATACTGCTACCCTTATAGAGTACCAATATTTATTTTGAAATGAATGCAACTCTTCTATTCCCAAAACTCCATATGAACTGAGTGAATACTGCTGCATTCCAATGGTCCATATTTTATTTTCCCTGTGCTAAGCATGAAGTTGCAAAAATCAATCAATAACATTTACCAAGCACTCAAAGGTAAAAGATAGTCCTTTCTCCCAAGGAGCTCATTGCCTAATAGGAATAACAGCATCCCCACTCCTGCCCCCGCAAAAGGTAAGGACAAATATTATTTAAATGATCAATCTGAAATAATCAATGGAAGAAAAACACTAGGATTAATAGGGAATAAGCAAAGGTTTTCTGTAGAGAGTAGGATAATAGCTTGGCCTTGAAGGAAGTCAGGGAAACCAGGAGGCAGATATGAATAAAGGGAAAAACTTTCATTCATGGGTGATCACCACTGAAAATGGCCAAAGTCTTGAGATGAGGTGTCTTTTTTATAGGAAAAGCAAGGAGGTCAGTGTTACTGTATTGCAGAGTACATGGAGGGAGGGCATACAAGGTTTAAGAAGCCTGGAAGGGGTGGGGCAGCTTACAAAAAACTTCAAATTCCTAAAAAGGATTTTATATTAAGTTGTAGAGGTGATAGTGAGCCCTACAGTTATTTTTTTTTTTTTTTGGAATGTTGGAAGTTGGGGTGGAGTGGGAGGATTTGACATGGTCAGAACTGCACTTGAGGAAGAGTCAATTAACATCTGAGTGAAGAATGCACTAGACTTGTGAGTATGGAGAGATTTGTGGTATGTAGGTTAATTATCAAGCTATTACAGTAGTCCAGGCAGAAGGCACTGTGAGAGCCTGAACCAGGCTTCAGAGGAAAGAAGTGGGCATATGTAAGAGATGTTATTAAGGTAAAATCAACAGGAGTGGGATACAGATTGGATATAGAAGAATGATAGAGAGGATGGATTCATGCATGATAAATAGATTTTAAGCCTGAGTTACTAAGATCATATTGGTACTGTTAATAATAATAATGATAATAAAGAAATTAGTAAGAGAGTATTGTTTATGAGGTAATGATAATTAATTCAGTTTTCGTCAATGCCAAGCTTAAGATGTCTATGGGATCTCTAGTTGTCAATAAACAATCGACAATTGAATGATGAGAGACTGGAGCTTTGCAGATTGGTTAGAGATGGGGAAGTAGATTTGAGAATCATTATCCAAAGATGATAACTGAATGTTTTGGAGGCAATGAAACCAACAATTGAAACAGTATAGAAGAAGAGTGCCCAGGAAAGACCCTTGTTGCATACCCATAATTAGTGGAAATGACCTGAATGAAGGCCCTTCAAAGGAGACAGAGAAAGAGGAGCCAGATAAATAGAAGAGAGTTGAGAGAGCAGTGTCCAGAAAACCTAGAAGGAAGAGACTATTAAGAAGAAGAAAGTAAATGACAGTATCAAAGCTGCATTGATATCAAGAAGGATTAAGACCTTTCATTATCCAATAATGAAGTAGAATTTTCCTGAGTTCTATGGAATGGTTACAAGTACCTGTTTAAAATTAGGAAGTAATCTAGTTCAGGGCATGCTTCAGGTCAGAGGACTTGAGTTCAAATTCATCACCTTTCAATTATTGCCTGTGTGACTTTGGACAAGCTACTAAACCTCTAGACCTCTGTTTCATCACTTATAAAATAAGGGAGTTAAACTAGAAGATCCATAAAGTCTTTGAATATGTGATTCTGCTTTAATCCTTCATATTCTTGGTGTCTAACACATATATTATAAGACCTCTGGCCTGGAAGTCATAAGATGACAGCTCCTATGAAGATGAAAAGATCTAAAATCAATCCCTTGAGCTGTGTGGCCTTGAGAGAGTCATTCTCTAACGAAGCCTCAATATTCTCACCTATAGACTGGAAGTAAGTAACGCAATCCCCTCTTCAAAAACAAACAAACAAAAAAAAAAACTGAACTCCAGAGAGCTCAGGTAATTTGCCCAAGATCACGTCATTTTCAAGTAGTAGACCAAGAATTCAATCCTGAGTCTTCTGTCCCTGCATTCTTCCCTCTTTATAATGCAACACAAATATTTCTGTTTAAACAATGTATATCTAAATAACTAATAATTATCATAGTCTATATTCATATGTTTCATTATGGTGACAAAACATTTTCATATGCTTTATAATTATCCTTTGAGTCTTATAACTCTTTAAGGGAAACAAGATATTAATCATTGTATACATTTTACAGATGAGGAAACTGAGGAAGTTGAGACAAATAACAATTATTTATGCCAGGTCACATGGTTGGTAGGTGTTAAAGCTAGAACTTGAACCAGCTGTGTGTTCTGACCATAAGTCTAAATTCTTTCCACTCAACAGGAAAGTCTCACTTTTTGTGGTGAGTTCCATAGAAACAAGCAAATCAAGGCTTTATCTGTATGGAAAATAGGAAATATCCTTTACAGAGATGCTCAGACAATGTCAAATGCCTATAACACCTTAGGGCAAAGGAGGAAAAGAAATTTAATGCAAGAAAATAGTTGTGTGTGTGTGTGTGTAATGAAAAGAGCAAGACTTTTTTTTTCTTCCTTCTCACCCTGTATTCACTAATCCATATATTAAAGGAACTACTACAAACCTTGGAAAGTTCAATTTCACAATTAATCCTGATTGTTTGTCTTGGTTTGTGTGCTCTTTTTGGCTTTTTAATCTCCTGTTTGACATTTATCTTCCACTATGTCAAAACAATTATTTGAAAAGTAAATCAGTCAGTCAGCCCACTTCTCTTGTGTCCAACCAATCTGATCCTGAATGAGCCAGTGTTTTGGGTGTCCAAGAGATGGGCTTATAGTAGCTTGGTCCAACCCACTGACCTGGGTTGGTGATAACCCCCTGTTATCATGTGACCGACGGGATAGAGCCTTGATTTCTAGCTATTAGGCTAGTAGCATTTGACATCTGCCTGCAGCACGAAAGGTGCTATCTTATTATGCTATTAACTGATACGGGCCTGCCCAAATTGTGTAGTTGTCCAACCTGCATTGTTCAGTTATGACTAGAGGAGACTGTTTCCACTGAGGTGTCTGTCACACTATGGGGCTTTTGCTTTCATTGGTTTCAGGCATCAGTTTCATGACAAAAACTCTGCTGGCAGTCAGGAGCTATTCCAGATGTCCCATTATTTCAGCTTCAGAAGGCTGTGATCCTTCGGGGCAATGGTAGTATGTACTAGGGATTTTTGATAGTTCTTTAGTCTGCAGAGCTGCCTCAGGGGCCTTTCAGGCATTACTCACCTTATCACTACAGATTGTGAGTATGTTCCAATGTCTCACATCTTCATTTGAACTCAGGGAATGGGAAATCCTAAGTGTAAACTCATTGGCTTCTAGTGTGGATTTGTAGGCAAAACTGGAGGGCATTTCCTTGTTAGCAACAAGTCTGGCATGAATCAAACAAACAAAAAAATTATAGCAGGAGAGTCCGCTTTCTGGTGTTGTGCTTTGGAACACACTAATACTTCCTTATGCACTGTCTTCCATCCTCCTGTGCCCAGCACAGCACTACATATCAGAATATTCCTGACACTTATGGAACACTCTAAGTTTTGTAAGATTTAGTATGCATAAGTTTCTGTGTATACACAAACAAAAGTATGTATGTATATATACACACACATATATATATATATACATACATAGATATGTACTACTTATCACTTATCTAATAGGACTATAGTAAAGATCATAGGAGATAGTAGACTGAATATGCTTTGTGAAATTTGACACACTTTAGTGGATTCTAATTGGGAAACCATGTTATCTATTCCATTATAAGCATCTATTCTCCATTACAGATACCCTGATGTAGCCTCACTGCTGCCTAAGGTACTCAATTGAAGCATCCATCTCTTTCTGACCTCTGTCACAGCCTTGGGCACTCGATTTTTTCCATTCCACTCTTCCCTATCAAAACACACGTAACAAGTCAACATATGACAAGGACAATGGGGGTTAAGTTCTTAGAGAGGCAGTACTGGGTAAAAATACTGTTCTTGGCAAATGGAGAGTAGGATTTGATTCTAGATCCTGACGTTTACTAATTGTAAACATATATAAAGCATTTAGTGTCTTAAGACTCTCAGTTTCCTCATCTTCAAAATGGGGGTGGTAATACTTGTATTATGTACTTCACAAATTTATTGTAGGAAAAACATTATGAAATCCTTCACATGATATATAAACGTGATTAATTATTTTAATACCCCTTAACTCAGGTCATGTAGGAAGCTATCCAATTATTGTGCTGACCTCTAGGGCTGATTTGGCACAGAATAATAACACAAATTAGGTTAATTGAGTGCTACCAGAAAGCCTTTCAAAGAAATGCTTCCATATGCTCTAATGAATAAATAAGTCTTTTGTAAGTTATTGCATTCTAACATTTATATAGTATTTGTTCCCTCTCATCATGTTATAATTCCCCTATATATTTATTCTTAATTAAATTAGAAGAGTGAAAAAATTGTATGTTCGGGGCGGCCAGGTGACTCAGCGAGTAAAAGCACCAGCTCCAGTGTCGGGATGACCTGGGGATCAAACCCGGGCACAGATACTTAGCACCACACCCAGAAATAACTGGCTGTGAAACCTTGAGCAAGTTACTTAACCACGATTGCTTTAAAAAAAAATTGTATGTCCCAGAGTTGGAAGGGATGGCAGAGAATCATTAGATGTAACTCACAGATTAAAAATAATCTGTCTTAAAGTAAAACAAATTATCATCTAGCTGTTTTTTTTTTTTGAGGGTGGAAGGCAAGGCAGTTGGGGTTAAGTGACTTGCCCAAGGTCACACAAGTAGTAAGTGTCTAGTGTCTGAGGTCGCATTTGAAATCAGGTACTCCTGACTCTAGGACCAGTGCTCTATTTACTGTACCACCTAGCTACCCCATATCATCTACTTTTTACTGAATGCTTCCACTACCTCTCAAAATAGTCAGTCCTACTTCTGGGGTCATTCTAATTGTTAATGCATTTATGCCTTTCTAAATATGCCTCTTTGAAATATCATAGGATCATATAGTAAGATTAAAGGTCAATAGAATAAAGGTCAAAAATAATGCAAAAAAGAAATTTTTGAAACACATTGTTTCTAGTTTTCACTATTAGACTGAGAAGATCAAATATGTAAAAGCAGTTTTCATGTTTTCTCTTTTCTAGGTTAAATATTCCCAATTCTTTCAACAAATCCTTATATTAAACAAATTCCACCCCTTGAGGATTCTTTGGTTCTTTTCTGGGGACTCGACAGCTTATCAGCATCTTTCTTAACACTCTTTCCCCAGAAGTGAACATGACCCTCTATTTGTGGCCTGGCCAATGCAGAGTAGAGAAAGGTTATCACATCTTTTTTCCTGGATGTCACATTTTCTTAATGGATTATCAGATTCTATTGTCTTTTTGGTTGCCATATTGCACTGTTTGCACCTGTTGACATTTCAGTCCACTAAAAACTCCATATTCTTAGTACACAATAGCCATACCTCTTTTTCTTGAACAAGGGAAGTGTTTATTTTGACCTATGTGGGATTTTAAATTTGCTCCTATTGCAAGTTATCTTATTTTATTTGGTCCAATATCCCATTATGAACCTCTCCAATGCAATATACATTTCTTATGGTCTTGTGGAACTACAAATTCCTTCCTACAAATTCTAAAATCCTATAATTCCTAAAAAGGGATTTTATTTCACTTTTTTCAACCATCCAAAATGCTTAGTGCCATATGTTACACTTGTCTTTATTCTTCTTGGTTCAGAACATATTTCATTGGTGTAAGTATCCCTTCACCCCTCCAGTCCCCACAGTGGAAACTTGTTGTTGATGAAGAATGGTAAAACACCTGGAACTAGGGGCGGCCAGGTAGCACAGCGAGTAAGAGCACCGGCTCCAGTGTAGGGATGACCTGGGGATCGAATAGGGGCTCAGACACTTAGCACCCACCCAGAAACACCTGGCTGTGTAACCTTGAGCAAGTTACTTAAACCCAATTGCTTAAAAACAAACAAACAACAACAAAAAATACCTGGAACTTACAGTTTTAGAAAACTGCTGGGGCATTGAGAGTTTAAGTAACTTGTCCATGATCATAAAATTATTATTTGGTAAATGCAGAAACTGAACTCAGGTCTTGTTAAGTGCAAGGCCAGTTCTCTCTATAAATTATAATGTATTACCTATAAAATTGTACATAATAGGTATTTAACATATGTTGGAAGAATTAAATGGAATTGAATTAATCTACTATGGACTAAGAAGTTTTATAGGTTATTTGACATCTAAAACAAAAACAAAAAGGCCCCATTACTTAGGGAATGGCTAAATTAATTTTGATATATGGATATAATATCATATTATCATGATATGAGAAACAGGAAATGTAGAAAAACCTGGGAAGACTTACATAAACTGATGCAAAATGAAGTAACTAGAGTCCAGAAAACAATAAACATGAGGACTACATCAATATAAGTGGGGAGAACAATAACCAAATAAAATTGAAAATGAATGCTGGAAAAATATCATCACCAAGATCATCCCCTAAAATATTTTTGAAATAGTTTATTTATAAAAGTGTGAAATAGTGAATATTATTTCAGACATTTTCAATATGTTAGGACTTATGACTATTTTTTCTATCTTTTTCTTTCTTTTGAGATCTATACATGGGAAGATACATCAGAAAATGTGTATGATAGAAAAGCAAAAGATATCAAAAATATTTTAAATGCTTAAATGGGCCTGAAAATCTCTTTTTGGGCAGCTATGTGGTACAGTGGATAGAGCATGAACCTGGAGTCAGAAAAAAAAAAAACAAATTATGTGACTTTAAGCAATTTACTTCCATTCTCTCCACCTCAATTACACTTAATAAATATTTGTTGATTGACTGATCACCTGAGAGAAATACTTTTTTTTCATTTATTTTTTGTGGTTCTTAAGGTGAAAGAGCTGTAATGAAACCTAGAGTCATCTAATTCAATTATAACTTAAGAGATGAGGAATAAAGTTTGTGAGCTGTTAAGAGAATTTTTTTTTTTGCTTTTTGGAGGGCAATTGGGGTTAAGTAACTTGCCCAAGGTCACACACCCAGGCTAGTTTTTGTGTTAAGTGTCTGAGGCCAGATTTGAACTCAGGTCTTCCTGACTCCAGGGCTGGTGCTGTACTCACTGAGCCACCTAGCTGCCCTGGTTAAGAGAATTTAATAACATATATATGGGGCGGCCAGGTAGCACAGCAAGTAAGAGCACCGGCTCCAGTGTCAGGATGACCTGGAGATCTAATCCTGGGCTCAGACACTCAGCACCACACCCAGAAACAACTGGCTGTGTAACCTTGAGCAAGTTACTTAACCCCGATTGCTTAAAAAAAAATAATACATACAAATGCACATACATAGTAAATGGTCAAGTCAAAACTTGAGCCCTGGTCCTCTCTCTCCAAATTCTGATAAATCTTTCTTCTGTATCCCATTGTCCTCTTCACTTTTTTTTTTGCATCAAATAGTTTATGTTTATATATCTTTTCATGCTTTTTTTCTATTTTCATTTCCTGATCAGATCTGATTCACTTTCTATTTCTTCAACACTAAATCCATTCTTTATATTGTTCATGACCCCCCTGCAGCTCTCAAGCACTTCCCACTCCTTACAATATACAAGCAGCCCCTCTACACCCCCTATATACTGCCACCTACCTTAAGTCTAATTTTTTTCAAAGCTTGAATTAATTAAGAGATTTGTCAGTGAGATTCATCCAGATGATATCCTTTATTGTTGTTGATATCTCACACCTCATTACATGCTTGATTACTGCTCACATCAGACAGAAACCAAGTAGCTAAATGCTAAGGAGTAAAGACATATGCATATGGAATATGCCATACTCAGATACAGGCAGATTGACATGGAAGATACTGCTTCTACACTTGGGTAAATTGCTGTTGAGATTAAGGAGAAAAAGACCATTATAACAATATTGGAAATATCTTGTCTCATGTTTTGAGGAACAATCCCCACTTATAGACCCTTGCCTAGACCTGAATTCCCATTGTTTCATAGAAATAGTACCCCTACATCTATCACCCAAGAAAGCCAAGGTTACTGTTTTCTGCTCAGGTGGTCATACTGCCCAGCAATGCATCCTTTTGTCACTGAGAGCATTGGAAAAGAGTCCTATGATTGATTTAGTAGATCAATTACACAATCACGTGAACATAAGTAAGTGTCATGGATGATTTCTTCTCAAAAATAGTATCAAATCACTTTAAAAGCATTAGTCAGTAGTGATGGTACCTTCCAATGGTAGGGATCTCTAGGGAGGTTGAGTACTTTTGTAAGAATTCTGAAGTTTAGAGTCTGGCAATATTGTATCCTTACTGTATGACTTGAAAGTGATCCCCTACCTCATATCAAATAAGCTGAGTAATATCTCTCTATCCGTTTTTCTTGTTATTGTTGTTTAGTCATTTTAGTCCTTTCAAAATCATTATGACTCCATTTGTTGTTGTTGTTGTTGTTTGTCTAGGGTGGTTTGTCATTTCCTTCAGCTCATTTTATAAATGAAGAAATTGAAGCAAACTTGCCCCAGGTCATATAGCCAGTAAATGTCAGATCTGAATGGAAAAAGATGAGTTTTCCTGACTCTAGGCCTGATACTATATTCGTTGTGCCACCTAGCGGCCCAATCCACTTTAGATTATGGCTGTATCACTGTATAATGTGTTTATTAAAAGTTCTGAAGGCCTTAACAGTTTGTTAAGGACAAAAGACCCTGATGCATACTGCTTTTCTGAGGCTTTGTGCCTTAGAAAGTTGTTTAGTTCCTTCAGTAAACAAAGCCCCAAAGAGGGGCTTCTTGAAAGGGTTCCATTAGGGATATGTTTCTTGCCAAAAACTCCACTTTTGTGTACTAAACACTATTTTAGTAACTTTCCATTTTATCTTAAGACAATTCTTCCCTCTCCCCCCACCAAGAAATGAAAAATCTTGACTCTCATTAAGGTTCCTTTGAAGTGACTTACTCAAGTTCACTCACTGTACACGTGACAGATGTAGTGATTATAAAGAAAAGAAAGCAGCTCAGTTCCTGCCCATCTCTAGATTTGGATGCAAGATCTTCATGGTTCCAGTATCACCTCTATGACCTGGCATCTCTACCTCTAAGAAATCAGCAGGTACCAACAAAACATTGCACAAAGACCAAAGGACAGCAATCAGAAAAGTCTATTAAAGACAGCAAACACTGCTGGTGCGGTGTGTTAGATGTTTGAGTAGCCCACAGGAATAGTATTCATAAAATGTTGCAGTAGAAAAGTCATCCATCAGATGCATCTCTTCCAACATATTTCAAAGATAGCAAAATGTATTCATAGGCTCTGGTGTCCTAAGAATATTTTAGAGATCAAGGAAATTGACCAATTTTGAATTATTTAAAATGGAGCATTTTTGCATTGCCCCATATATTTACCTGTCCCCATACAATGCATTCTGTGCAGCATATATCACCTATACAGAAGCCTTTCAATGAACCCTCCCTCGTGGGATGGGCTTGCTGAATTAATGCTGTTAGTAAAAGACCCCGAGATGATAGATTCATGATAAGTTCCCTGGAGGTTGTTCTGTTTAAGATAGGCCGATGTTCTCTTACATTGTGTGCGCCTATCCGATTCCGCCACTTGTAGAAAATTGACTCAGACAGAGCTATTATTATTTTTTTTATTCTTGCTAGAAACTGACATTACAAAGTCTGTTCCTTTCTGGATTGAAAAAACAAAATAATGAGCCTGTCTTTTTATTTCCTGAGAGGACCCATTCATTTACATTCACTTACTGTTTAGAATGTCTGGGCTCTACAATTTATACAATGCCTGTAGACCTGGGGCAGAAAATCACAGGATGAGAAAAGCAAACCCCTAGAACCCAAAGGCTATGGTTCTGTCAGCTTAGAAATCCCCAATCTTGCTGCGTGCAAATTGAATGAATGTGTTTATCAGGGTTAATGAAAAAGAATTGCATCTCTTCCTGCACAACCCCTGAGCCTATACTTGTGCAATATAAGCACCTATATGTATCTAACACTAGAGTGCCCTCTGATGGATGAAATCTATGAAGATTCCCCCCTTTTCTCAGTTTCTCAAATAATAACAATAAAAATAACCATAACTATAATAACAATAATACTATATTTGGACATTTGAAGAGAAATTTTATGCTGAAGGCAGTATTATTTACCCTCATTTAATAAAGAAATTGAGAGAGATTCATTAACTTGCCTGTGGCTACATAGCTTTTAAGCTTCAAAGCTAAGCAAAGACATAAGCAGAAATTTTTATGCACATGGAAAATTAAGTAGTGGTGGGTGGGGACCAGGTTTATAACTCAAACATCAGCAAGTCTATTCATTTGAAAAGGATATTGTGATTAAAAAAAAATCCTACGATTGCTACTGAAGGCTATATGTGCAATTTCCACTTAATTGAATGCCTTATTCTATATTTTCAAACAGTTAAAATACTAATGTTCATTATATCAACAAACCAATATGTGGTGATTAGAGGCCAATATGTACCATTCACTGAATTATATGCTAGAAATGCAAAGAAAAATGAGGCAATCCTTGACCTCTAAAAATTGTCATTCTATTGGGAAGATATACAAAAAGTTAACTTCAGTAAGGAATTAATAATAGGGGAATAGGAAGTTTAGGAAAGGTCTCATACAGGATGTGGCACTGAAAGCAAGAGCCAAAAGTGAGAAAGGAGAGCATTCCATGAATAGGTAGCAGCCCATATAAAGGTAAAGATGAAGGAGATCCACTATTATATATGGGAATGGTAGGTGATACAGGTTGTATAGAATTTAGAATTTGTGAACGGGAATAAGTTAAGTCTTGAAAGGTAGGTTGGGACAACATTATGAAGGTTTTTAAATGATAAAGAAAAATTAAATTTTACTCTAAAGAGTCATAGAGATTTTTGATAAGATGTGGGACATGATTAAAACATAGTTTTTAGGAATCTCAATTTTTAAAGATTATATTTGAGATGGAAAAATCAAGGGGAAGTATTCTAAGAGTTTAATAGAAAAGTGGAGATATTAAGGGTCAGAACTAGAGTGTTGGTAATGTAATTGGAGAGATCCTACTGGTACATGGACTATCCCCTATCCATCTTATTAGTACATGGGTTATCCCCTATCTCACTCTCTCCATTACCCAATTCTTCATTTCTTTCCTCTCTTGAATTTAATTGGTTTTAGAAATTGGAATGTTTATACAGTGGTGGATGAAAATAGGTCCTGGAAAAGATTCATAACAACAAGACTGACTGTGGCCACATAGGGTAAGATAGAGAAATACTGCACTGTGAACCCATGGGGGACACTAATCTTTTGTGAGAAGAAACATATCCATGTGAACATCTGTGCCCCGGGGAATTGTCTCCCTGCCCTAGCTATTACTCTGGAGCCAAGAGAGAAAGCCAGGACTTTAACTTTGAGGCCATTTATTTTTTTCCCTACCCTACGTTTATTCATCATCCCAATTAGCATTAATATGGCATCACATGCATATGATATGTATAGTATCATAGGAAATGACAGGCTTATAGTTTTAAAAACACTTTCACATGTATTTGGGTTCCACAATAGTCCTATAAAGTAGATAAAGCAGATATTATCAGCCCTGTTTTACAGATGAGAAAACTCTTAATTCAGAGATAACTGACTTGCCCAAAGTTACATGGATAGTAAGTGTCAGAGGGAGAAATAGAGCCCAGATTAATTTCTAGTCCAGGGTACTTTTTATTATACAACATATTACCTCAGACACAAATATCTTCTTCCTGTCCTCATAGGGGAATATTATTGGTAAGTTTGTAAGCTTTTTTTAAAAATATTTTTATTAATGTACTTTCTTTAAAAAAAAAAAGTAACTTTACTAATATATAACACCATCTCCTACCAAAAAAAAAAGCCTGGGAGCTTTATTTTTTTTCACTAACATTTCTAATGATTTATTTAAATCCTTTGTAGAATACTGGCTTTATAGGGGCACAAAAGATGTATTTAGATGATTTATGATACAGGTGTAGACTAGTTATTTTTCCCTGATAAAATTAACCCAACTGGACACAAAAATACAGGAGGAAGTAAGCCCAATAAGAACACTGTGAATTTCCTCCATGTCTTCTGACACAAAGAGAAGAGGATACCAAAAGAATGCAAATTTTCTACAAATTAAGATCTATTGCTTTTATTCCAAATTAAGATCTATTGCTTTTATTCTATCTTTCCCAGTGGTATCTGAGGCACCTACTGTAATCAGACTCGAGTTCTATGTAGAGTGCAATGCATTTGGCTGGAAAGTAGGAGTTTAGCATGACTCCATAAAGAGGATAGTTAGCTGTAGTTTATGATAATCAGTTTGAGCTGTAGTCAGCATAAATGCAGTCTTGGAATTTTCCCCTTCATTTTGGGTTGCTTTTTAATTTTAAGGGGCAAATACTGACTGAATAAAATACAGAAGCACCACTCTGCCAGTGGCAAAAGGCCTTTGCTTAGGCAGCCAGGAGAAATCAACTGGAGTCTTTCTTCTTTCCAAATAAGACCAACTGGTCTTGGGAGAATCTCTTTCTATCAGAAGGAAGGCTGAGCTCTGTACAGATTTAGATAGTTCATTTTCAAATGTCATCTGAAAAAATGGACATGGCATGCTTTGCATAGTAGGTCCCTAGGATGGAAATATTGGGCTAATTAGTTAAATGCCTCAGGCCCTGTCAGGGCCAGCTTGGCAGAGTAAATAGAAAGCGATTCTCAAATCTCAACTCTGGCTGATCAAACAACTATGCCACAGAAGAGTAATAAATTGCTCCCAAAGAGGGAGCAGTAAAAAGAGATGAGAACCATTGAAATAGAACAAACCCATGTTAAAGAAACTGCCAGGCATAACCAATAATAAAGAAATAAAAGGTCTTGTCATTGTTCACTGGGAAAAATAAATAATAACTCTTGAAACGAGGATCAAGTTTCTCATTTGCACTTTCTGTTGTTCTGTTTTATCTTGGTACAATAGAAATGAAGCATGGGGATGACATGTTTTCTTGTTGGTTATAACTGTATGTTTCCCGTGGAGAAATCTCCCCATCCCTCTAATAGGTTTTTCCCTTTGCAGTATTCTCACTGAATGACAGTAACCTGTTTCCTTTATGGATGTATCAGAACATGGCGAAGGGAGAAGAATAATATACTTCAGAGCAGAAGCAACAACAGCTACCACAGCAAGAGGAAGTTGCTATATTGAAATAAAAGGTGAAAAAATCTAACCAGGCACCAGAAGGTCATTGGAAAGCTCTTTTCTCTTATTTACCCAATGATGATTAAAAAAAAAAAACACTTTTTAATGGATGGTGGGAGGGGACTTTGCTAGATTTATTCTGGCTTAGGAAAAGCCCAGTGTTCTGCAAAGAAGAGGATAAGGCAAATACCTTTGCTTGAAGATAGAAAATCCTTTTTGGAAGAGCAAATATTTGCCATCTGATGAGAGCAAATCATTGTTGCCAGATTCTAAAACAGTGCTGGGCATAACAGAAAATAAGACCTTTTAATGCCATTCTTCGTTATGTCCCATTTTATACAGCAACTGGTTTGAAAAGAAAAATCTTCCACAACAGGGAGAAAGGCTCCAAGGATATAGGATGAAGAGCAGTTGATGCCAAAGACACATAGAACGATGCTTAGGTAGAAAAAAAAATAATGAATGAAAAATGGAAGAGTTCTCTCAAAATGAGAATAATTACACTTTAATTCACATGGAAGTGGCAAATTGACACATTTACCCCATATGGCTACTGAAAATATTTTACAAAGAGTCACTGAAATAAGGGGGGAAATGCTTGTTTCATCTAAGTTTATATCCACGAATCATCATGAGATATCAGACTAAAGAGATAGAGCTTAAAATGGGGACTTAAAAAAGTAACCCAGGGGATCTTAAACTTTTTTGTGTGTCATGGATACTTTTGTTAGTCTGGTAATGTCTGTGTACCCCTTCTCAGAAAAAATGGAGTTACATGCATAAAATAAAATGCAAAGAATTACAAAGGAAAACAATTATGCCAAAATCATTATTAAATATTATTATTAATATGATAAAATGTATATTATAACAAATGTAATAATAATAATATAAATAATATTTTAAATTTGTGAAAGCTAAGCTAGGAATTCTTACTTTAGATAAATTCCCTTATTTTACAGATGTGAAAGTTGAGGCCCAAAGAGACAAAGTGACTTGTCCAAGGTTACCTAAGACATCATCACTATTTCTCCCAGATACCTTTAATGAAAATAACCATGACCAGCATTAAGAGACAATAAGCATTTGTGAACCTAATCATTGTTCCAGTCTAAGATAATGCTAACATTGTAGACAAAGGATAAATCTATCTGCATACCCAACTTTTTTTTTTAATTTAATTCAGTTCCAAATTATTTCTTTCCCTTCTCCCACACATCGAGAAAGTAAGAAAAGCAAAACCAATTACAAATATGTATGTCATACAAAATAAATTCCTATATTACCGCTATCCAAAAAGCAGGAAAAAAAGAAAAAATATAGAAAATGTGCTTCAATTGGCATTCTAAGTCCAGCAGGTCTCCATCTGGTAGTGAATAGTATGTTTCATCATGAATCCTTTAGAAGCATTATTGTGTTAGTCAACACTACTAAGTCTAAGTTACTGAATTACTAACACCAAGAGAAAGGCCTTTATTCTTAAAGCAACTTGCTCAAGGTTACATGGCCAGTTATTTTTGTGTGGGTGCCGAGTATCTAAGGCCAAAACCGATCCCAGGTTTCCCAACCCTGGGGCCGGCACTCTTACTCACTGCGCCACCTGGCCACCCCAGAAAGGCCTTTTTCAATGAAACAAATTCACTCTGTATAGCATGGGATTATGCAATATAAACAAAAATAGAGTACAGTATATGATATTATAAAAGAACAAAAGAAATATCAATGCAACTCAAAATAATCTATTAGAAAAAAACTTAACATAATCACCAATGGAAAAAGGACTTTCACTAAAGGGGAATCATGTGATTGATTCCTTCAGAAACAAACAAAATTAAAAGAGCAGATATTCCAAATAAGATAAAAGACAGATAAGTACAATTATTAAGAAAAGATTGAGCAATGATATTAATTGTGCACATTTCTAGTCCAAGACAAAGTATCTGTTGGTACTGTTGCTGTTCCTGCTTTAAACTACTGAAAGTTCAAGAAAGACTACAGAAGTATCATTCAGGGACAAAAGAATATAAATGGTAAAAAAAGAAAATGGATCTAATGAAAATTTAATGAGTCAAGAAAAGAAAGGCAAGAAGAACTGAATTAATATTATATGAATGCAAACCAATACAGTGAGAGAGAGAGGGGAGAGTGTTGAAGAAATTTGGAAGAAACAGGGATGAGTTGAAGGAACCCTCCAATCTGACATGTATGTAAACTGAGAATCAATGACAAAATGAAAATTTTTATTTACTCAAGAAGTATGAAAGGAAGAGTTTGTAAGAATAGTGATACGGCAAGACTGAAACATGGCAAAGGGAAGGGAAAAACAAACAAGGGGGTGGTATTGAAGCACATATCCTTGGAGAAAATGGAGAAACCTGGAATTTCATATTGAATTTTAAATGGAGAGAATGGACCATGTTATCTCACCATATCCCTTGAATTGTTTCCCAGGTTTAGGTGTGAAGATGTGTTGCCAGGACCCAGATTAGAAGGGGTGAAGTGGGGAGATATACACACAGAAGAAAGAGATATTGACCTTACAAGAGGTGCTTGTTAATAATAATGGCAAGATGTAGGGCGAGGCCTCGTTCTTTAGAGTATAGGAAAAATTCCCATCAAATTACTCTGCCTCATTCATGAGTTGGAATGTAGATCAGGTTTTCAGACAAAACTGGTACATTTTGCCTAAAAATCTCCTAATTAGTGGAAAAAATGATGACTCTATGCTGTATCCCTGTGTAAGAAAGGAGAGTTGGAACAAGAACTTGGGAGAAGACAGATATTTTCATTCTTCTTTTAAGAGAGGACTTGGGAAGTTTTAAAATATCTTTGGGACAGACTCCAGGAAAAACAGGGGGAAAATGGAAGTAGCAAATGTGTAAGCAAATTCAGTACCTCAAATAAGGTCTTTATTGCCATTTTGCCTCACTAGGAACTTTGGGGAATTTCCCCTTGAGCGAGAATAGGACCTCTCTTGAATGAATGATATCTGAGCTCATTGTCATCTAAAGAGGTCATTTACTCTTGTGTATTTCTGGTGTATTCTAATCTATAGAATATCAATCTTTCTTTTTCTTTCTGCTTGGATAAATGAGCTTACTCACTATTCAGTATCTTAAATGGTCTTTCCTAAAACTTGTTAATGGACCAAACCAGTAAGTATACATTTGGGATATTCTCAATGCTTAAGAAATAGTGGCCAGAGAAACAACTTTTTGAGCCAAAGATGTGTTTTCCTAGGCCAGAAATGTTAGCCTTTTTGGCAGATGTATATAATTCTAGCCTAGTAATTTCTTCCTCTGTGTCTCTGCCTTGTCTCTCTCTGTCTCTGTCTGTTGCTCATCAGCTTTGTGGCTCATCCTCCTGGATCCTTTAAGAAAGGAGTAACAGTATTCCTTAGAAACAAGAGGGGGTAGCAGCAAGCACCCCAGCATTCCCAGGGTGGCTGCCAACACAGGTTCTTAGATCTGCTTTTCTAAAGGAAAGCAACTCAAAATGGGTTAACAATCTTGCTTTAATCAATGAAACATATCATTTACTTAGTTGAGGGGGAAAAGGTCAACACCCCGAACTTCAGATTATACAGACAGAAACATTTCAAGCATACTGACCTCCAACTGTCCAACCAATACATCCATACCAAATCGCAGTTACCAGAAAGGGAAGCATCAACATCTGGGTTTTTCAAAACCAGGGGACTTTCAACAGCTGCCCAGAGTCCCATCTGGTTAAATTACACAACACTTCTCAAAGTGAGCCCCAAATCAATACCTCAAATAAGGGATTATATAGCCTCCTGGCTCACAGAAATGTAACAACCCTCTTGACCCACTGCCCAATCACAAAGTATCTCCTGAGAAACAAGCCCCCCACCACAGGATCCAGGTGCAGTTAAACCTAGGGGCAGGGAAGATCTTAAAAATTTACAATCCTATAACAGAGGGCAAGATTCCAGAGATAAGTACCCATGGCTTCTCTTTGAATGAATGTTTATAAGTTTAAATATATCATGTGTATATAAATTATATGTGCAGGAAGTATATGTCTTAGATATATTGGTAGAAGTGATGTATGAAGGGAAAATATACCCACAAAAATAAAGACAAAAAATATGAAGTAATAATGAGGAGAGATCTATTATTGCATTACTAAAGTAACAGGATAAAAGATGGAAATACATTTTTAATTTTTAAAAAAATTTTTTTATCGTTTTAGAAAACAGATTTTTATTTCCCTAGTAGTTTTCTCTCTCTCTTTTTTATTATTTAGTTTACATCATTCATTTCCACAAGATTTTGAGTTGCAAATTTTCTCCCCATTTTTCCCCTACCCACCACCCCAAAACAGCAATCCCACTGAATATCACCTCCCCCAATCTGCTCTCTCCCATATCTTGCCCCATCTCCCCTCAGACTTTCCAGTAGGGGATGGTAGATATCTATGCCCCAGTGCCTGTATATCTTATTTTCCAGTTACATGTAAAATAATAATAATTATATATACATATATTTAAACATTTCATTTTAAAACTTTGAATTATAGATTCTTTCCCTTCCTCTCTCACCCCCCCACCCTGACTGTGAAGATAAGAAATTCAATATAGGTTGGACATGTGTAGCGATGAAAAACATTTTCATAGGGGATATATTGTGAAAGACTGGCTATATTTCCCTCCATTCTATCCCACCGCCCACTTGTTCTATTCTTCACTTTGATCCTGTCCCTTTTCAAAAGTGGGTGTCTCCAAATTCCCTCCCCATCCCAGTATGCCCTCTCTTCCATTATCTCCCCTCTCTTCCCCTGTCCTCCTACTCTCCTTTAGGATGAGATACCCTATTTAGTGTGTATGTCATTCCCTCCCTTAGCCAAATTCAATGAGAATAAAGTTGACTCATTCCCTTTTGCCTTGCTTATCTTCCCCTCCATTGTAACAGTTTTCCTTGCCTCTTCTATTTGAGATAATTTACCCCATTCTGTCTTTCCCCATCTCCTCTCATTATTTTCCTCTCTCACCTCTCAATTTCACCTTTTAAGTATCATCCTTTCCTAATAAATTGGTCCTATGCCCTCTATCTATGTATACCTGAACACATATACACACATATGTATTCATACACCCATATACGCTCCTATATAGACATATATCTATGTGTGTGTGTGTGTATACACATTTATATTACCTTTAACTATTCTCATACTGAGAAAAGTTTCATTAGTTACAATTATCATTTTTCCATGTAGGAATGTTAATAGTTCAACTTTGGTAAGTTCCTTATAATTTCTTTTCCCTGTTTACCTTGTCATGCTTCTCTTGCTTGTATCTGAATGTCAAATTTTCTATTCAACTCTGGTTTTTTCATCAAGTATGTTTGAAAGTCCTCTATTCCAGTGAATGACTATATTTTCCCCTGAAGCATGATACTCAGTTTTTGTGGATTTTCTTGTTTTTAATCCTAGCTCCTTTGACCTCTGGAAAATCCTATTCCAAGCCCTCCGTTCCCTCAGTGTAGAAGCTGCCAGATCCTGTGTTATTCTGATTGTGTTTCCACAATATTCAAATTCTTTCTTTCTGGCTGATTGTAATATTTTGTCATTTATCTGGGAACTCCAGAACCTGACTATAACATTCCTAGAAGTTTTGTTTTTGGGATCTTTTTTTAGGAGGTGATTTGGTGGATTCTTTCAACCTCTATTTTCCCCTCTGGTTCTAAAACATCAGGGCACAATTTTCTTTGAGAACTTCTTGAAGAATGATTTCTAGTTTCTTTTTTTAGATCATGGCTTTCAGGTAGTCCAATAATATATAAATTATCTCTCCTGGATCTATTTTCCAGGTCAGTGGTTTTCTCAATGAGATATTTCACATTGCCTTCTACTTTTTCATTTATTTGGATCTATTTAATAGTGTCTTGATGTCTCATGAAATCACCAGCTTCCATTTGTTCTAATCTAATTCTGAAGGAATGGTTCTCTTCAGTGAGCTTTTGAGATTCTTTTTTCCATCTGGCAAAATCAGCTTTTTTAAGGCATTCTTGTCCTCATTGCCATTTTGAGCTTCTTTGTCCATCTGAGTTACTCTGTTTTTTCAAGGTATTATTTTCCTCAGTCAGGCTGTTGACTCTCAATTCATAATTTTCTTTATTTTTTAATTTGTTTGTTTACTTTTAGTTTAAAGGATTCAATTCCACAATTACTTGAGTTTCACATTTTGTCCCCCTCCTTCCCCTCTCCCCCTCATGGAGGAATATAGTCAAGTATAGGATATGTAAATACTTTCATATTATACATTAGTCAGGTAATAAAGATGGAGTGTTTAAGAAGGAATAAAAGATGGTAAAGAGGACATAAAACCAAACAAGAAAAGGAAAAAGATCAGGCATTTTGCTTTCATCTGGATATAAACTCAGTTCATTCTAGTTCTTTCTCTGGATGCACAAATTTCTCTCCATCATGAGTCTTTTGGGGTTTACTTATATCACTGCATTGCTGAGAAGAGTCCAGTCTATCAAAGCTGGTCATCACACATACGTTGTGTCTGTAATTGTGTACAAATTTCTCCTGGTTCTACTCTTCTCACTCAGCATCAGTTCATATAAGCCTCTCCAGGTAAATATGAAGTCCATCTATTCCTCGTTTCTTATAGAACAATAGTATTCCATAACATGCATATACCACAACTTGTTCAGCCATTCCCCAATTGATGGGCACCCCCTTAATTTCCAATTCTTTGCCACCACAAAAAGAGCTGTTATAAACCTTTTTGTACATATGGGTCTTCCTCCCAATTCTATGGTCTCTTTTATAACCCTAGGAGTGGTATTGCTGGGTCAAAGGATATGAAGTTATTTGTAGCCGTTTGGGCATAATTCCAGATTGCTCTTCAGAAAGGCTGGATCAGTTCACAACTCCACCAGCAATGCATTAGTGTTCCAATTTGCCCACATCCTCTCCAGCATTTGTCATTTTCCTGTTTTGTCATCTTAGCCAATCTGACTGGTGAGATTGACTGGTAGCTCAGAGTTGTTTTGATTTGCATTCTCTAATCAATAGTGATTTAGAGCATTTCTTCATGTGCTTATAGATATCTTTAATTTTTTTCTCTGAAAATTGCCTGTTCATATCCTTTGACCATTTATCAATTGGGGAATGACTTTTATTCTTATAAATTTGACTCATTTCTCTGTATATTTTAGAAATGAGTCCTTTGTCAGAGACATAGGTTGTAAAGATTCTTTCCCAATTTCCCACCTCCCTCTTAATCTTGGTTACAATGACTTTGTTTATACATAAGCTTTTCAATTTCATGTAGTCAAAATTATCCATTTTACATTTTATAATGTTCTCTAATTCTTGTTTAGTCATAAAGTCTTTCCCTCTCCACAAGTATGACAGGTAAATTATTCCTTGTTTTCCGAGACTACTTACAGTATCAACCTTTATACCTAGATCATGCATCCATTTAGAATTGATTTGGGTATATGGTGTTAGATAATGGTCTATGCCCAGTTTCTGCCATACTACATTCCAGTTTTCCCAGCATATTTTGTCAAATAGTGAGTTCTTATCCCAAAAATTAGGGTCTTGGTGTTTATGAAACAACAGATTACTATAGTTGTTGACTTCTGAATCTTGTGTGCCTAATCTATTCCATTGATCCACTCCTCTATTCCTCAGCCAGTACCAAGTAGTTTTGATAACCGCTGCTTTATAACAGAGATTGAAATCTGATATAGCTAGTCCACCTTCCCTAGCATTTCTTTTCCTTAATTTCCTTGATAATCTGGACCATTTATTCTTCCAAATGAATTTTGTTACTATTTTTTTCTAGCTCTACAAAGTAGTTTTTTGGTAAATTAATTGGTATGGCACTAAATATATTATTTAATTTAGGTACAATTGTCACTTTTATTATATTAGCTCTGCCCAGCCATGAGCAATTGATATTTTTCCAATTAGTTAGATATGACTTTATTTGTGTGAAAAGTGTTTTGTAGTTGTGGTCATATAGGTCCTGGGTTTGTTTTGGCAGATAGAATCTCAACTATTTTATAATGTCTACAGTAACTTTAAATGGGATTTCTCTTTCTATCTCTTGCTGTTGAATTTCATTGGAAATATATAGGAATGCCAAGGATTTGTTTGGGTTTGTTTTATATCCTGCAACTTTGCCAAATTTCTTTATTGTCTCAAGTAGTTATTTACTTGATTCTCTAGGATTCTGTAAGTATATCATCATGTTATCTGCAAAGAGTGATAGCTTGGTCTCTTCTTTGCCTAATTTGATTCCTTTGATTTCTTTTTCTTCTCTAATTGCTACTACTAACATATCTAGGACCAGATTGAAAAAGAGGGGTGATAGTGGACACCCTTCTTTCACCCCTGATCTTATGGGAAATGCTTCTAGCTTCTCCCCTTTACATATAGTACTTGCTGATGGCTTTAAATAGATGCTACCTATTATTTTAAGGAAGACTCCATTTATTCCTATACTTTCTAATGTTTTTATTTGGAATGGATGTTGTATGTTGTCAAAAGTCTTTTCTGAAACTATTGAGATGATCATGTGTTTTTTGCTAGTTTTATTGTTGATATCATCAATTATACTGATGATTTCCCTAATATTAAACCATCCTTGCATTCCTGGAATAAATCCTACTTGATCAAAATATATTATTCTTCAGATAAGTTGCTGTAGTCTTTTGGCTAGTATTTTATTTAGAATTTTTGCATCTATATCCATGAGGGAGATTGGTCTATAATTTTCATTCTCTGTTTTATCTCTTCCTGATTTAGGTATCAGTACAATATTTGTGCCATAAAAAGAATTTGGTAGGACTCCTTCTTCACTAATTTTCCCAAACAGTTTGTAGAGTATTGGAATCAATTGTTCTTTAAATGTTTGATAGAATTCACTAGTAAATCCATCTGGCCCTGGAGATTTTTTCCTAGGGAGTTGACTGATGGCTTGTTCAATTTCTTTTTCTGAGATGGGGTTATTTAAGTATTTTACTTCCTCTTCAGTTAACCTGGACAACTTGTATTTTTATAAATATTCATCCATTTCCCTAAGATTGTCAAATTTATGTGCATACAATTGGGAAAAATAATTCTTAATTATTGTTTTGATTTCCTCTTCATTGGAGGTAGATTTACCCTTTTAATTTTTGATACTCATAGTTTCATTTTCTTCTTTCTTTTTTTTAATCATATTTACTAAGGGTCTATCAATTTTGTTGTTTTTTTTTCATAAAAACAGCTCTTAATTTTTATTTATTAATTCAACAGTTTTCTTAATTTCAATCTTATTTATCTCTCCTTTGGTTTTCAATATTTCTAATTTAGTACTTAATTGGGGATTTTGAATTTGTTCTTTTTCTAGGTTTTTCAATTGCATGCCCAATTCATTGATCTCCATTTTCTCTAATTTCATCCTGTAGGCACTCAGGGATATAAAACTTCCCCTAAGAACTACTTTTAATGCATCCCACAAATTTTGGTATGTTGTCTCATTATGATCATTCTCTTGAATGAAATTACTTATTGTTTCTATAATTTCTGTTTTGACCCATTCATTCTTTAGGATTAAATTGTTTAATTTCCAATTAGTTTTTAGACTGTCTTTCCATGGCCCTTTATTGTATATAATTTTTATTGCACCATGATCTGAGAAGGATGCATTTAATATTTCTGCCTTATTGCATAGAATTTTGAGGTTTGTATGCCCTACAACGTGGTCAGTTTTTGAGTATGTGCCATGAACCACTGGGAAGAAAGTATATTCCTTTTTATCCCCATTCAGTTTTCTCCAGAGATCTATCATACCTATCCTCTCTAAAATCCTGCTCACCTCCTTAACTTCTTTCTTGTTTATTTTGAAGTTAGATTTACCAAGTTCAGAGAGGGGGATATTAAGGTCTCTCACTAGTATAGTTTTGTTTTCTATTCCTTCTTCTAATTCCTTTACCTTCTCCTCCAGGAATTTGGATGCTATACCGCTTGGTTCATATATGTTAAGTAATGATATTGCTTCATTTCCGATGGTGCCTTTTAACAGGGTATAGTTTCCTTCCTTATCTCTTTTAATTAGGTCAATTTTTGTTTTTGCTTTATCTGAGATAAGGATCGCTACCCCTACTTTTTTTTTACTTTAGCTGAGGCATGATATATTTTACTCCAGCCTTTTACTTTTACCCTGTGTGTATCCCTCTTTCAGATGTATTTCTTGTAAACAGCATATTGTAGGATTATGATTTCTAATTCATTCTGCTATCGATCTCCATTTTATGGGAGAGTTCATTCCATTCAAATTTACAGTTATGATTGTTATCTGTTTCTTTCCCTCCATCCTATTACCATCCCTAGTAATGCTTATATTTTCCCCCCTTAATAGTTGTCATTTTGACCACCGCCTCCTTCAGTATTCCCTTATCAGCCCCCCTCCCTTTTCCTCCCCTTTCCCCTTACTTCTTCTCTCCCTACTAACTACCCCTCCCCTTTAATAGCCCTTTCCCCTTCCTACTGCCTGTAGGATTTTTTATACTTAATAAAGTATGTTATTTGAACAAATCTCATGTGAAGCTCCTCTCCCTCCCCTCTTTCCCTCTAAAATGATAATTTTTGCATTTCTTCTCCATAGAGTCATATGCTTAACTGATTGTTATTCCCTCCTTGCATCAGAACGAATGAGGGAGAAGCTCATATGATTGTCATCTCCCTCCCTTCTTTTCCTCTGCTATACTGTTTTTACAAGTCTTTGGGTGGCATAATTTACCTTTTTCCACTTCATTCATTCCTCTTCTTCCATTGCAGTCCCTTTGTAGCCCTTAATAAGATTTTTTTATTGTCATTTTGTGTATTTTATACTCATACCCTCTACTTGTCTATAACTGGTTTGCTCTTATCAAATAGCATATTGTGTGTGTTTTCTTTGTTTACCTTTCTACATCACTGTTGCATCTCATAATTGGAGGTTGAATTTTCCATTGAGTTCTGGCTTTTTTTTTTCAAGAAAGTCTGGAAGTCTGTTATATCATTGAATGACCATCTCTTTGCCTGGAAGAATATGCTCAGTCTCACTGGGTATGTGATCCTTGGTGTAACCCAAGCTCTTTTTGCCTTCCAGAAAATTGTATTCCACTGCCTCCGATCTTTCAGTGTAGAGGCTGCCAAATCCTGTGCAATCCTCACTGTGGACCCTCGATAGTTGAATTGTTTCTTTCTGGCCGCTTGAAATATTTTCTCTTTTATCTGTTAGTTCTGGAGTTTGGCCACAACATTCCTCGGATTTTTCAGTTTGGGATCTTTTTCAGCAGGTGTCCGGTGGATTTTCTCGATTTCTATTTTACCCTCAGGTTCTAGTATCTCAGGGCAGTTTTCCTTAACGAGTTCTTGGAGAATGTTGTCCAGGCTCATTTTTACATCGTGATTTTCTGGTAGGTCTATGATTCTCAGATTAACTCTCCTGGATCTGTTTTCCAGGTCAGTTATTTTTTCTTTGAGGTATTTTTCCCCTTTTTCTAATTTTTCATTCATGTTGTTTGTTTGACTAATTCTTGGTTCCTCATAGAGTTTTTTGTTTCAATTTGGTTGATTCTAGTTTTTACCAAATCATTTTCCTTGTTTAATTTTTGGAGCTCCTTTTCCATATCATACACTTTTCTTTTTAGAGAGATGTTTTCTTCATTATAATTTTTTTCTAATTCTGCTATTTTGGTTTTGAGAGAATTATTCTTTTTGTCTTCTATCTCTCTAATTAAGTTTTCAAAGTTCCTTTTGATCTCATCTAGGAGAGCTTTCTGTGCTTGGGACCTGTTCCCTGTTGATGTTTCAGCTGTGGGTGTGGAGGCCACATTGTCTCCCTCTGAGTTTCTTTACTCCCTCTGAAGATAGTAGAACTCCAGAGTCTTTGTAGTCTGCTTTCTACCCATTTTGAACCAGGGCCCTAGCCACGCCCTTCATCTAGGGATCCCAGGCCTTTACTGTACAGGGTTTTACCATGGGGCAATAGTTACTATGTTTTCAGGGTCAGAGGGTGTGGTTCGGAGAAGGCGAGGTTCACTTTGTCATCCTGGTCTTTGGAGGTCCTGATAAGGGCTCTTTTTTTTTTATCTCTGGGCTATGAAGTGGTAGCCCCAGGAGTATTTGCTGTCTAGGACAGGGCCCCCTGCACTTGGTTCTTACTTTGCTCTTTCCAGTCCCAGCCCTTTGGTGATAGTCCTGGTAGTGGCCCTTGTGGCTGGTGGGATGACTTTCCCTCCAAGTTGATCAGGAGACTTCTGAGCCTTCCTCTGTGGGCTGTGCCTTCTGGGCCTGCCTCTTCGTCGCTTCATCATTTTCTTGCATCATTCTCATTTCTCTTCCAAATTTTTCCTCCACTTCTCTTATTTGATTTTCAAAATCCTTCTTAAGCTCCTCTATGGCCTGTAACCAGCTCATTTTTTTCTTGGAAGCTTTTGGGGCAGGAGTTCTGACTTCACTGTTTTCCTCCTGTTCCATGCTTTGATCCTTCTTGTCCTCAAAAAAGAAATACAAATTTGGACTGCTGTGCTTGCTTTGCTTCCTTTCCTTCTTCATGTTACCACTCAATTACTTGACTTTTGAGCTTTTTGCCACAGTAGAACTCTGTTATCAGCAAGGGGAACTTTGTGCCAATCACTAGGGTTTTCTCAGCTGCCAGATCTTTTAGTTGGCTGCCCTCTATGAAGCCTCCACATGATCTGGCAAGCTGGTCTAACACCCTAGGACCTCCACCCTTGGATCCAGATCCAAGCAGGTTAAAACAAGAGGTATTACTCCTCAAAATGGTCACTTTGTCCCCCTACAATCCACAAGCCAGGAGCTCTGAATCAACAACAAGTGGTGGCTGCATGGCCACCAGGCCTCAGATGCTTCTCCCTCCAGGGGGAAAAAGACTGGACCACACTCCCAGACTCCCAGTTCTCAAAGTCCACACTGCACTGACCTTTCACTTTGTCCTTAGAGTCTGTGGGTTGATAATTCTGGAAACCACCAAGCTGCTGGTGATCTAAAGTCCCTCCAGCCTGTGGCTGGTTGTGGCCACCCTGAGGCTAAAACCTTAGTCTAGCTCAGGGCTGGGCATGACCCCTTCCTACCTCCCTGCTGGACTGTCTTCAGTGGGAGATTAGCTTTTCTCTGTTATTTTGTGGGTTCCAAAGCTCCAAAGTTTGTTTAGAGCCATTTTTTACATGAATTGGAGGAGGTGGAAGGGGTAGCTGCACAGAAATTCTGTTTCTACTCTACTATCTTGACTCTGCCCTCTAAAAAAATTTTAAACTTAATTATTTACTTATTTTTGAACATTCTTTTTGAGGTTTGAATTTTCTCTCTCCTTTCCACCCCTTCCCTAACCAGTGAGAAGACAAGCAAAATGATACCCATTATATATGAGAAATCATGCAAAACCTACTTCCATATCACAAACACACACACACGTGTGTATGTGTGGAGGGAAGGAGAGAGAGAGAGAGAGAGAGAGAGAGAGAGAGAGAGAGAGAGAGAAATTATACTTCACATTGCAGTTAGAATTCATCATTTCTTTCTCTGGACATGAATATTATTTTTTTTCATCATGAGCAATTGGAAATTGCCTTGGACTTCTGTTTTAATCAGAGTAGCTAAATCTTGCATTGTTGATTATCATTATAATCTTGTTCTTACTATGCTCAATGATCTCCTCATTCTTCTCAATTCACTTTGCATCAGTTCATAAAAAGTCTTGCCATGGATTTTTTTCTGAACCTCCCCATCATTTCTTATGACACAAGAGTACTCCATCACAATTATAGGTCACTACTTATTCAGTCATTCCCTAACCTCAATTTCCAAATCTTTGACACCACAAAAAGAGTTGCTATAAATATGTTTGTACACATAGGGCATTTTTTTTCTTTTCTTTTGAACTCTTTGAGGTTCAATCTGATAAATTTTTTGCTTCAAGAAGGCATAGTTTTAATGATAGAAAAAAAAGAATAAAGAAATAATGCATTGGTATAAATCTGTTAGTCAGTGAATTTAATTCCGAATAGCTTCAATGGGGATAGAAATAATGAAGGAGACAGAATGTAAGGGATACTTGTTGGGTAAACACAACAGAAATGAATATTACTCAAATTGAGGGGTTGGAAAGAGGATGAGGTAGGGCAGGAAAATTTTGAATTATCTGTTATAGACAGTGAAGAAATGATTGGAGAAGAAAAGAATAAAAAGAAATAATGGAATTAAATTTAAGTGGACTCAAAGAAATGAGAAAACTAAAAAATAGTGAAGGATTCAGGTTAATTTAGTCTATGAATCTACCCACCCCACTAAAAGTAATTTAATGCTCTAGCCCCAATACCTTTATCAGGTATGAAGATTCCTATCGAGTTATTCAATCCTTTAAAAGCATAAAAATTATGTATACCTGTAATGGAAATGTAAATTTTAAAGATCTTCCCTGCCCCTAGGCTAA
>NW_027186296.1:62976429-62989968 GCF_028583685.1 Petaurus breviceps papuanus | reverse complement strand
CTGTGTGAGCAGGCACCCTGGGGACACTGGGGTGCTTGCTGCTACAATACCTTATCCTGTCTTGTGGAACTTTTTCTCTAAAGAGAGAACAGCTCAATTTAAGTCCCTGAGAGAGAGTGTTTTGGAGAAGGGAGAGAGCCTGTCTATCTACTTGCCGTCCCCCTAGCATGCCCCCCACAAACTCACATACACTCATCTTGACCAGAAGCCTGTCTTGTGAATGTTAGAATTTGAAAGGATTTGGATTTTTCATCATTCTACAAGTAGCACACATGAAAAATCATTGAATGGCAGCAATATCTGCATCAGGAAACGAAATGAAACTAAAATAAGAAACAACAAAAAACACTTGATATATTGAAGAGATGCTTCTCTAGAACTCTTTAAGGGCCCCAAATAAAAGGTATGCCATGGTAAAGGGGAACCTCATAAGAACTTTGTGAAGGGAGAAAAGGATTTCAGGAGAAAAAAAAAAAAAAAGAAAACCTTCAGGAACTATGAACTATGCCTTTTGCCACATGTACAATAAGTTTGACCCTATCTTCTGAATTCTATTCATATGCAGGAGAATGTTTCCCAGACTTCTGTGTTGTTGTTGCTGTTTTGTTTTTCAAATTATGCTTACTATGCCACCCTAATGGGATAGTATTGTAGTACTAAAAGTTAAATATATATGGGTGACTAATTGATGTAGAGTAACAATAGGAAAAAAAATCATGGAGCTTTAGCATTATAAAAATATTCCCAATCCCTCAGGCCTATCACTAGAACCAAGATGAAAGATGTAGTAGCTGCCCTTTGAGTCCCCTACCTACCAATGTAAGGGGGAATTTGTGAAGTAACTCTGGATCATATATTACATTGGCAACCCCAAGAAACCATAAATGATAAAACTTTGAAATCTGTAGGAGAAATAGATATGATAGGAAAGAAGAAAAAAACAATAAACCAGAGTAACTACTAATGGCTTTTAAAACTGCTAAACATTTAACTAACATGATTAACAAAGAGAGAGAAAAAAACACATTATAAAAAATAAAAATAAGTGAATCAGGTGAATTAACAACTAACAATAGGGAAAGAGAAGAATTCTCAAATACTAGCTTACAATTATGTGCTAATAAAACTGAGAAATTAAAGGAAATGTCTGATTTCCTAGGAAAATGTAAAATGCTCAAATTAACAAAAAAGATATCTTAAGCAACTTAATTTCAGAAAGGTAAAGTGAGCAAGATCTTTTAAAAACACTACCAAAGTATGAAAAAATAATGAATTCCTTCATATTTTAAATAGCTATTACCTATGCAACACAAATTATTTTTAATAATTTAGAAAATGAAAAACTAGCTTGAATTCCTTTTGTAGATTACAATTTCCATCCCAATGTCTAAAACAAAGGCATGAGTAAGAGAATTGTAGACCAATTGCAAAAATGAATATTGATACAAATTCAAAATATGAAATTTAAGCCAAAACACTAAATCAAACTTAAAAAAAAATTACTATGACCAAGTTGGATTCATACAAGGAAATCAAAAGTGGTTCAATATTAGGAAAGTAGTTGGCCAGATTTTATCCTTGATGCATGAGATACTGCATAGAATAGAAGACAGAGGAATGGCCTTGGAGTGAGGAAGGCTTTTGTTCAAATACCAAACCTAACACATACTGGCAGAGGGACCTGGGGCATATTACTTGAACTTTTGGTGCCCTAGAAACTCTTTTAAAAATAAGTAATTTACTTTTAGTTTTCAATATTCTCTTCTACAAGATTTTGAGTTCCAAATTTTATCCTCATCTCCCTCTTCCCCTTCCCCCAAGACAGAGTGCATTCTGATTACTCCTTCCAATCTGCCTTCCCTTCTATTACTGCTCCTGCCTCTCTTATCCCCTTCCTTTCTATTTTCCTGTAGGGCAAGATAGATTTCTATACACCATTGCCGGTATATCTTATTTCACAATTGCATGTAGAAACAAATTTTAACATTCATTTTTAAAACTTTGAATTCCACATTCTCTCCCACCCTCCCTCTTTACACACCATCATTAAGAAGGCAGGGAATTTTTTATAGGTTATACATATGTAGTCATGCAAAACACTTCCATAACAGTCATGTTGTGAAAAGTTAACTGTATTTCCCTCCATCCTAGGACCACCACCCAGGACTGCAACCCAGATCTAAATACAGGCAAAGCAAGAGAATCCTGCCTTAACACCACCAAAGAGATCCCTGTAATCTCCCTTGTTATCAACTGCTCAATCCCCTAACCATTGGTGGCTTGAGAACTCTGGATATAGTCACTGCTATCACCAACACAGGCCTGGGGTCAGACTGTACTCTCTCATGCATGTCCCACAGTCCTTTCCTATTGAACTTCTAAGTTGTCTGTGGCATTTGTGGGCTGAGAAGTCTGGAAAATGCCACAGCTGTCAGTGGTCCAGTGCCCTGATGCATGCTCCAGTCCCATCTCTTTGCTCTGACTGGTGCAATGGACCTTTCCTGTTGATCTTCCAGATTTTCTTGGGCTGGGAATTTGTTTCTCTGTCAGTTCATGGGTTCTGCTGCTCTCAAATTTGTTTACAGTCATGTTTTACAGGTATTTGGAGGGGTTTGAGGAAGATCTCCAGCAAGTCCATGCTTTTACTTCAGCCACCATCTTGACTCCCTAGAAACTCTTGAAGATGGTAAGTTTCAGAGAACACATGGATTTTCACTAATAGAGAAATTCCCTCACCTAGAAAAAATAATATCAATAAAATAGCATATGGCATATGCTCTCCCCCCCAAAAAAAAATCCCATACTTGTATTAAAAGATGTGAAAGGTCCTTGATGAAATGTAATATTTATTTTTGCTTAAAAATACATACATTCAGAAGGCCTGCTTTGATATAACAAAATTATAGCTGCCAAACTAAAAGGTAGCTCCATTTGTAAGAGGGAAATACTTGAAGCTTTCCAAATAAATGTTCCATCTACCCAAAATTATTTGGCATAATTTTAGATACTAGTGAGAACAATATGAAAATATAAAAACTTTGAAGTCATAATATAGAAAATAAAGAAAATAAGAGATGTTCATATCACAGTCTGTCTTATATAGAAAATTCTAGGCAACAGATGAAAAAAATCACCAAAATGATTATTACCTTTAGTAATATTACTGGATATAAAACAAACTGCATTTCTATATAGCAATAATAAAAACAAGATGGATATGACACAAAGAAAAATCCTGTTCAAAATCTAAACAGAATAAAATGTCTTGGGGGTCACCCTATTAAGACTCAATCAAGATATACATATAATCATATATAAGGAACACTTAAACATCTAAATGATTGAAAGGATAGTAATATCTTATTAATGAGTTGCATCAATAAGCAATATTATCTAAATTAATGAATGAATTTGATGCTATATTAATCATATACCCAAAGTAGTACTGTACAGGAAAGACAAATAATGATAAAATTTAAAGGCCTACAATCTTAAGGGAAATAAAAGAGATAGAGGTAGATAGACACAGACAGAAAGAGACACACACACACACACACACAAACAGAGAGAGAGAGAAACAAAAATGGAATGGAATTTCTAAACTTCAAATTATAAGGCAGTCATTATTTTATTTATTTAGTACTGGTGGAATTTTTTCTTTTAAATAGAAAAAAAAACCCAAGAATTAGAAAAAAAAACTCTGTAGCTCAATTATTGATAAATCCAAGAACATTTACTACTTGGGGAATGATTCCTTATTTCACATCAACAACTGTGAAAATAGGAAAGAAATTGGCAGAAGAATGGTTTAGACTAGCAATTTACCCCTTATATTTTCATGATTTCCAACTGGATATGTCACCTAGCTATTTGTTCAGTCATTTTAATTGTCTGACCCTTCATGACCACATTTGGAATTTTCTTGGCAAGAATATTGAATTGGTTTGCCATTTCCTTCTCCAGTTCATCTTATTAATGAGGAAACTGAGACAAACAGGTTAAAGTGACTAGCCCAGGGTCACATAGCTAGTAAGTGTCTGACGCCAGATTTGAATCCTGACTCCAGGTCTGGCGCATCTACTGCATTGTCTAGCTTCCCTATGAATGTGCATGTGTGTGTGTGTGTGTGTGTGTGTGTGTGTGTGTGTGTGTGTTTGCCTAGCTATAGATAATGGTAAGAAAAATAGATAAATAAAGAACAGAAAGATGTACTTTTCCCAAGTATATCTACATGAAGAATTTTTTTTAATCAAATAATGCCTACAGTTGAAAATAACAGAGAAAACAATTTTCACTGCAAAAGATATAAATTACATCACAGAACAAAAACAATGCAGATAGGATTAAAAGATTAACTCACAATTGAGAAAAATAATCTTTGCAACAAAGATCTCTGATAAAAATGTGATAACCCAGATATGTGACCAAGAAAAAAAATACAAAAATATAAAACCAGGATCCACTCTCTAAGAGATAATTTGGACAAATGATATGAATGCATAATTTCTAAAAGAAATTCTCATTGATGAAAGACTATTTACTCTCTATAATAAGATAAATGAAAATAAATATAAAGTTGCACATAGTTCATCAAGCTGGCTAACATGAAAAAGATAGGCATGGGTGAATAGAAACCAGGAAGACAGACACAGTAATGTAAAGTTAGTGAAGCCAAGAATTTTTAAAATCATTCTGGAAAATAATTTGGACATATGCTAAAAACAAAAAAGCAGGAATATATCTTATGTCATTGATCTTAACTCCACTTATATACCCCCAAAAAACCCAAGTCAGGAAGAAAGGTTGTAGGCATATATGCCAAAATATTCATAGAGACACTCCTTTTGTGGCAGGAAGCCTGAGGGAAAATGGATAACTATAAACTGGGGAAGGCTGAACAAATTGCTTCACAGTAATATAATTGACGTTGTAATATAAGAAATGATGAATGTGAGAAATTCAGAGGGGGAAAACAATGGGAAGAGTGAACTAAAGGAGAGTAAAGAAAGCAAAAAAAAAAATGATACAGACATATATACATAATGTAAATTAAAAAAAACAATATTAACAAAAGTGCTCTGGAAGTCTAATTTGGCATCTGGAGAATAGATGAAGAAATCTTTCTATCTTTATTTTTTTTCTAAAGTTGGGCAACTATTTTATGGAATATCATTTATACTATCAGCCAGGGTCCCTGGGCCACTTGGTTTTCCTCATTTTCTTTGCCATAAAGAAATATGAGGTGTAATGTAGCATCATGTCTAAAAAAGACTAATTTCAGGATAAATTTATGAATAAAGA
Organism: Petaurus breviceps papuanus; assembly: GCF_028583685.1. Classification (NCBI taxonomy): domain Eukaryota; kingdom Metazoa; phylum Chordata; class Mammalia; order Diprotodontia; family Petauridae; genus Petaurus; species Petaurus breviceps. The sequence continues at coordinate 62,984,667 of NW_027186296.1, read as the reverse complement.
TTATTATTTTAATATGAAAATAGAAAATTTATTTGAAAATTAATCATGTAGTTAACCTAAAGTCTTTGTGAATTCCTTAAGGACTAAATATATTCCTTAGAATGTTATTGTTTAGGTTGCTGTTGTTATTACACAGTATCATGCTGGGCACATGTATTTTTTTTAAGCAATCAGGGTTAAGTAACTTGCTCAAGGTTACACGGCCAGTTATTTCTGGGTGTGGTGCTAAGTATCTAAGCCTGGATATGATCCCCAGGTCATCCTGACACGGGGGCCGGTGCAGTTACTCACTGAGCCACCTGGCCACCCCTGGGCACATGTATTTTTGTAGAATTTAATTGAATATCATCAATTTTAACAAATTCTCTATGGAATACATAATGGAATAATTAACGAAAAGTGAACTGAGATTTGGATGACTTGGGTTCCAATTAAGCAATCTCAAAGAAAGCAACCTGTGGGACTTTGAGTAACAAATATTTACCTCTGCCTGAATTTTGCCATTTAAAAATTGTATATTCCAATATAAAGATTATCTATATAGCAGGGATATTATTAATATAAAATTTAAAAGATGTAGGAATCACTCTGAGAAACCACGGGTATTATGTGGATATAAGTAATTATTATTGTGACAATTGAATCTAAAAATAATGACATTTTAAAACTGCTTTATATACCACAACTATTTGAATGATTTTGGCAAAAATGAATCATTAGGTATTAATTAAGTAATTATTGACTAATATTATCATAGAATTAAAGGCCTAGAAGAAGCTTCAGCATAGATGAAAAGACCAACTACTCTGATTTTACTATTAAAGAAATTAAGGCACATAGAAGAGAACATACTTGTCAAGTACCCACAGCATCATAACACATACTATAAATGTGCTTAGAACCCAGATTTTAGATCAAATGAACTAAAATGGATTGCAAAAATCCTCCAATCTACCCCTCATTTTACTGCCTCTCATCCCCTTCCCCTCTACTCTCCTGCAGGGTGACATACTCTATTTAGTGTGTATGTCATTCCCTCCCTGAGTCAAATTCAATGAGAATAAGGTTGACCCATTCCCTTTTGCCTCCCTGTTCTTCCCCTAAATTGTAACCATTTTCCCTTGCCTCTTCTATATGTGATAGTTTACACCATTCTGTCTCTCCCCATCTCCTCTCATTATATTCCTCTTGCACCTCTTAATTTCACCTTTTAAGTATCATCCCTTCCTATTAAATTGGTCCTGTGCCCTCTATGTATACCTGTAAACATATATAAATACATTCACATATGTATTCATATACCCATGTACCCTCTGACATAGAGATAGATAAATAGATAAATTTCTATTCCCTTCAATTATTTTCATACTGAGAAAAGATTCATCAGTTATAATTATCATTTTTCCAAATAGGAATGTTAATAGCTCAACTTTGGTAAGTTACTTATGATTTCTTTTCCCTGTTTACCTTCTCATGCTACTCTTGCTTCTTGTATCTGAATGTCAAATATTCTATTCAACTCTGGTTTTTTCATCAAGAATGCTAGAAAGTCCTCTATTCTACTGAATGACCATATTTTCCCCTGGAAAATGATACACACTTTTGCTGGGTAAATGATTCTTGGTTTCAATCCCAGCTCCTTTGCCCTCCAGAATATCATATTCCAAGCCCTTCAATCCCTCAGTATAGAAGATGCCAGATCCTAAGTTATTCTGACTGTGTTTCCACAATATCCAAATTGTTTCTTCGTGGATGCTTGAAATATTCTCTCCTTGATATGGGAATTTCAGAACCTGGCTATAATATTCCTAGGAGTTTTCTTTTGGGGATCTTTTTCAGGAGGTGATCGGTGGATTCTTTCAAGCTCTATTTTGCCCTCTGGTTCTAAAACATCAGGGCAGTTTTCCTTGAGAATTTCTTGGAGGATGATTTCTAGGTTCTTTCTTTGATCATGACTTTCAGGTAGTCCAATCTATTTTCCAGGTCAGTGATTTTTTTCCAATGAGATATTTCACATTGCCTCCTATTCTTTCATTTGTTTGGATATGTTTAGCAGCATCTTGATTTCTCATAAAGTCATAGCTTCCATTTGCTCCGATCTAATTCTGAAGGAATTATTCTCCTCAGTGAGCTTTTCAGATTCCTTTTCCATTTAGCAAATTCAGCTTTTTAAGGCATTCTTCTCCTTATTGCCTTTTTGAGCCTCTGTTGCCGTTTGAGTTAGTCTATTTTTTAAGGTGTTATTTTTGTCAGTCAGGCTGTTGACTTTCATTTCATAATTTTCTGGCATCGTTCTCATTTCTCTTCCCAATTTTTCCTCCACTTCTCTTATCTGCTTCTTAATGTCCTCTATGGCCTGTAACCGGCTCATATCTTCCTTTGTAGCTTTTAGTGTAGGAGTTCTGACTTCACTGTCTTCCTCTTGTTCCATGCTTTGATCCTTTTTGTCCCCAACAGAGGAGTCTAATGTTGGATTCTTCTGTTTGATTTGCTTCCTTTGCCTGAGCATGTTGTCACTCAATTACTTGACTTTTGGGCTTTTTGCCACAGTAGGACTCTGCTACCAGACAGGGGTTCTTCATACCAAATGCTGGGGTTTTCTTAGCTGCCAGAGGTATTAGTTGGGTGCCCTCTCTGAAGCCTCCACATGCTCTGGCAAGCTGGTCATACAACCCAGGACCTCCACCCTTGTCTGCAATCCAGATCCAAGCATATTAAAGCAAGAGCAATTACCCTTCAGACTGGTTGCTTGGTCCCCCTACACTCTGCAGGTCTGGAGCTGAAGCTGCCACCTGGTGGTAGTTGGGCTGCAACCCTCAGAGGCTTCTCACCCTGGGGGCAAAAGCTGATGCACTCCCAACTACTGGGTCCCAAAGTCCAGACTGCACTGACCTCTCACTTTGTCCTTAGCATCTATGTGGTGATAATTCTGGATTTCCACAGCTGCTGGTGATCTAGGGTCCCTCCAGCAGGCAGCTGGTGAAGCCCGCCTTGTGACTAAAGTCTTGTTGTGGAGTTAGGCTCAGCTCCCAGATCTCTGTGCTGGCCACTTTCTGCCAGATTTCCGGGCTTTCCACAGCAGGAGGTTAGCTTCTCTGTGTCATTTTGTGGGTTTAATAGCTCCAAAGTTTGTTCAGAGTCCCCTTTTAAATTGATTGGATGTGGTGAGAGCCAGAGCAGCGCAGAGGTCCTGTTTCTACTCTGCCATCTTGACTCCGAAACTGAACTTTTTAAAATCAGGACTTTGGAAGAAGGGCAAGGACTCTGAATCTCTTCAAGATATCAGTTATTAATAATTATTTCTCTCAATCTGATGTCTCAGTGATATCTTTCTTAGCCAATATGTTTGCTAATTTTCCATCCTCCCCTTCAATTTTCAGTGTAAAACTTGCCTGATCAGATTTGAAAAATTCTAGTCAAATAAAATTGGATTTGAATTCATTAGGACATCCATATCCATATATCTGGCCAAGATATTGTCCTTCTTATACTTTAAACTGATCCAGAAGTTCTCTAGAACATTATCTTATTAATCAACTCTTTCATTTCCAAATCCATTTCCCTCCACTGAAGCTCCTACCTACAAATTGCAACAGTCCTGGAAATATTATCTTTGCTCCAAAAGCTCCAGTTTTTTTTTGGGGGGGGGTCGGGTTGGTTTTTTGCCCAAGACTTCATAATTTGTAACAATGCTTTCTATATTGTTTCTGGCAGTATAGTTTATGCCCACTTGAATCACTTGGAGTTATTATTGGTCATTAGATTTGACACATCTTGAAAGGCTCTCCATCACATCTTGTATCACAGACCCCAGAATATGACAAATCTGTCTATTATTCATGTCAGCATGATAAATGTCTATTTCAGTGACTCCAAGTAGTCACCACCCATAATTTCTTGTAAAATTTGAGGCAGCTAAGTGGCAAAATTAGGAAGATCTGAATTTGAATCCTACCTCAGAAGCTTATATCCAAATGACCATGAGCGAGTCTTTCAGATTCAGTTTCTTTACCTGTGACTTGGGCATGTAATTTATCCATGACTCTCAGAGATGTTGTTGACACTCAAATAGCTTACTGTATAGAAAGCACTTTGCAAAGCTTAAAGCATTATATACATGGCATCTATTACTATTAGCTTTTATTATTTATCTATGACTCAATGCATACAAATTTCAGGCTTATACAAAGCAAGTTAAGTACTTAACATTTTTCCAAAAATCATATCTATTTGTCTTGTTTTCCATGAGAAACTCAAATCATGACTTCTGTATAGTTCTGCATCAGTAAAAAAGGACTTAGATCACACTGAAGCTCTCACTATAGTAATATAAACTAGTTAATAGTTGGCCTTTATTTTATCCCACATAAAATGCAAAACGACAAGAAAAAATTACAAGTCTCCCATTTCTTTATTGAATCACCCCTTCCTCACAAACCACAACACCAAGATATCTGTACAATTCTGCAGGCTAATAGTGATACATAATGATCAGACTGTCCAGAGCATGCAAATAAATTTGAAGTTTCTAGAAAGGCAATCTCACTGTCAACTGGGGGACCTATACAAGCCTAGAATGTTGTGGTAGTTCCAAAGAAATGTGGGGTCTCTCCTGCTCCTATAGGAAATGAACTTGGGGTTACCAATAGAGAAAATACTTTCTTTTTAATACTCCCATATCTGACTCACTCATAATTGAGAAAGAGGACAAACTGCAAGGGTTTTTTTGGCCTCCTGTACCATGATGTAAGTCTCTTGTTGCTAATCTAGATCCAGGGCCATGCATTCAATCCTTTTTTTCTCTCCAAAAGACTGACCTTGTTCATAAATTCTCCCTTCTTTATAAATAATATTAGCCCTAGAAATTCACATTATTTAGGAAATTCTTAAATTTTCCTCCTATCCTTAAATGTTTCCTCCATTTACACTAAGGATTCCTTGAGCAGCTACTAAGGATTAGACTCTTCACACAAACAGGTTTTCTTTCCATCTCAGAACCCAGGTCTTATCTCAGTTCTGTTATGGTTAACCAATCTCTGTTTAAGGCTCTGGATTTTTCTCAAGAACCAAGTTTACACCCCAAACTCCTTTTTTAAATCCAAAATGAAAGGGATGGCTATTATCCACAGGGGCCTGAGCCAGCCAAATCATTCCCAGTCATTAAAGCTTAATCACTCATCCTCAATGAGGTATGAATAATTTGAAAAATATCCAGGGGTAGGAGGTATTCTCGGTGTTGTTGATGAAGTTTTAATGGTCAAGCTCCAACTATCCATTGGAAGATTTAACCAAATGCAATAGTTTTTCCAATAACTTTTTTTTAATTGATAACTTTATTTCAATATATTTTGTTTATTTGGTAATGATGTGCATATTATTTCATGCATTTAAAAACCTTTTTTTTCATCTGTAAAATGAAACCATTGGACAAGAAGGCTTCTGAAGACACTTCCAGCTCTAGATCTGTAATTATGTGAGAAAATGGAAAGGTAATAGTATTGGAGGACTATAATTTGTCTTACCAAAAGATCCTGAGTGAATTATAATCCCTTCCCATATTCACACACTTTCGGCACTAGCCTCCATCTCCAAAAATTTTCCCCAGTAACCTTTGCAGCATAAGTGATAAATCTCCTTCATATTGTGAGAGTTTCAGTCTATGGAAGTAACAAAAAGTCATACTACTTCTTATCATTCTGTCTTTGTAATAAATATAATAGTAACATATTAGTTAATCTGTACAATTTTTAAGAGATAATCATAATAACTTGCCTTGATTGACTATTGTATGGAAATATTTTATGGCCTGAGTATATATTTTCATCTAAGTTATTAAAGTCCAATTATATATGTTTCCTATAAAGAATGCCAAATACTTGAGAGGACAATATTGTGTTCATATTTGTCTGTTCCTTAGAGCAAGTGACTTCCTCCATTTTGAAAAGAAACTGCAAAATAAAACAAAATATGATGTTGACAGAACAGTTTAGTTTTAAATAAAATTTAAATTATAGAATGGCAGGAGGAAGGATTGGTTGTGAATCTTTCAGTCCTGGTTCAATACACTCAACTTCTAGTTACAGAAATATTGCTGGGCTTCTACTAAATACCAGATTTGACATAGTGATTGCTTAAATTGGTGTCCTAGTTTTGTGTGAAATACACCCTCAGACTTTCTAAAGTGATTTCCTAGGTTTGTTCTTGAAAATCACCACAGACAACATTAACTATCTAACTTGGTAAGTAGATTGCAGACCATGTGTATGGGTAGAAAATGTCAGAAAATGTAATACAATGGAAATATGCTGGACTTGGAATCAAGAGATTTGAATTAGAGTTTTCTGATACTGTTTGACCATAGGCAAATCACTTAATCTTCCTGAAGTTCAGTATTATTATCCTTAAAAGAGCATTTGTAATCATACTCTTACTACCTTCCTCATAGTGATGAAAGCATATTGTATGTCACAAAATAAATCTGAGATTTCATCTATTTTCCTTATTTTGCAAACAAGAAAAAATATTCCCTTGCACTAGAAACTGAGGAAAGTGATCTGAGTTCTAGTTATATTCACTTACGATATATAGTAAGTATGGTCATACTTACTACCTATGTATATTTCAGATACTCCTTCTGGTGAATGAGGATGATTACAATTTTCTCTACCCAGAAAATAAGTATATTACTCAATAAAAAAAGTTGGTGAAGATATAAAAAACAAGTTAGGTATTCCTGTGGAAGAGAGTTTTCTATAAGCAAATGATACTAGAATTAATCCCACCCCTCTGATAGTAAGTCCTTTGTGATCTCAGAAAAGAAAGGGCTTTTCCAATGGGATAGTGACCCATTCAAAACAGTGAAACTTTAACCTTAATGTGAGAATAATTGCCCTTATGACCTACGCCTTTTAACCAAAACATATTTTGATGCCATCCTTCAGAGAATTCTTTTCAGTGGAAGACAAAATTCAGCTTTCTCATTTAATCTATTTTTCCCATTTTTAAAATAAAATAACAATAAAATTCCAAAGATATTTATAAAAATTAATTTCCATTGCAATTAGTAAAAAAACAACAAACAACCAGACATCCTCTTGGGGCTAGTATAGTAGGCTACTTAAATCTTACATATTAGGCTTAATATAGTAGTTTCTCTGGGTGGCACTGTAACAATCAAAATAATTTCTCTGCTATGAAGAAAGGAAGGGCTTACATATATACCTTGCTTCCTGTCACTACATTTTCCCAGATCTTTCTGCAAACAAGGTATGCAAATTTAAAATTGAAAGGGTATTTTATGATTATTTAATAAAAGAGGGGTGAAGTAAGCAAATAACTGCTTGAGAGGTAACATTTAATTTCCAAGAGTATCCTAAGAGACAAATCACAGAGGGGAACCATTACAATTACTTGAAAATTCATTGTCAGACACATTGAACAAATTTTGGGGAGAAAAGTACACCTAATAATACCATGGAGAAAGCATGGGTAATTCAGGCCATGAAATAAGCATCAAAAGACCAATATCCAATTTGTACTGACATGGAGAATTTAAACTTCCAACACAAAGCAGAATCATTCTACTTTTTTTCTTATGGGGTATTTTATATAATTGAATCACAGAGCATAAGTCTTAACCAATCACCCAAGGAAAACCCCTAATTTGGGGCAAGAAAATACTTCCATGGGGCAGCCAGGTAGCACAGTGTATAGCATACTGGCCCTGGTGTTAAAAGGACCTGAGTTCAAATCCAGACTCAGACACTTAACACTTACTAGCCATGTAACTTGGGCAAGTCACTTAACCCCAATTGTCCTGCCCTCTCCCCTCAAAAAAAAAATCTACTTCCATAATTCTGAACTGGTAGGTTCTGATATTACCTTATTTTGAAGATTTAGTTATTTGATTTTAACTGGAAATAAATGTGTTTTTTTTCAGCATAAAATAAATTATTTTTTCCCATTTGAAACATAATGCCTTTGATTTTCCTGGATGTAAGGATAGTGATCAGGAAAGTGGCACATCTTCAGAAGAGAGCGACCTAGAATTATGATCTATCCAGTTTAAGCCCTGGTTGATATTTTTTTTTCTATGAACCCTATGGCAGAGTAGCATGTGTGTATGTGGTGAGGGGGGACAGAAAGACATGCAAACAGACAGGGGGAGAGAGAGAGAGAGAGAGAGAGAGAGAGAGAGAGAGAGAGAGAGAGAGAGAGAGAGAGAGAGAGAGAGAGAGA
>NW_027186296.1:62967354-62976419 GCF_028583685.1 Petaurus breviceps papuanus | reverse complement strand
AGAGAGAGAGAGAGAGAGAGAGAGAGAGAGAGAGAGAGAGAGAGAGAATTAATTAAATGAGTATGGAAGTGGTAGAAAGGATCACCTTGACTTAGAACAGAACTCTCAAACCTATTTTTTTCTCATCATTATATTACTGAATAGATTTATCTTTATTAAGATTATACATGGGGGCATCTAAGTGGCACAGTGAGTAAAGCACCGGCCCTAGAGTCAGGAGGACCCAAGTTCGGTTCTGACCTCAGACACTTAAGACACACACACACACACACACACTAGCCATGTAACTTTGGTCAAGTTACTTAACCCCAATTGCCCTCCAAAATGCAAAAAATAATTATACATGGTGGGGGCTGCTAGGTGGCACAGTGAATGGAGCACTGGCCCTGGAGTCAGGAGGACCTGAGTTCAAATCCAGCCTCAGACACTTAACACACTTAGTAGCCATATGACCATGGGCAAGTCACTTTACCCCAATTGCCCTGCCCTCCCCCCTCCACAAAGAAAAAGAAAAAGAAGATACATGGTGGATTTTATTGGGTCTTTTTATAAACCTCAAAAGAACAAAGATAAATTATTTATTTTTTTAACTTATGAGAAAGAAGAGATAGGTCTAAGGAAATGAAATGGAATATGTACTGACATTCTCATCTAGAAAACTTCTATGGTCCTCTTCTAGATTTTCTACAAAATTATTTCAGTCCAATTACTTTTAAAAATACACACAATAGGTGTACTGACTACCAAATACTCTGTGGCAGCAAAACACATTACTTTTTTTTTTTTTTGCTTCTTAGAGGGCAATTGGGGTTAAGTGACTTTCCCAAAGTCACATGGCTAGTAATTATGTCAAGTATCTGAGGCCGGATTTGAACTCAGGTTCTCCTGACTCCAGGGCCAGTGCTCTATTCACTGAACCACCTAGCCACCCCATAAATCATTACTTTCACATGAGTAACTTGTTAAATTTCTGAACAAGTATTCAGAAAAAATACTCATTGTTGGCTACAAAATAAATCCATCTCAGTGGAAGGATACCCTGCTTCTTTCTGGTCCTGTAATTCAAAAGCAGCTTTGGTGGAAGAGTTGCTCTTTGCTTTAAGCAATCTAGATAAAGTATCTGCAAATCCAAACATATTTTACATACATTAAAGAAGTTAACTACTTAAAGTAATGATTGAGAATACCTTTTACATGGAAGAATGACACAATAATAATATATGTGCATATGTATGCATAAAAATTTACATGTCATATATTCTCTTCTACATATAGATTTAAATAAATAGCCATTCTCTGAGTTATTGTCATAATATAGCCATTAACATGCACCCTGTCCCTCCCCCCACTTACCCCAAGGAATTCTTTGTCTTCTTACAAAAGTAATATGGCATAACACACACACACACACAAACACACACACAATGACTTTAGATTCAGAAGACCCAGGTTCCAATTTTTCCTCTGATGATTACTACCTGCATGACTTTGGGCAAGTAAGTTAACCTCCTTAGACCTCAGGATTGTTATCTTTAAAATTTGGAGATTGGAACTAGATTGGCTCTGAGTGCCTTTTCCACTCTGGAATTATGATTCTGATTATCCCTTGCTTTGTTCCTACAAGGAATCAAACTATCTTGAATAAAATTATTCAACCTAGTTTTTCTTCCCTACAACCTCTCTTCTTTCCCTAAGTTCCTAGAGCTATTGTTAACATTCTATTGGCCTTTTTTCTTCTTGTCTTTAAACTAGCAGTGAATATTACCTCAGTTAAAAAATACACACCAGGGCCAGAGCCAAGATGGCAGAGTAGAAGCACAAACTTGGCATGAAATTCCACTCCAATCATTTCCAAAACATGTAAAAAAAATGACTAAACAAACTTTAGAGCTACAGAGCCCACAAAGTGACAGAGAGAAACAAATCTCCCACTGAAGCCCAGCAGGTGGACAGGAAGGGTCTATTGCACTTAGCTGGCAGCCAAGAGCAGCCCCCATGAGCTGAGGTCCTGGCCCCAGGACAGCCCAGAACAGCAGTGACCAGAGCAAAATCCAGTAGAGTGAATCAGCAGCAGCTGTGGTAGTTTCCAACTTCTCAACCCATAAATGCCAAAGACAAATAAAAGGTCAATGTGGAACTCTGTTGTAACAGGCAAGGATGCAAGAGCAAGGTCCAACCCCTGCCCCAAGGGTGAGAAGAAGCAGAGGTGAGTGAGCTGCAGCCCATGCCCAGACCCAACAGCCATACAGAGTACAATTTCTCTTGCTTTAACCTGCTTGGATCCAGATCACAGTCTTGTGTGCTATTCCTGGGGTGTGTGACCAGTATACCAGAGCTTGTGGGTGCTGTAGTGAGGGCACCCTCCAAATAGATTCAGCAGCTGCAAAACCCCCAACAATTTGCAACAAAGCTCTCTCCATTCTGGAAGCAAAGCTCTAATATGACAAAGAGCTCAAAAGGCAAGTAATTGGCTGGCAATATGAGCAAGCAGAGAAAGCACAAACAGATCATAAAATCCTTTTCTGGGGACAAAAATGATCAAAGCATGTAGCAGCAGGAAGTCAGTGAAGTCAGAACTTCTGAATCCAAAGCATCCAAGAAAAATATGAATTGGTTATAGGCCATGGAGGAGCTCAACAAGGATTTTGAAAATCACAGAAGAGAAATGGAGGAAAAATTGGGAAGGGAAGTGAGAATGATGCAAGAAAAACAAGAAAAGCAAGTCAACAGCCTGACTGAAGAAAATAACACCTTAAAAAATAGAATAACTCAAATGGCAAAAGAGGCCCAAAAAGTCAATAAGGAGAAGAACACCTTCAAAAAGCCAAATTTGCAAAATGGAAAAAATATTTCAAAAACTCACTGAAGAGAATTATTCCTTCAGAATTAGATTGGAGCAAATGGAAGCTAATGAATTTATGAGAAATCAAGATACTATAAAACACATCCAAACAAATGAAAGAATAGAAGGCAATGTGAAATATATAAGTGGAACAACCACTGACTTGGAAAATAGATTCAGGAGAGATGATTTAAAAATTATTGGACTACCTGAAAGCCATGATCAAAAAAAGAACCTAGAAACCATCCTTCAAGAAATTCTCAAGGAAAATTTTCCTGATGTTTTAGAACCAGAGGGCAAAACAGAGATTGAAAGAATCTACCAATCACTTCCTGAAAAATATCCCAAAAAGAAAACTCCTAAGGTCATTATAGCCAGGTCCTGGAATTTCCAGATCAAGGAGAAAATATTACAAGAAGAAACAATTTGAATATTGTGGAAGCACAGTCAGGATAACATAGGATCTAGCTGCTTCTATATTAAGGGATTGGAGGGCTTGGAATATGATATTCCAGAGGTCAAAGGAGCTAGAATTAAAACCAAGAATCACCTACCCAGCAATACTGAGTATAATGTTTCAGGGGAAAATATGGCTATTCAATGAAATAGAGGACTGTCAAGCTTTCTTGATGGAAAAAAAAAACAGAGCTGAATAGAAAATTTGACATTCAAATACAAGAAACAAGAGAAGCATGAGAATGTAAATAGGGAAAAGAAATCATAAGGAACTTATGGAAGTTGGACTATTTACATGCCCACATGGAAAAAATGATAATTGTAGCTTATGAAACTTTTCTTAGTATGAGGATAGTTGAAGGGAACATAAATGTGTGTGTGTATATGTATGCATACATACATATATGTTTATGTAGGAAGGTATGTGAGCATATGAATATATATGTGAATGTGTGTACATATGTACAGGTACACATTGTCAGAGGGCACAATACCAATTGAATAGTAAGGGATGTTATTTAAAATGTAAAATTGAGAGGTGAGTGAGGAATATAATGAGAGGAGATGGGGAGAGACAGAATGGGGTAAATTATCTCATATAGAAGAGGCAAGGGATAATTGTTACAACAGAGAGGAAGAACAGGTAGATAAAGGGAATGAGTCAATCTTACTCTCATTGAATTTGGGTTAGTGAAGGAAAGACATACACACTAATTGGGTATCTTGCCCTATGGAAGAGTAGGGGAAACGGGGATGAGAGGGAGGATGATGGAGAGGAGGGAAGGTAGAGGGGTAGAGTAGTTAGAAGCACACGCTTTTGTAAAGGGACAGGGTCAAAGTAGAGAATAGAAAAAGTGGGGGGCAGGATAGAATGGAAAGAAATATAGTCAGTCTTTTACAATATATCCACTATGAAAATATTTTGTGTAACTTCACATCAACAACCTATATTGAAATGCTTATCTTCCTACTAAGAATGGGTGACAAGGGAGGAAGGGAAAGAATCTGTAATCCAAAGTTTTAAAATCAAATGGTTTTTTAAAATATTATTATTATTTACATGAAACTGGGAAATAAGATATACAGGCACTGGGGTATGGTGATCCATCTTGCCCTACCGGAAAGTCAGAGGAGATATGGGGGAGGATATAGGAGAGAGCAGATTGGGGGGATGGTATACAGTGAGATCTCTGTTTTGGGGTGGTGGGTAGGGGAAAGATTGAGAGAAAATTTGTAACTCACAATCTTGAGGAAATGAATGATGTAAAGTATAAATAAACATAAAATTTATTTTAAAAAACTACTAGATGTGGAAATCCTGAAGCTAAAGGTAAAAGTGTATGTATGTGTGTATATACACAGACACAAACATCATTAGCAAAAAAAGGAGTCGGACAATAGTAGCTGAAAATGAATTTAGTCTTCATTTATTTTGATTTATGAATTAATGCAGAAGCATACCACTTGGGGAAGGGAAAGCAGTGAGAGAAGGCTGGAGAGAGGAAGGAAGGAAACACAAAGCTAGGAGAGAAGCAGGAGCTATGAGACAAGGCCATTGGGACCTAGTGACTCTAATTAGGAGAGCTGGCCCTGTGTTTGGTTATCTCTTAGATATGATATATGGAAATGAGGCACAAGCTTATATATTTATACTATGCAATGCCTTGGAACCAGAGAAGTATAATTTGGCCATATTCAAATCATTAAACTCAGGAGAAGGTTAGTGGATTAAGGGCTAGGTTCAGGAAGAGATGCATAATTGAACAAATAAAAAATCAAAACAACTGAGAAAGACAGAAAAAATATGCCTGTAAAAGCTCTATAAGCTTGTCTGACATGCTGATGTCAATTTTGTTTGCCTGTATTGAGGCAATGGGAGGATTTAGAATAAAGGAGGGGAATGAGGCATCTGAATGGAATATGGCAACTTTTGACTGAATAAGAGAAATAAAAATGACAATTGGAACTGAGCCAGCCTTGCTGTGACCTCCAGATGCTTCTACTTACTTATATTTTAATAGGAAAGCCCTACTGCTGTTGGATTTGAGCCAGATCTAGATGCAAGTCATGAATACTTTGAGATATGATAGTAAAAAGCATCAATCAGAGCTGCAGAAGTGAGCAGAGAAAAGATTAGAGCAGAGCCAAGCAAAGATCTGAACTATTGTGAGCAGAACTAGATAAGAAATTACAGTATGCATCAAGTTCAGAGAAAGGGGTCAAAGGACTATTAAAGGTCCACATAGAGAAAGATGGACAAAGTAATAGATATATAGATTCATCTATTGGATATGTGTTATTATGTATTAGCTATTACTATCTATTACTATAATATATATCTAACAGGGAGTTGAGGTGAAAGAGGATTGTGCAAAAATACCCTTCCTGATTTAGGCCTACTATAAATATTTACTCATATGCATTTTAGCCCTTTGCATTCATGTTTGGAGCTTTGGCAGAAAGATACTGTTTAATTATAAATACTAACTCAGATACTTGAGTATTTTAAGGATCACAAAAGATTTTATTTACTTGCCACTGACCAGGACTAGGAGAACCTGTTAAAAGTGCAACAACTCTACTCTTATTTCTTTTTCCAATTTAATTAATCAATTAATTTTTAGTTGTCAGCATTCATTTTTATAAGATTATGAGTTCTAAATTTCCCCCTTCCCACCTCTCACCCCTCCCCAAGACAGTAAACAATCTAATATAGTCTATACATGTACAATCATATTAGACATATTTCTACATGTCATGTTGTGAAAGAAGAATCAGAAGAGTTGAATGGATCTCTAACTTTTCAGCTTTTCATTATCCCAACCCCCTCTGTGCTTAGAAGGGTGAGCAGAAATTTGGCTTCAGTTTAGATATAGACTAAGGCATGTAGCTGCATGAAGATGCGTATGAGAATTGAGGTTAATCCATATGGATACTTCTATTTTGCTCTGTTTTTATTGCTACAATTAAACATTAATTTAACAATGCATGGAGGATTCAGTAATTAAAGAGCACAGTGGGGATTGAGACATAGGGTAGAAATTTTTTTTGGAATAATAAGCTATGATCTTGGGTAATCCAGCACCAGCTCCTAGATAACAAAAGATAAGTAATACTACTGAAAAAGAGGTAGAGCTATGGGAGGGAGACCATTATCATTCTGAATTTCAGAAAGAGTTTGACAGAATGCTCTGTGGGAAGACATGGGGATGAACACTTTAAAGGTATCATCTGCTTAGGTCTCGAGACTGGCTATGGTATTCCCTTGTTGCTATGTAATGGTAGAAGGAAACATTTGAGTCCTTTCCACAGCTCAACTTTGTCAGGAAAGGAAAGAAGATCAAAGCAAAAAGAAAAAGAGGAACCTGATTGAGGTCAACTTTTGTTTGACATTTCCTAACTTAGGGTTGAGAGTGACCTTAAGAGCAGCTTTAGCATAGGAAAAGTAAACTGAGTTTCTTGTTTCCTTGAATTATTTTTCAAGCAATTCAAAAAATTCAGCAAAATCTTTTTTTTTTATTAAAGACTCCTATGTGTAATTTAGAAACCACTGATGTGAGGCGGGAAGGAAAAAGCAAGATGATAGAAAAAAGACAAGGCCTCACCTGAATTCTCCCAAATCTCCCCCCCCCCAAAAAAACCTTAAAATAGTGCCTCAAAATGCATTCTGGAGCATCAGAACCAACAAAATGACGGGGTGAAACAATTGTCAAGCCAAGTCAACTTAGAAGATCATCAGTAAATGTCTGTCACACAATGTTGATAGTGGAGCACAGTCCAGTACAGGCAATACTGCAGCAAGACAGCAGAAAGCCTTGGGGGTGACTTAATTGGGAGCATTGGCTTCCTGAGTTCTCAGCCTACAGAATATAAGGGGATAGCAGTAGTTCAGAAGGTTATATAGACAAAAATATAAATATATAAATTATATTTACATATTTTAAATATAATATACATACATATAATTAATTATATAATATATCTTATATAATGCAATTATCTATAGATTTATATATTATATAAAATGTAATATATTTGTAATATTAAATATATACATATATGTAAAATCACCTTCTGAGCAGTAGTCTATATATCTCTATACTTAATTGTAGCCTTCTGGGAGGTGAGGAAGGAAGGGAGTGAATGACAAAATAAAAAGTGCACAACAGAGAACAAAAGAAAGGAAGGAAAGAAAAGATGGACAGCTCTCAATACAATGCATATTATTTATTATATAGACTTTCCTGAAATGGAAACTTATTGCTATATATTTTGAATCCTCTCTTACATTCTGCTATTCTTATAGCATGCTTTTATTCCCCTTATTTTATGTTTAAGCTTCAATGTTTAAGTTTATAATGTTTCTTTTCTCTATTATTTATTTAAGTTTTAGTATCTAAGCCTAAAATTTTTAAAAATTTTTAAAAAATGAAAAAGAAAGGGCTGTTCAAACTGGGGAAATTAAGTTGCTCATGGCTCACAATATTCAATAGTCTCACCTTTCATCCTTTATTCCACATATCTTCTAATCTAACCAATGTTAACTACCTTGATTTCTAATTCATTGCTTTAGCAACTGTATGTACTTACAACTTTCTTAACCATTTTAGCTTTGGTTAGACTTTAGATCCTTTGCCCCATAGCTTTGTTTATACATTTCTTTGTCTCTGGGAATCTGGAAATTTCACCTTTTGCTTCATTGCCAAGGATGAAGCCTACTACCACAAATAACATATGTCCCCTGACTGAAAAAAAAAACTGATGCCTCCTGGGTGTATGTTGAATAGGAACAGATACTATAGCATACCAAGACTCAGACATATTTTGTTATAAATAGAGAATATGATTGATGCCAATTTATAGTCTTATTGTCATTAAACATGTCAATGGTGCTTATTACTAATCATTTATTAGAATAGCTACCTCAGTAAGTTTTACCATTTTAAATTGATTGCTTGGGGGAAAAGTTCAAGGAGATATCAGATAGACACTAATGGAGAACTGCCTTATGACACTCTCTAAAGTTCTCTTTATTGGACAGGAATTTGCAAATTTGACTTGAATTTCAATGCTGATGCTCTGTGTAATTGCTATTGATCTTCTATAAGTTAGGGACAAATGAGTAGTCACTCACCAAGCAACAATATCACTCAATTTGCACCAGAAAGTGCAACTCTTGGCTAAAACTATTTGTACTATTTCTGAGATTTGTTAACAGTAATATCCTGATTAACAATTCCTCTGAGAATAAGAGGCAGTATGGTAGAGTGAACTGAACATTCAATAAGGGTGCATACTAAAATATTCATGGTTCTTTTGTGATAGGAAAGAACTAGAAACAAAGTAGGTGTATATTGTGTGGGAAATGGCTTAACAAATTATGGTACATGATTGTAATGGAATAATTCTCTGCCAAAAGGAATTATATATAAAAAGAAACCAAATAAATAAGGGAAGGCATATGAACTGATACAGGGTGAAGCAGAATCATGAAAATGTAGTATTTATTATTACAAGAACATAAACAGAAGGAACAGCAAAATGGAACTGAAGGCTATATAATTATAATGACCATAACTATCCCTAAAGAGGGGTTGAGAAAATGAAGGTCTCTTCTTTCCATAGACAGGTGAGGGAATATGGATATGGAATGTTGTATGTGTTGTCAGATATAATTGATATCATTTTTTAAAAAAGTTAAGGAGGGGAAAGGAAGGAAGGAAGGAAGGAAGGAAGGAAGGAAGGAAGGAAGGAAGGAAGGAAGGAA
>NW_027186296.1:62931660-62967344 GCF_028583685.1 Petaurus breviceps papuanus | reverse complement strand
GAAGGAAGGAAGGAAGGAAGGAAGGAAGGAAGGAAGGAAGGAAGGAAAGAAGGAGGGAAAGAAATAAATTTAGTACCAAAGGCTCTGAGTTTAAAATAAGTTCAACTTCAAAAACTTCTGGAAAAACTGGAAAACAGAGTGTTCAAAAGTTCAAAATGGGTATATAATATATATCAAAAGAGTGATACCATAAGCAAATCAGGAGAGCATTACATATTTCATCTGCCATATTTATGGATAAGGAAAGAATTTAAGATCAAAGAAAATATAGAAAACATTACAAAATGTGAAATGAATAATTTTGATTAAATAAACTTTAAAAGTTTTTGCACAAATAAAAGCAATGCAACAAGATTATATGGAAAGTTGAAAACTGGGAAAAATTTTGCAACAAATATCTCTGATAAACTTCTCATTTCTCAAATATATAGAGAAATTAGTCAAACTTATAAAAACACAAGTCATTCCCCAAATGACAAATGACCAAAGGATATGAACAGGTAGCTTTCAGACAAAGAAATCAAGGTTATCTATAGCCATATGAAAAAAATGCTCTAAATCACTATTAATTAGAGAAATGCAAATTAAAACAACTCTGAGGTACCACCTCACACCTATCTGAGTAGTTAATATGACAAATAAGAAAAATATTGGATTTAGAGGAGATGCTGCAAAATTCGGACACTAATGCGCTGTCGGTGTACTTATAAACTGATTCAAACATTTTGCAGAGCAATTTGGAGCAATGCCCAAAGGACTATCAACTGTATATACCCTTTGATATAGCAATACCATTACTAGATCTATATCCACAAGACATCCAGAAAAACAGAAAGAACCAATTTGTACAAAAATATTAATAGCAGTTCTTTTTGTTGTGACTAAGAATTGAAAATTGAAGGTATGCCCACCAGTTGGGGAATGTTTCCACAATATGCGGCATATAATTGTAATGAAAAATTATTGTGCTATAAGAAATGACAAGCAAGATGATTTCAGAAGAATATGGAAAGACTTACCTGAATGGATGCATAGTGAAATGAAGAGAACCAGAAAAATATTGTACACTGTAACAACATTATTTGAGGAAGAATTGTGAATGACAGCTATTTTCAGCAGTACAATGATCCAAGACAATAAAGGATTAATGATGAAGCATATTATCAACCTCCAGAGAAAGAACTGTTATTGTTTGAATACAGACTGAAACATTTTTCACTTTCTTCCATTTTGTTCTCTTATTCAAGTCTTCTTGTACAAAATTAATAATATTCATATATTGACATTTATTAGTTGTGTGATACTGGGGAAGTCATTCAACCACTATCTGTTTTAGTTTCTTCAACTATTATGTTGGAATTATGTGGTCTTTCTCAGAGTTGTTGTAAAGATCAAATGATAGAATCTGTGAAGAGTTTAAGACTGTGTCTGGAACACAGTAGACACTTAATAAATGTTTGTACCCCTCCCCTTATTGCATGTATTTTAAAATATTATTCTTAGAAGGAGTCCATAGATTTCATCATCATATGCAAAAATGTCAAGAATATATGATCCACACTCTGAAAGCTATAGGTTTCTTCTCTGACAGACAGATCATGGTACCTTTTATTAAAGTATGAACCTTATAAGGAATTAAGTATTTTTTAAAGACAACTTAGGAACACCCTATAGACTGTCCAAGTGTTTTCTAGGAGAACTATCAGCTATTCTATCCTGATCCACTTATTGCATTGGGAAATATAAGGAAAGATAACACATCCAAACAAATATACTAATGGATCACTTACCTTTGAGTCCATAGGCTCAAGAGAAATACAAGATGATATATAATGATTATAATGGGGGAAAAAAGTAAGGCTAAGGGAAAGAGTAAAATAAAGTTTTTTCTTTTTTTTTTTAATAATTTGTTTCCTTTTAGTTTACAGGATTCAATTCCACAATTCCTTCAGTTTCACATTTTGTTTCCCCTCCCTTCCCTCCCCGCCCCATGGCAGCATATAGTCAAGTATAGGATCTGTAAAAACTGTCACATTATACATTAGTCAGGTTATAAAGAAGGATTGTATCAGATGGAATGAAAAATGGTAAAGAGGACATAAAACTGAACAAGAAAAGGAAAAAGATCAGGTATTTTGTTTCCACCTGGATATAAACTCAGTTCATTCTAGTTCTTTCTCTGGATGCACATATTTCTCTCCATCATGAGTCTTTTGGGGTTGACTTATATCACTGCATTGCTGAGAAGAGTCCAGTCTATCAAAGCTGGTCATCACACATACGTTGTGTCTGTAATTGTGCACAAATTTCTCCTGGTTCTACTCTTCTCACTCAGCATCAGTTCTTTTAAGCCTTTCCAGGTAAATATGAAGACCGTCTGCTCCTCGTTTCTTATAGCACAATAGTATTCCATAACATGCATATACCACAACTTGTTCAGCCATTCCCCAGTTGATGAGCACCCCCCTTAATTTCCAATTCTTTTCCACCACAAAAAGAGTTGCTATATAAGTTTTTTTTTTTACATATGGGTCTTTCTCCCATTTCTATGAACTCTTTGGGATATAACCCTAGGAGTGGCATTGCTGGATCAAAGGATATGAAAGTGTTTATAGCCCTTTGGGCATAATTCCAGATTGCTCTCCAGAAAGGCTGGATCAGTTCACAACTCCACCAGCAATGCATTAGTGTTCCAATTTGCCCACATCCTCTCCAGCATTTGTCATTTTCCTGTTTTGTCATCTTAGCCAATCTGACTGGTGAGATGTGGTAGCTCAGAGTTGTTTTAATTTGCATTTCTCTAATCAATAGTGATTTAGAACTTTTTTCATGTGCTTATAGATATCTTTAATTTCTTTCTCTGAATATTGCCTGTTCATATCCTTTGACCATTTATCAATTGGGGAATGACTTGTATTCTTATAAAGAGTTACTATGTTTTCAGGGGGGGGGGTTGGAGCAGGTGAGGTTTACTCTGTCATCCTGGTCTTTAGAGGTCCTGATAGGTGCTTTTTTTTAATTTCTGGACTATGAAGTAGTATCCCCAGGAGTATTTGCTGTCCAGGACAGGGGCCCCTGTATTTGGTTCTTACCTTGCTC
This sequence comes from Petaurus breviceps papuanus, assembly GCF_028583685.1. Taxonomy (NCBI): domain Eukaryota; kingdom Metazoa; phylum Chordata; class Mammalia; order Diprotodontia; family Petauridae; genus Petaurus; species Petaurus breviceps. Next base: position 62,964,245 of record NW_027186296.1, on the reverse strand, counting down.
TTTCCAGTCCCAGCCCTTTGGTGATAGGCCTGGTAGAGGCTCCTGTGGTTTGTGGGATGACTTGCCCTCCGAGTTGGTCAGGCCCCCTTCTGGGCCTGCCTCTGCATCTCTAAAATAAAGTTTTAGATGAAGCTTCATGTAACCCTTTCACCTTTTGTTCTCATGGGACTTCTGTTAAGTGATAAGCTGGATTTTATCATCATACATAGGAGATGATTTTGCAGTGTTCTTGGTGGAAGGAAGGGACAAAGCCCCCAAATAAAATGTTATATTAAATATAGATAAAAGTCACAAGAACACAACCAAGACCACAAGTCTAAAATTCTCCACAATTTCCACTGTATAAGGATCATAATGCTAACTTCTGGTCACAACTACTTCCTGAAAGGGCATTGGCTACACAGTCACATTCTAGGACAGACACACTGTGACAGACATTTCCCCAAGGAGCAGATTGAGGAGGAAAACACTGAGTAGATGAAAGGGAGATAAAAGGGGACTGGGGTTTTAGCAAATCTCTTCATAAAATCCTTGTCAAGGTTTACACTTACAGGAGTATCAGCAAAGGATAAGAACTGCGTGGACAGGTCATTAAACTAAATATTGAGTCATTAGGCAGAGGAACACAAGATGTGGAAGGATATCAAATGTCTGACAGATTTATTCTTTCAAGTATTTTATATTTTGTCAGAAGAGACAGCATTTAATTGTATAAACACAGACAAAATAAATACGGTAATTGGGTGATAGGGAAGGCAGTAGGATCTGAGAGCCATGAAAGACATCATCCTACAGGAGGTAGCAGTGATTTGAACCTTGAAGGATACTAGAGCTTCTACAACATAGTAAAGAGGAGGGAGTGCATTCTACTGGAGTGATGAAGGAAGTCAGTCCAAAGACGTGGAAATGGAAGACGGAATATTATTTATAAAAAACAAAAAGAAGTTTGGCTTGGCTGGAGCACATTGTATATGAAGGGGAGTAATAATGTATAATAAGGCTAGAATGGGATTATAGGAGCATATTATGGGATTTTGAATGCCAAACAAAGGAATTTGTATTGATTCTAAAAGTAACAGGGAGTTACTGTCTGGAGTTTATTGAGCAAGTTTCCCTAATAACTGTGGGTTACAAAAATCAGTCTGGTAGCTAAGTTAGGAATGTACTGGAAAGGGAAGAACTTTAAATTAGAGGAATCAATTTAGAGGCTGTTGTAGTTGTCTAGACAAGAGGAAATGAGGAATTAAAATAACACGGGGGTTGAGAATGAAGAGAGAGGGATAAATAGCACAGCTATTATGAATGTGAAATTGATAAGACTGGTCAATTAATTGATGTATGTGGTTATGAAAGTAGTTAAATGTAATGAAAACTGTGCCCTCAATAGAAATATAAAAATCCATAGAGAATGGGTTTTGGGGGGAAATACAATGAGTTCTCCTAAGGACATTTTGAGTTTAAGATGTCTGTGGAATATTAAGTTGAAAATATCCAACAATTAGTTGGTAATATAGTCCTGAAGTTCAAGTGAGAGACTAATGACTTAGAGTATAGATCTGGGAGTCATCTGTATAGAGAAGATATTTGAACTTGTGATTGCTGATTACACCAATGGGACATTGTAGAGGGAGCAGAATGTTTAGGATCAAGGCATGGGGGTGTCATCACAGTTAGAGGATGAAATCTAGTTGATGATTAGTCAAAAGTGTCTAAGAGATAGAGAAAGCCCAGAGTGTTGAGTTATGAAATATTTGGAACTATTGACTATACTCTCCCTTTTTGTATCTTTCCTTCTTGTCTTCCATTGCATTCTTCTGTCCTACTTGTTCTATCTTTGTGATCATTCTTTCATTCAGTGGTTTAGCAGCATCTTCTGTCTCCTATGTTCTGTCTGTAATATTTTTATCCTCTATATATAATATATTCCTTGAAAATATCATTTGTGCCTCCAACACCACTTACTCTTCAAATATGAGCTTCAAATTTAGCGTCTATGTGGACAATTCTCAAATCTATATTTCAAACTCCTTTCTTAAATTTAGATATCCAAAACAAATCTCAGGTCTGAGCTCCACTTCTAATTCTCCAATTGCCTACTGGGAAACTTCTTCTGATGGCAGCTCAGGCATAACCATTCTCAGGAATGGTCCTTGCTGACACTACTTCCTTTCTGAAATTTTTCTCAAAGCATATTTCTCTTTTGCTTCTGATAATTTCTAAGAGACGCCCACTCAAAACCAGCATGTCCAAAATTTAATTCATCATCTGTCCTTAAAATCCTTCTTAATTTCCACAATGTTTGGACAGCAACTCCAACCCTTCATTCATATAGAATAGGAACCTTGAAGTTATCTTTGACAATGTTCTCTCCCCAATCCAAACAGTCTTAAAAACAATTTTAATCTGTAATATCTCTATAGCCAAAAATAACAATAGTTTGCTTAACGGTCACTCTACATCTATTTTTGCTTTCTACAACTATTCATGCAGGTGATAAAACATTATTTCTTATGTACATATCTATGTATCTCAAAAAGTTTCAATGGCTCCTTATTGCCTCTCATAATTCAGTCATAACCTATCTTTCTAATATTATTTCACATTATTCCCTATCAAAAAACTACAATACATTCAAACTGTACCATAAACTGTTTTTGGATTTCATCACTGCACTCTTCTGTCTTTATTAAATTGTGCAAATTCTCATTCATGCCATTAACACTATCCTTCCTCAAACTCACCTGTTGAAATTTTTGTTTGTTTGTTTAAGGTCCACATGACGTGTCACCTCTTAGTAGAGCTTTCTTCAATTGGGTTGGATTCAAACAAATTTCACATCTAATACCTACTAGTGAGTGATAAATCAACTTTGACTGGCATAGAAGTATTGCATTACCTTTTGTTTTCACACATGTAGTAGGTCAATTTTACTCATGCAGACTAGGAAATTTGAATTTTTCACATTTTCTCTTCCTAGTCCAGTCAGTTGTAAGAGAATAACCCATGTAATAGGCTGACATTTCTCTCCAGATTTCATGAATGAGACTAATGAATGAGCTATGGAGGATTGCCCCAGTCACTAAGCTAGGGTGGTCCTCTTCATGACCTGTATGGGTGCACAAATTCTCAGGAAAAACATCTCAGTAATCTTTGATCCAAAGTATATGCCACAGCATTGTGATGTGCTTAGGCTGATTTGTTATTTGGCTGCATCGAGAATTACTATAATTAAACCAATTAGCTTGTCTACTTGGATCACAGAAAGGAGTGTGGGTAAGGTAATTTCAAGCCTTTGTATTTGCAACAGGGTGAATTTGAGCAATAAAGGACAAACCCTGCATTGGTATTGGAATATGCCACCAATCATCATCAACAACAACAAACAGACAGAAACCTTGTGCAGGCTTTTATCACCTCATACCTTTACTGTTGTAATAGGCTTCTGAGTAATCTCTTTACCTCATTTCTCCCTACTTCAATTCATCTTTGACTCAGCTGTCAATATACTTATCCTAAAGTCTGACTATGTCACCTAGTCAATAAACTCTAGTGCTCCCCTATTACCTCCAGGACAAAGTATATAAAAAAGCATTATTTGATTATAAAAGTTCTTCATAAACTGGTACTTCCCACCTTTCCATTGTTTTGGGGGTTTTTTTGTTTGTATATTTTGCTTTTTGAAGGGGGGAAGGCAGGGCAATTGGGGTTAAGTGACTTGCCCAAGGTCACATGGTTAGTGTTAAGTGTCTGAGGCCAGATTTGAACTCAGGTCCTCCTGATTCCAGGTCCGGTGCTCTATTCACTGTGCAACCTAGCCACCCCTCACCTTTCCATTCTTATACATTACTTTCCTTACATTATATGATCAGCTACATTGCTCTACTTATTATTCCTTACATACAACAATCTATCCCCTTTTTTGGGTCTTTTTTTTTTTTTTTTGCTGGCTCTCTCTCATGGCTGGAATGCTCTCCCTCCTAACATCTGCCTCCTGACTTCCCTTGTCTGCTTGTCCTATTCAGCTCAAATACCACCCACATGAGCACTTCCTTGGTTCTTTCTACTGCAGTTCCTTCATTTTGAGACTATCTTACCTGTTGTTCCAAAAAGGTAAAGCATGCTCAGTGACCATAACCTGGTAAACTGTCTTGGCAGATTGGCTAAACCAGATTACATGAAGCCAAAATGTTTTGAATCCATTGGTGAATTTTGGAGAATATCTACCCCAAGCATGTGAAGACTTCTGGTGAAATAGGTTAATGAGAACAATTTGTTTCAATAGCCATGAAGGAAGCTTGTACAAACTCTGTGGAACTCTTGGAGTTTGGTGACTGGGCCACTGCCAGTCATCCTAGTTTTTTTCTTGCCACTGGACTTCACACACACACACACAGAGCTGATGGCTTCAGGGTGCTCGGCCTAGAGTCAATGGAAGAAGAAAAAGAATACACTCATCACTCTGTCTCTTTCCTTTTCCTGGCCTATAGCTTCTGTCACACATTGTTTGATGGGAGCTAGAATTACCATAAGAGTGATAGGATGCATGAGTCAAATAAAGTAATTCTTTGTTTGTTTGTTTTACCTCTTAATTAATTGACTAGCCCTGTAAATCCCTGGGTACTTTCAGATAGGACTTTTTCTTCTAAATTCACTCCAATATAACAGTCCCTAGACTTGCTCTGGTACTAAGATACTACATAACAGAAATATATAATGAAAGGAATGAATTCTTAACATGTGTGCATGCATGTGTGCGTGTGTGCATGTGTGCATGTGTGTGTGCATGTGTGTGTGTGATAGACTTGTTTGGTTCCTCAGAAACCCTTCTAAGAATAATCTCTTTAAATGATTGACTGCTAAATTTAAATTAAAGATTAGGTTGGTTTTTGTTATTGATCTTTTTTGTTATGTTTTGATTTGGTTTGGTTTCTGCTATCCAAATTTTTCAACCCCATGAAATCTATCCATGGATTCCTTCAGAGTCCCTTATATGAGTCCATAACCCATTGTGATCTGCTACATAATCAAGATTAAGGCCATTCTCACTTGGTTTCTTTTCCCCCTTACTCCATAAAGCTAAATTCTATTATACTGCTCACATAATTCACAATGTGGGATTCCACCACAAGGGGCCTTGGCCAGATTCTGATTTGGTTAATTGCTTGTTGCTTCCTGACATTCCAGCTGCAAGTTCAATTGAAAAAAAAAAAAGAATGACTCTTCTTCAGCTCCTCCACCCACGTCTCCAGTCCAAAAGGCTCATATATAACCTTTTGGAACATCATATGGTAGGGACTCAGCTAAGGCCTCCTGGGCTCCCACCTCTTCATTTTCTTTCCCTAGGCAGCTGTAAATCCCAGGGAGGAAGGTGACCCTATAGTTTATGACACCCTGAGGAGACAGTGTTTGCATGCACCCAAGACAAATTAGTTTTTAAAAATTCTCTGACAAAATGCTTTAATTGCAGGAGTATTTTTGAAAGGGGGAATGGGAGCAGAGCAAAAAGCCTCAGGAAGTGTAGTGGGGGAAGGAGGAAGCAAGAGGAGGAGAAAGGGAAAGAAGGAAAGATGGGGAGAGGTGGGTAGGAAGAAAGGAGGAATGAAGAAGAAAAGAGGAGAGACAGAGAGAGACAGAAAGAGAGACGGAGAGAGAGACAGAGAGAGAGACAGAGACACACAGAGAGACACAGAGAAAGAGGGAGACAGAGAGAGAGAGAGAGAGAGAGAGAGAGAGAGAGAGAGAGAGAGAGAGAGAGAGAGAGAGAGAGAGAGAGAGACAGAGACAGAGAGAGAGAGAGAGAGAGAGAGAGAGAGAGAGAGAGAGAGAGAGAGAGAGAGAGAGAGACTTTTACAGGGTCTATATGGGACTCATAATGGATTACTTATCACTTGGAGGCAAACTATGGAAAATTAAACAATAGCTTTAGGGGCCAGAATTTTCATATAATAACACTGAAAAATGTAAAAAGGATATTTTCTTTAAAGAACATTGATTCTTACCCATTTCTTTCCTATGCTTTAAGTATTTAGGAAATCTCAAAAGCTGTCTAGGCCTGATATTCACCTGAGGAGTTACACATGCTAATCACAGACAAATTTGCTATGTTATTTTGAAGGTAAGGGTTAGGGTGCTCCTCAAATGAATAAATTCTAAGAGAGATATGCCCACAGGCCCATGTTGAAAGAAAAGTGAAATGTGATGTTTTATGTAAAAGTTTTCAGTCCTACTCATAAATCATGATTTGGGCTTATGTTCTGTGGGAATTATTTTTAGCTTCCTCCCTTTCTCTAAATAAAGGAAATTTATAAAATCACATTATAAAGCCCTCTCTCAGAATCCCTTTAAATGCATTTTATCCCACAGAGCAAATTTTACATGAAGTTTGCTAACATGAAATGACATGATTCAGAAATATGCCAAATGGAAGGTACTCAATGAGATACAGTATTCCTGATCTCTGATGCATCCACAGGCTCTTTCTGAGCCTAGAATGCAGACCCCATTCTAAGAGGGAATGTCATTCCCAGACAGAGATCTATAATTATGAATCATATGGGAAGTCTCAGAACTAGAAAGAAGAGTTTGTATTGATTGGCAAAATGATACTGACTTTTTGCAGGTAACCCTGGTGGGAAGGGTGGCAGAACAGGAATAAAAGGTTGGAGTGGGGGTACAGAGCTTGACTTTAAATAGTTGTATTGGCTGCTAAACTCTTTTCCCAGGTAATCATATTTAATGAGAGAAACAAGGGAAGTCCTAAACAAAATATTAGTCAGTCATTCAGAAAAGTCTTTAGGTTAAAAATGGCAGAAGAGCAGGCTTCCCTTTATCTGGGCATTTTACTCCCATTTCTGTTTGCATGCTTCAGATTGTACTGCTCCTTGTATCAGAGACAAAAACCTGATGTTTCTTCTGTATTTGCTTTTAATATAATACACATTCTAGGGTCTGTGATCACTGCTTGCCCATGACTGCCACCCCTACCTAGTTGCAGGCTCATCCTGGATCTGTGTCTCAGCATAGTATAATAAACACCAGAGCTGATGTTTGGCACCTGTTCCTGTTCCCTGAACAATACTAGGTACCTCTGTTTAGGCCTGGCATCTCTTCATGACTTGGTGCACAGTCTCAAACAGACCGTTGCTCATTTCCTGCACTGGAAAGTTCAGAGTCGTGCTCTTAGCTAGGCCTTAGCTAGTCTCTACTATACAGACTTCCCTGGATGTCTTTCTACTCTGACATGTGCTCAATCTGAAGCATGTCATAGGAAAACCATAGTAAAAAGTCCAGATCAAAGGGTAGTTTACAGTTCCTCCACATTCAACCTACAAAGTTTTCTAAGTAACTGACTGAACTAAGTCCAGCAAACGCAAAGCTGTATTTCTCCAACATCGACCCAGATCAGGGATTTTCAAAGTACAGACCAGTAGGACTGTGCTCAGGATTCACCCTGAATCTTACCTCATTAGGAGTATTGAAAGCTTACAGGTCTAGATCCTGAACAGTCACTGAAATCTTGTGTTATACAATACTCAGCATTCCAAGAAAGAGGACAAAACTCAACCCAGATATTTACATCAAGAAGCCTGACATTAATACAAAGTACAAAGTTAGAATGTGATCTAGAAGAATGAGCAAATGAGAAAGAATTTCACCATAAAGGACTATTACACTAAGAGAGATGCTCAAGACACACACCCTGAGTGAAAGAATGACTCCAAAATGTTCACAAGCAAAGAGGCAGGGGGAAAAAAAAGCACAGAACAGAAACAAGTTCAACTGAAATTCCTGAAAGTGATGAAGGAAAAGGTACTTGTTTTTGTTTAAGATGTAAAAATAAATTTATAAATGAAATAAAATTATTGGAGAAAATAGAAAAAAAGATGAGATCTGTAGAAGACAGAATTCAATAGTCAATTAACAGTTTGGCAGAAGGAATACAAAGCCTTACTCAAGCAACATGTTCCTTGTAATTAGAATGTACTATTCATAAATTAATAAATCTATGGGCCAACAAGCAATATAAAAACAAAGTCAAAAGACAAAATAGAGAAAGTTCAGTGTATCTCATTTTAAAAAATGAACCTGGAAAAGAGATTCAAGGAGAGTTGAATCATTCAATTGCCTGAAAACCATGGTCTAAAAAGAGCCTAGACAACATATTTCAAAGAAATAAAAAAATAAGATAAAACTGCACAAATCTTTTAGAGGAAGCAAAGCAAAAATAGAAAGAATCCACTGAGTCCTTTCTGAATGAACCACCAAAAAAAATCTCTGAACATTATAGTTGAAATAATACATATTATATTCAGAGCTTATATTTCATGGAAAATATACTGCAAGCAACTAGGAGGAATTCAAGTGGCAAAGTACCACACTCAGACTCATACAAGACATTCCAGCCACAAATGTATAAGAGAAGAGAGTTTTTAGTATGATATTCCAAGCAAATAATAAAGGCTTACAACTAAAAAAAACTTACCCAATGAACTTTCCCACAAAATCATATTAGCTATTTAATGAAAGAGAAGAGTTCCAGAGTTTGGTAGAAATTTCAAAATATAAAGGCATATCAAGAGAAACTTAAAAATTTAGTTATGAATAAACAAGCATAAGTGAGTAAACCAGGATAAAATATTTCCATTCTATTATGGTGAACAAATATATGTAATCTTAAAAAAAGAAACAGTTCTGGCTGTAAAGCAATACACTGTTAGAAGTGTTTATATAAAGATTGAAAATGTGGAAGGAGTGAGAAGGCAACACCTGAACCTCAAATTCATTTAAACTGGTCAAAGGAAGGAGGAACCCATAAAGTTGAGTGCAGAAATACCTTTCACTCAATAGAAAAACAGGAAAGAAAAGATAAAAAGGAGAGGAGAAAGTAGGAAGGACTGTATATTAAGGTAGGGATTAGTTTTAAACAAAATAAAGCTAGATGAAGTATACTGGAGAGTGAAGAAAGGTTTTTAAAAAGCAAGTACATGAGATTGAGCTCTGGCAGATGGAAAGAAAAGAGGGGTAAAAGATCAGAAGCGTATTGCATTAAAACTACAGCACTGTTACTAAGCACACTTTCACAATCTTTATCTTCCACAGTTTTTATTTTCTTTATAGAGAGGAGGCAAACAAAAAAGGAGAAGTATAGTGGAATAGGGAGGAGAAAAGAAAAACAAAATTAATGATCATGACTGTAAATGGAAATAGAATTAACTCACCCATAAAATAGAAGTAGATAGCAGAATGGATTATAAAGTAGAATACTATAATTTTTTTAACTTAAAACACAAGAATTCACAAAGTTAAAATAAGGAATTGGAACAAAATCTATTATGTTTCAATTTATGTAAAAAAGGCAAGGGTAGCAATCATGGTCACAAAATGCAAGAGCATAAAGAGATAATTAAAATAGATAATTAAAAGATATAGACAAGGGAAATGTACTTCACTGAAAGGTAACATCAACAATGAAACAATATCAAAATTAATCATATAATCACTGAATGATAAATAATATAAATATTTAAAGGAACAATTAAATGAGTTTGAAAGAGAAAGCAAATAAACTAAAACACAGGAGGACCTCAATGTATAGCTTTCACATCTATATAGGTCTTACCAAACAGAAGGAGTTGGAGGAGGAGGAGGAGGAAATTAGTACCATAACAATTTTAGAAAAATGAGATATGATAGAACATTGGATATTATTGAAACAGAATACAAAGGATTATATACATTTCTGAACAATGAATGACACCTTTAAAAATTCATCTCTATTAGGGCATAAAAATCTCAAAAATGAATGTAGAAAAGTAGATGTTTAAGGAAGATAATGTATTAAAAGTTCTATTCAATAAAGGGCAACTGAAGAAATGGTAGAAAATTGATTGAATAGTAACTAACCCTATCCTAAAATATGGATAGGAAAAAGAACAAATCATATAAACAGCAGATAATTTCCTTAAAGACAAGGAAATAATGAACATACCAAAATTTACTATGACTCAGACAAAGCACTCTTTATATGGTTAATTATATATTTCTATACATATTATATGCACAGAAATGTATGGGTGGTACACTGGATAGAGTTCCAGATCTGCAGTCAGGAAAACTCATCTTTCTGAGTACAAATATGATCTCAGATACTTATTAGTTGTATGACCCTGGGTAAGTCATTTAACACTGTTTGCCTCAATTTCCTCATCTGTAAAATGAGCTAGAGAAGGAAATAGCAATCCACTTTGGTATCTTTGCTAAAAAAAACCCTAAATGGGTCACAAAGAGTCAGAAACAAAAATTACTGAACAACAATAAACATTTTAATCAATAAAGGAAAGAATAGACTGCATATGAAACAACTGAAAATCAGCAAACTACCCCCCCATTAAAAACCAAAGAATAAATTCTGAAGTAAAAAAGAAAATTGAATTAATAAGTAAACTAGATTTTTAAAAATCAATTGTATAAATAATTACCTAATTTGATTTTTTTTAAAAAGAGGAATACCAAATGAATGTGGTGATCATTATGACCTAGAAAAAGTTAATCAGAGACACATGCATGAACATAAGCATGGAACACTCTTCTTTAATGTTCAGTCCTTTCAGTTGTATCCAACTGATCAGAGTTTTAAAGTCTTTCAAAGTTACTTTTTTTTTAAGCAATCAGGGTTAAGTAACTTACTCAATGTTACACCACCCGTTATTTTTGTGTGGGTGCCAGTATCTGAGGCCGGAACCAATCCCAGGTCTCCCAACCTTGGGGCTGGTGCTCTTACTCACTGCACCACCTGGCTTCCCCTAAAGTTACTTTTCTTTAAAATGTCATTATTGCTGTATAAATTGCTCCTCTAGTTCTGCTCATTCCAATCTGCATCTTTTCATAGAGAATTTCCTTGTTTCTTCTGAAACTCTCCATTTCATTATTTTGAATCTCACAATAATTTTCCATCACATTTACACACTATAATTTGGTTAGTCATTCCCCAATATGTAGCCACTCCCATATTTTTTAGTTTGGGCCTACCACAAAATAAGCTAATATGTTTATATGTGTGTGTATACATACATACATATATATATATATGTATACACACATACACATATATAGTGGATTATTTAAATATGTCATTTTTCCTCTTTCTTTGATAACTTAAGGGTATATAGACCAACTAGTTCTATACCTTGGTCAAAGGATATGTTCAAATTACTAGATCTATTTTTTAGGGAATCTTTCTATATTGAGCCTAACTCTAATCCATTGTTCATAATTCTGCCCTCTAAACACAAGAACAAGTCTAATTTCTCAATTAGAACTATATTTCCAATACTTGAAGACAATTATCATGCTTCCCCTTCCCTATTCCCTAATCTTATCATCATTCCCCTGTCAGTAGTAAATCACAGTTATCAATAAATCATACTCAATCATCAGACATGAAACTTGCAAGTGCTGTAATAATACTTGAAGGGATCCTTGTGAGCAAGCACTAAGCATTTTTTCTATCCTCAGTGTCTTCCATACTTTATAAATATTTATTGAATTGAATTTATCAGAGGCTACTGCCTATATTTAAATAGATCAATTTCTGATATACAACACAGTTTTAGAAGTCAATTCTTTCTTGATTCCAAGTTCTCTTTGCCTGGATCCCTGAAAAGTCTGGATTTTCTTTCTAAGTTTCACACTGCTTCTATTCCTTGGTCTAACTATAGTTGTTGTTGTTTGTTCATTTTTGGGGAGGGTATTTGTTTGTTATATTTTGTCTTTTTTTTTCTCTAAGACCTTAAAGGAAATTTAAAGGGAAAATCAAATGGGTTTAAAGGAGAAAGCAAACTAAATTCTGACCACCTTTCCTGTCACTACAGGCTGTAGTCAAACCATTTCATAATAGTTAAAGTAAGGGCACTATTCCCCTATTCCTGGAGCCCAGAAGGTGTTCAGTCTATCTTAATTTCTCTAAATGTCACTTTATCCTAATCTTTGCCAATTTAATATTTTTCTACTTGTTTGTTTGCATCCATCTCTTGTCTTTCCAATGCTTGAATAAAGGTTTCCTTTTCTGCATCCACTTTTAAGCTCCTTAGCCACCAAACTCCTGAAGACACACATACACACACACAGAAATGCATAAAACAAACACATGCCTGTGAGTATGGATGTTTACATATGCATACATGTATATATGTGCATAGTCATTTAAACAAAACTTGAAATGGAATTACTATATGAACAGAAATGGGACAAACATTATACAGAGACATTTAGTGAAGAGTTTGTCCAAAGCATATTGCTCATGCATCATTTTAGTTAGAGAATTAAAGTAGGGAAATGATATCAGACATGGTCCTTTCAGTTCCTTCCTTGAGAAACTTAATATCATAGCCTGAAAAGACATGTTTGGCATTATATATCTAATACATCTACTCTGAGTGCTTGGTAAATATGATTTTTGTTTTAATAGTGATAGGGCATCGTTGCTGGAGGACATTACTTTCAATAAACAAGTTGTAGAAAAAGTATCAATATCCTCGTGATTCTTGAATATATTTTAAGATTTTAGAGTTCTAATGCAACATAGGATTCATCTAGTTCAATATATAGGTCTCTGTGTGTATATATGTGTGTGTAGGCAAATATATACATATACACACACATATGGGGGGAAGGCAAGACAATTGGGGTTAAATGACTTGCCCAAGGTCACACAGTTAGCAAGCATTAAGTGTCTGACACCAGATTTGACCTCAGGTCATCTTGACTTCAGGGCCAGTGCTCTATTCACTGAGCCACCTAACTGCCCCCTGTGATAGTAATGGCAAATAAAGATTCCCCTGTATTGGCTTGGTTTTCAAATTGATTGTGTTAAAACCCAGAGCTTGTTAATCCCACTTGTGGGATGGACTTGTTGATGTGAAAAGAAAGTCCTGAACTGGGAGGAGCTGGTGACGTAGATTTGGAGAGACAAGAGAGAGGCGGAAGATCTTTTTTTGGAAGCAGCACCTCGTGGAGAGAGAGAGACTAAGAGAATTGCTGGTGGCCGCTTTGAATTGCCCTGGACTTTTGAGACCTGCCCCCTGAGCTGCCAAGGACTGAGGAGACATGGCTGTTTTGCTGGTACTTTGTCTGTTTTGATGTTGTTTTGCCAGATTTGTCCACTGGTGAAAGACAGTCCTTTTGTTGAAGAAGTCCTGGAACCTGGCATTTGGTTAAGAAGCCCTGAGACTGTCCTGCAGACAGAGAGTGAATACTGTCCACTGGTGAAGGACAGTGCTGTTGTTGGCAGGGGTCTGGGAGCCTTTCTGTTGGTTCAGAAGCCCTGAAGAAGGATTTTCTTGTTGTATGTTTACAGAAATCCTGGGAGAGGGCTTTGCTAATGTGTTCAGGGGTTCTAGGACTGTTCTACAGACAGAGGATAAATTCATGAAGGGATTGGCAATGTATCTTATGGCCTTGCTAAGCCTTGTCTCCCCAGGAACTAAGATTGCTGAGAACTTGCCTCATGTCAAGATGAAGAAAAGACCTCCATTTGGGTATTAAGTGCTGTGCTTAAACTTGATGTAACTCTGGGGTAGATTCAATTGTGATCCAGGGGTGGGGAACTTTTGACCTTATGTTTGGAAACTAATCTCCATTTGAGAAGAGGGGCTTTGTGGTGGACTTAATTAAGGTATAGCCTAGGGGTGGAGAAGTATTTAGAACAGAGACTTTGTAATTGATTGAATGATTGGAAGGTCCTGGGGTGGGGTAGTCCTTGGAGATTATTTAATCACATTTAGTAAATGCTGTATTTGGAACGATGTCATGTTTTGATCTTCTCTGTTCTTGGTTGGTCACTGCATAAAATGGAGAGCACCTATGCTGGTATTCTGAACCTTGGGAAGTTGCCTTTCCTTGGCATTATATTACACCCCCCAACCTTCTTATATTACTGATAAAAAATTTCAAAACTCACATAAATAACCAGTGGAAGTGCTGGGATAATAAACCATTACTTTGACGGTCTGTGATGGACGAAGGGATATGGTTTGGTCGGGGAAACTCATCATAGGATCCACAGCAAATATTTGCACCATTAGTTAAATTCTGGTTGTCAGGTGTGTTTATTAGTAAAATACCATTTTTCCTAAGTGTAAGTGAAATAGAAATGCTGATGTTTAGAGATATAAGTTATTTTTAAAAGAAATATAGCATCTCTATGAGATGCCAGCAGAGATGGTTTTGAGTTGGAATCTCTGTGAGAGAATTGGGTGGGAACCAGAGCCAGAATTATAAATTCTGATTCCAGGGGCAAATAGCACCAAAAATCATCCTAAAGGAAATATTTTTACATACATTTTGAGTACCACACATTTTGCTGAAGTGGGCTTATTGGAAAGTTAGAGAGACATCTTAGACTTCTATGCACAAAATTGTATTGGATGAATCCCTGAGATATTACTGCATTCTGGATGTTGCCAATTGTCTTGACTCTTGTCTTGCCACTGAACTTCAATGACTCTGGAAGTGAGAATTAAGTTGATTTTGCAGAACTCTTTACTCATTAACATCCAATTCCCAAGTAAGTCAAGACATTATCATTGGTCTTCTGAGAATAAAGGATAAATAACAACAACTCTTTCATGACAAAAGGGTAGAGAACCTAGGAGACAGTGGAAGCCACCATTGTTAGGAAGGAGATTGTGTATGATGTAACCCCAGGGGGGAAGGAAATGTGCCATCTAGTAACTTTATTCTTAAATTAGTTATTCTTGTTACCTTAGTGCCAAGGCTAATTGTGTCTGTCTTCTAAAGAGTATAAATGCTGTCAGTACCCTGTAAATTCCCATTTTGTCTGACCTCGCTGTGATTTTGATGGAAAGTATGAGAAAGGAAAGGAGCTGATCCCCCTATTGAGAGTGCATGGTGTAGGCTCAAGAATAAGAGTGCCAATGGCATGCAGGATACAATAAATGTCTAGTCTTTGTAAGCTTATACATCCATTTGCATAGTTAGTAGCAAAGATTATGTGTGATTGATAGTAGAACTTCAGGTAGTCCCTTTCTCAGTACCCTCTGAGTCTTGTAATGTAAGGATGGGAGAATGTGGCCTAGATGTCTTAGATTGCATTATTAAAATAGAATCTTGAAAAATGATCCACTCTATCATCACTTCCCTCCCCATAATATTCTGAAAGCTTACTTCTCCAACTTCCTCAAGAGGCAGGGATTCCCTTAGGGATGGAACAATTAAATAAAAACAAGTTCAAGTTATACTGAAGAAGACAAATGGCCAGATATGGAAAATCTAATGGGGCTTTAGAAAGACCTATTCAATGCTCAATGAGCAAAGTGAACACTAGTCTGTAAATGAAAAAGGAGAGAGAACCAGAGAAGAGTAATGTGCATCATTATTTTAGCTTTGAAAGGAAAATGAAAGAGCAAGCAAAGGGCATTAAAGGAAAAGATAACAGAATAGAAGAGAGAGAGGGGAGAAGAAAGAAAGCAGACAAATTAATAAATAGGGAATAAAATAATCTTGATTTATCTATGGTTACAAATGTTGAACTTATTTTAAATTAGTTCTTAACAAACATGACTGAGGAATTTTTTAAAGGACATTTGATAGTGACAACCTCATTAATTAAAATGTTTTCAATAATGCCCTACATTTGTAGAGCACTTTAAAATTTGCTTTAACTTTTGCTTCTTAATAACCATATTATTTCCTCCACAATCAAATATAAACTCCTTAAAGGCAGGAAACATTTTATGTTTGTTTTTTATCTTCAGTGCCTAAAAAAGTGCCTTGAAAATAATAGGCACTTAATAAATTCTTTTTGAGTAGAAGGCAGGTGGAGCTACTACTATCTTGTTTCTGGAAATGTTTTTTTCATCCCTTCCAAGGGATGGAAGATGACATGCAGCCCTACATTCTCATTTCTCAGAAGAGAAAACTGAGGCTTAAGGAAGTCAAATTACTTTCTTGAAAGCATATAGGTAGTATCAATAGTAGCATTTGAGCACAGACTCTGATTTCAGAGTCTTCCAATTACTCTAGGAGCTTTTTCACACAATCACATAGCACCTTTGTGTCAGAGTTGGAACTCAAGCTTATTTATTTGAAACTGAAGTCTTGCTTCATGTAATAGCACATGCCTATAATCCCTGCTACCAGGGAGACAGAGATTGGAGGTTCAATTCACTCAGGATTTCTGGTCTAAGTGAAGGTCTGGCACAAATATGGTGTTTTCCTGAGAGTAGGAGAGTGTGTATGTCTGGAGCTGGTCAAAGTTTTAGTTCTAATACATAGCAGGATGGGACCCAACTGTAGTTTTTGCATTTCTAATTTAAGAGGGCTTGAGAAGGAAGGAAGGAAAAAAGAAAGGAAGGAAGGAACAAATGAACGAATGAATGAACAAATGAAGGAATGAAGGAACGAAAGGAAGGAAGGAAGGAAGGAAAGAAGGAATGAAGGAAGAAAGAAATGAAGGGAAGAAGGAAGGAACAAAGTAAAGGAACGAAGGAGGAAGGTGTAATGGTAATATAATTTGAATTTGAAGATCCCTTTGTTTTGGCTAAGGTAGCAGGTGCTTGGCACTTAGTAATTCATCAAGCATTTGTTGGGGAAAGAGAAGGTATGAAATCCTCTCTCCTGCTGCTGATGTAACAGGAAGGGGTTGGCTGAAACAGGAAGCTAATGCAGTGTGTATATAAGGAAAAGCCCCAGAGAGGCACAGTCAGAATTTCTTGGGATCAGCATCTAGTGGCAGAGCAGCTACAGAAGAGAGAATGGAGAACTGAGGCAGCATTTCCTGAGAACTTGTGATGGTGGAGCTTCTTCTGAAGAGGAGTCCAGGAGTCTGGAGCCCTGAGCCCTGAGCCAGGAGGACAGGTGACTGAGGAAGCATGACTGGGATACTGAGATTTTGTTTGTTTGTGGCTTGGTTGAGCCTTGAATTCCCTGGAGCAGAAATTGTGAAGGATCTGATATGGACCAGACCCTGTGAACTTCAGAGTGGAGAATGACCTACCCAAAGAGCTGGATAAGGAACTGGGGGCTGACTGCCATTGAACCCAGGTGACAGTCTGGTGAATTAAAGTAGGATCTGGGACCATGGAAGGGGATCCAGAGAATCTGAGAACTGGACCCAAGTTAAGATGAAAAGACCTCTCCCTAGATACTGAGTAATGATGAACTTGTAGTTTACTAGTGACCTAGGTGTGGAGGGTCTATATCTTCTATTATTCTTAGTGATTAATGACACTTAGTAATTGATCGCTCAATAAGTGACTGACTTGGTTAACTTAAGATTTTGGCCCATGAGTAGAAGACTTTGAGTATCATACTTTGAGATGATTGTTCTTTGTTCTTAATATTGTGACCACTTTTGTAAAAACTATGTGGTCCTTTTAGTGATAAGCTGTGTGTGAACATAAGTTGTAATATTGTGAATGCTGTACCTTGATTTTCTGTGGATGTTTTGCTTTGATTTGTTATGAAATAAATAGAGGGTTCACTATACAATGTAATCATAACCTTAAAAGCTATTCACAGTAGCATTCTTCTGGAAAGCTGCTGTGCATGGCATTACAGAAGGAAGGAAGGAAAGAAGAAAGGAAAGAAAAAAGAAGAAAGAAAAAAGGAAATATATTTAGAGATAAAGGAATTTTTCACATCCCCAGCTACACTTGTGTGACTATGGATAAGTTATTTTTCTTTTCTGAGTCTCTTTTATGACCTATAAACTGGGAAGTTTATTTTATTTTCTCTAACATTTGCCAGCTCTAAATTCTGTGGTTATCAGAATAAAGATAAAGGAAATTTACATTAAATTAGATAAAGATCTTTGTTATTTGCAAATATGTCTAATAATATGTCCAGTAAACATTTATTATGTACCAGGCATTGTGCTAAATGCTGGGTATTCATTTAATAAAAAGAAAGACTTTCCCTTCCCACAAAGAGCTTACAATCTAAAGGGGGAGACAACTTGAAAAGGGAGGTAGAAAATGAGGATGGGGAACTAATGGGATACATGGTGTGGGATCACTGTGTTTAGTAGAAAGGGCAATAGACACAAAATGGAATGAGCTGAAAAGCTTTCATTCCTTCCCTCTATAAAGACAAGCATTGGGAGGAGTTTGATATTCCATCCTCCAGTCTTCAATCACAGAAAACAGGAAACTCAGGGAAATGATGTGAACTAAGGCTTGAGTTAGCAGCATGGAGGTGAGTTTATAAATAATGGTAGCTGGAGTTGAAACTAGGTAGCACAGCAATTCAATGTGGAGTGAGCTAGCAAAAAAAAAAAAACATTTGTGTTTGCAAAGAGAAGGTGGGAGGATGGTATAAGGATTCTGGCCTTTGTTGTATTTTAACCTACAAATTAGACCCTGTACTTTATCTTTTGTAACCCTACTTTAGTACACTAGGGAAGGTTAAATCCATAATAATAGATCATATTTATGTAGTTCCTTAAGTTTCATAATGAATTTTATATGAATTATCTCATTGATCCTCGCAATTGTACCATGAGTAGGTGCTCTTAATATCCATATTGTACAGAAAAGGAAAATGACACAGAGGTGAAATGACTTATTCAGGGTCATACAGCTAATAAATATCAGAGACACATTTCAAACCCAAGTGCTCCTGAGTAAGTGAACTATTCTTTCCACCACACCATGCTATTTCTTAATTGGAAGTTAAAATAAATCTGAGTGACAATTCTCTGACTAAGGACAATGATTGTCTCAGATTTTTGCCTAGAGAAATACATTTGGTGACTATATTAAACCTCTGAACTTCTCCAGAGAGCAGGGGCCCCAAAGCCTTCTGGCCAGATATTATAAGGGAAGAAAGGAAACAGACCAAAAGTCATGACTATTCCCCTTGTAGCTGGGGTTGGATCCGCTCCTTTCAGCACAGGATTCCAGGTTGAAAAGATCTTCAGATTAAGCTCTTAAGTCTTCTTCTTAGCATGAACAAAACATCTGTCCATTGTCAGGGGATTTTCACTTGGATTTCTGGAAGCAGTAGGTTGGGTTAAACACATATAAGCAAGCTCTAGATAGATTTTCAATGTCCTGGGAGTCAGATCACTCAAAAAAAAAAAAAACCACCTCCAATCACATCTATCTGTCTACCTTCCTATCTATCTGTTTGTCTGTCTATTTGTATGTCTATCCATCTATCTGTTTGTCTGTTTGTTACCTCTAATTAGAAAAAAATAGCTGTTTTTAGCAGTTACAACACTACATTTTTTATTGCTAAATTTGGCACGCTATTATTTTCCAAGCACATGACAGATACTGCTCCTATTCACAGGGTGATCTGAGGATCTATAGATGCTATTGTCAGTGTATCTTTAAGCTGTCTACCAGATCTTAACATTATGACCTCACTGCTACCAGATTTCAGACTAAGTTAATATTGGCTGCAAAACCTGCCATGCCTCAGGAAAAATAACCAAGCAAATATGTACCTTTCAAGTCCCAAAGGATGCATCATAGCCAGGAGCTAAGGTGAACAGATTCCATTTTTCACCTTTTCCACATTCCAAACCTGGATTATAATTTATGAACAAAATGAATTTGCTTAAGCCTTACAAACCTATGAAATTGCTAAGCAGTGACTTAAAATATCTGTATGATGTTTCCTTTGACAACTCTTCCCCATTATAAAACCCAAGTTTTGGAGTCCCTAAAGATGGAAGTCATTAGAGATCATCTAATACAACCACTTTGATTTATAGACAAGGAAACTGAGGTAGAAGGTTATGCAAATTACTAATATTTAGTACAGTAGAACAGAGAGTAAGCATTTAATAAATGCTTTTGACTGACTTTGATTCCCAATTGAATGTGTTAAAAACTGAGTTGTGAATATGTCTCCTAACATTTCCCAGTGTTCTTTACAGAAGAGTTTGGTAATCTGAAAAATTTCATTCTGTTTTTAACTTTATTACAAATCATTCCCCAGCTGCCAGTGAAATAATTAACTCTTTGTACCAGTCTCTTAATTTCTCTCAGGAAACAGCATTCCTCCCCACTTTAACCTTTGTGTCAGTCATGAATGCCAGTCAAACCTCAGTTTACCCCTTTGAGTAATTTTTTAAAATTAAACTTCCATCAGGAACCTGGATCAGTCTCTCTGCTAGCTGATACTAGCTTCAATACTGCCAAGCTCCATATCTGTAATTTGCCAAAGGGAAGCTTATTTAAAGAAAAGTAAAACCAGCACCAAAAAGATCATATGCAAACAAGTCAATTATAGTAGCCCAAAGTTATACTTCTCAGTGATCATTTCCCAAAAACCATTTGAGTCCTTGGGAAGTTACCACTCAAATAAAAGTTTGTGGTGTATTTCCCAGGCCTGAACTGGAATAATCGAAATGACAAAGCCCACCTTACTTCTGTTGAGGTGCATGGGCCAGATGCCTTCTCCTTTTTACTTGGATCCTTTCTACATAGACATGGAAAATTAACAAAATAAGTCTGGGTATTTCTCTCCTTATATGACTACTTATTCCTCTCTTGTCAAGAAATCATCTCTTCTAGAAATCAAGTTCTATATTGGCAAGTTACCTATTAAGGCTGCCTCATTTGCTTTTAGCTTTGCCATGTCTAGATGCACAAAGGATCATTTAGGCAAAGGCACATATTCATTCTTTCCACTGAGTAATAATAACAATAATAATAATAAACATTTTTATATAGCATGTGCCAAGTGCTTTCTAACTATTATCTAATTCAGTACTCTCAATAATCTTGGGAGGTGGGTGTCATTATCATTATTATTTTAATTATTATTACCATTTTACAAATGAGGTAGCTAAAACAGAAGTTGAGTGACTTGCTATATTTGTTGTTAAAAGTTCTTCACTTCAAGCACTGTACTCTGTCTATGGAGTGACTTAGCTACACCACTAAAAGACACCTGTTCTCACCTTTAAAGCAATTTCCTTCCATCCATATAGTGAACCAATAGAGGTGGATTCAAACTTCTTTCCAACTCAGACAATCTGCCAATCTCTATGTAAGAACATCATAATCCCCTCCCATCTGACCCAATCCAATCTGATCTAGTAAGATTCAAGGATTTATTAATTGCTTACTATGGATAATGCCCACTTGCTAGGTTTGTAGATAAAAATGCAAAATTAAAGACTTCTTGCAATCAGGGAGGTTAGCTTCTATCACTCCCCAAAGGATTATTTCCCACTTGTCCAGAACTCCAATTATTCCATACATTCTTTACATTAATAATTAGGCAGGCATTGAAAAATTAATTAAAACTCACAGAGTTAATAGTGGGATAGCAGTTATTAGACCAGAGAGAAACTAAAGCATAGAACATGGATTTACCAGAGGTCACACAGAGCATGACAGGTTTATTCACAATGCAAATGCTGAAAACTCCCATTTTGGATGTGTCTATTATGCTATATACTCCATTCAGTGACTTTTGGAAAGGCCATTGGATTGAAAGTGAAAACATTGTTAATTACCTTAGAGAATGCAGCTTCCATATAGTGGTGAAATCACGAGCAAGATCGCAAGGCATGGAAGTAAAGAGTATAAGTAATGATTCTTTACTTTGCTTTTTGACATGGCCTTCTTTTCCAAAGAATGTTGTTGTTGCTTTTTAAAGATCATTAAAGGAAATATGAAATTTTACTTAGGGATTAGTGAAGATAAAGATTTTAAATGCCCTAAGTTCATGTACATTCTGAAATCTAAAAATGGATCAACAGGTTAAAGAATCCTGGTGTAGATGTTCTTTTCTAAGAGTTCACAATGAAAAGGGGTAGTGATCATACTGTAGCTTGAGGGGGTGGCAGAGTCAAAATATATTTTTTTTAGGATAGCACTTATCTTGGAATCTTTTTAGGCAGTTAAGAAGGAATAAGGAGTTTAAAGGAGAAAACTCAGATGTGGATAAGATTATGGAAGAACAAAACAATCATATGATAATATAAAGGACAAGATATCATGAAAGGCATGAGTAATGGTATTGAGCATGGCAAGAAGAGTGACCCCGTTCTCAGCAGCTGTAACAAATAAGAGGTTGAATGATGATAGGGTGGGGTGGAGGTGTGTGTTGAGATGTGGAGTAAGAGACATGAAGGAGGCCAAAAAGAATGAACTCTATTTTCGTTAAAATAGTAAGAGTCTAGGTTATCTTTTTAGGAGTTGGGGATTGGTGTAGCATATGGTACTAGAAGTGAAACAAGAAGTTTTAGAGTAGTTACTGAGGTGAGTGTGAAGGACAGATATTAAAGAAGTAAAAAAGAAAATGACTGCCATGTAGTAGTAAGAACTTTTTTGGGATAAGATGAAATGAGTTCATAGATTATCTAATTAGTATGAGTATGTGTCATCCTCCAACGAATAAGAATGGAGAAGAAAGATTGTGTGAATGATCCACATTTGAGGGTTGACAAGATACAAATAGCTGAAGGACAAAGAGAAAGGGTATTTAAAAGTAGAGGAAAATGTAGAGTTGTGCTGGTCAGTCCCTACAGTTCAGATTGAGGTCACCTGAGACCAGGGTATGTATGATCAGCAGGGAAAATTGGTGTTTTTTCCCAGTGCAGCAATACTTGGACAATACTGATAAAGTAATTATAGTCATTCAGGAGATGGAAACCACAGATCTTTGTACTTATTTAGCAAGAATAATGTATTAACAGTAACAGCAACATTGTGCAATGACCAACTTTGATAGACTTAGCTCTTCTCAACGATGCAATGATCTAAGATAATTCCAAAAGACTCATGATGGAAAATGCTATCCATTATGGAGTCTGAATGAAGATCAATGCACACTATTTTATTTTTTCTCATAGTTTTTCTCTTTTGTTCTTATTCTTCTTTCACAATATGACTAATGTGGAAAAATATTTAATATGATTGTACATGTATAGCTTATATCAGATTGCATGATGTCTTGTGGAGAGGGAGCAAAGAGGAGGAATTTAGAACTCAAAATTTTATAAAAGCAAATGTTGAAAACTAAAAATAAATAAATATATTTTTAAATTAAAGAAGAATAATATCATAAAATAGGAAGAGACTAGATGGTGTGCTCCTTCTTCCTAAATGCCAAGCCACAGGTGAGTTTTACTCTGGCCTCACCATAATACTCTGATTTGGTACTGTTCTCCCAAGGAAAAAAAATACACAAAGAAACCCACAGCGTTCCTGGGTCTCCTATATGGGGATATTATCTCTGGATGTCTCCATAGACAGGGTAATGGTATGTTATCTCTTTCATCCAAACCATATTAATATCTAAAAGTTGATTTGAAGATTCATTTTAGTCTTCCTGTCCTTAGAATATTTTTGCAAAGTTTGGCCTAGATATCAAAATAAGTAGTTGCATCTCTACTGTAAATGTAAGTTCTAGTAACAAAAGCACTTTCTCCAGTGCAGAGACCTGGCACTTGGCATATACATAACCAAATTTCATTCAATCAGTGCATGCTATTTTCTGCATACAAGTATAGGAATTAGAGGGGCTGTCAAACATATCAGCCTAGAGAAAAGACAAATATGTAGATGCAAGATGTTAAAAAAGAAGAAATAGTAGTCCTGAAACCACAATGGGTATTCATCAAGTATTATATCTTCCCTCCCCCCTGCTCTTATAAAGTCATATACATGTAGATATAATAGATATAGATATGAACAATTTTCTAATGAAGAAATCAAAACAATCTGTAGTCATATGAAAAAGAAATGCTCTAAATCATCATTAATTAGAGAAATGCAAATTACAACAAACTTGAGATATCATTTTACACCTGTCAGATTGGCTAAAAAGATTGAAGAGAAAAGCAACAAATGTTGAAGGGGATGTGGAAAAATTTAAAGACTAATTCAGTGTTTCTGAAACTATGAACTTATCCAAGTACTTTGGAGAGCAATATGGAATTATGACCAAAGAGTTATTAAACAGCCTATACTATTTAACCCAGCAATAACACTACTAGGTCTATTTACAAAGATGATTAGTGGAAAGTTAAAAGAACCTCTATGCTCTAAAATATTTGTAGCAGCTCTTTTTTTGTGCTGGGAAAAATTGGAAATTGTGGGGATCAATTGGAGAATGACTAAACAAGTTGTGGTATATAATTGTGATAAAATACTACTGTACAATAAGAAATGATGAGCTCATTGATTTTAGAAAAAAAAACATGGATAGATTTAGATGAAATAATGAAGAGTGAAATGAGCAGAACCAAGAGAACATAATAATGACTTTGAGTGAATAAGTTATTTTAACTACTATAAATACCCATATTAACTACAAAGGACCTATGAAGGAAAATGTAATCTGCATCCAGGAAAAGAACAGATAAATAGAAATATGTGGAATGATATATATGTATATAATGTTATATATGTATTTGTGTGTGTGTATGTATATATATATATATATATATATATATATATATACACACACATATTTGTGTCTAATGGTAGCCATCTCTTGGGTTGGGGAAGGGAGAAAAAAGAAGAAAGTTACATGATAACTATAAATATACAAACACATACATATATATATTATACTTATTTAAAATAGCAAATTTTATGGAATAGATCTGCAGTTTGCCAGCATCTTTTTTCTCCTACTATAGAAATGCTTGTTTTATTTCACAAATTAAAATTAAATTTGACTTCAAAAATAAAATAAAGGAAGTAGCTTAAAGGAATCTTTAGTATGCTTGCACTAAATGCATGATCATTTGCCCTTGATTCATTAGAGTAAGTTACTATTTAATAGACACAGAGTTTTCACAATAACACTAATTATAGTATCATATAAGCAGTGGAGCTCCTTTCTTGTGAATTTGTCATTTTGCTTCTTATGTAGTTGTGTGAACTGGTATAGCTCTCTCACAACCTGTGTATTTGTATCTGATTAAAAGGAACTAGTTTCTCCTTTGTGTATTTCTGGGGGAAATTAGGATTCTTAGAAGGGAATTCATTGGTTTCTATGTGTGGAGAAATAAGGAAAAAAAATTAACCTGATGACAAGTGATAATACTGATTAAACTTGGTTCCACATTAAGCTAAATTTGCTTTTATCTGAGAGCGTATCTTAATATACTACTTCTTTCAACTAATTACATATGACACCTATAGAAGAAGTAAGTGCCCACATCCATTCAAAGAACCTCTATACAATGGCAGTTTTGACATTCTATATAAAAGATTCACACAAATCTGAGATGGAGAAGAACCACTGATGTTTTGATGCGCATTCTGCCTTTCAGATTCATCCATCACTAGTCTCTCATGGCTCAGCTCTGTCTACCATTTTCAGTGCTAGTGGTTGATGATATTCAGAAGCTGAGAAGGATAAAAGCTGATTTAAAAACAAAGCAAAACACCTCTTGCTGAGTTTTCCAGTCTTGTGGTGGCAAATCTTTTGTTTATATCTGTAAACTAAGTGAATTTGACACAGAAGTCACCAAGAGGGAATAAATTTGGAACATTGAAATGCCATCTTTACAGTCACATTTCTAATCTTAACTGCCCTTTAAAGCCTATATAAACCACCTCCTTAAGTTTAGCTGCATTCTAGACTCAATACAGCAATATCAGCAATACCATAGCATTACAGGAATAAGATTTCATTTTTAGTCAAAGTTGACACTAGCTAAACACCAACATGCACTCTTTATGTTACCATAAACTTTCTTCTTATAGAGCTGCCGATACTTCTTAGAAAATCTAAAAATATGGTCCAGTAGAAAGGATTGTGCTGACATATTCTATATGGGGTTTGGCTTTCTATGTTCTGTTTATTTTTTGAGAGGAAGGGGGCCCAGTCAAGCAGTGCATGGTGGCTCATCTCTTATCTTTGCTTTCATCTACTCCCACAATGGTCAAAAGAGGGAGGATGTCAAATGTTGGTGACTTCAAATGGTCAAAAAGGTAAAGAGAAGTAGTATGTGACCAAAGTTGCAGGGGGTCGCTTGAGGTATGATCTTCTGTTGAGCTTGGGTCACCCCATTTTAGGAAAAAATGTTGCAAAATCATAGAAAGGAAATCAGTATGGTGGAGAGTTTTGAAATAATTCCAAATAAGGAATAGTTCAAAGAATTAGAGATGTTTATTTGCAACAAGAGAATACATAGTGGGAGGCATGAAAACTTACTTAAAATTATTGAATAATTGCTAATTAGAAGAGATATTAGACAGAATCTTTTATTCCTAGAGTTAACAATTGGGAACAATGCATAGAAATCACAGAGAGGCAGATTTAACTACTATGTGTGATTTTTTTTTTCTTAGAGACCAAATCAAAATAAAGTGGACTCTTAGTATATAGTACTTTTCTTGTCATTGTCAGTCTTCAAGCAAAGGCAGAGTGATCACTCATCTGCTATGTTGGAGATAGGAATTCTCTTCAGGTATACCTTAGAGGAGATGCCATCTGAAGTGTCTTCTAATTCTGAGTTTGTGATACTATTGAAACTGTTTAGGAGCATCAAGATATAATTTCACAGTTGGCTAAGCGGTTGGAGGAGAAAGTGATGAAGTTAGAACATGAATAGAGAACTGAAAGAAGAGTTAAGATTTGTAGTAGTAGTGTGGAAAACAGAATGCTTTCAAAACTTCAAGCTCTCCCCATCTACTGGTTCCTTCTCTATTGCTTTCATATCTGCCCACATCTCTCCCATCCAAAAGCAAAAAAATAAACAAAAAAAACCAATTTCTTTAAACTTGATCATCCCTTCCAAATAATTCTATAGCTCTCCTTTTCTCAAGAAAAAAAACCACTAAAAATATCTGTATACACTTGTTGCCTCTGCCTCCCCTCTCACTCCTCAGCTTTTAGAAATCTGGCTTTCAACCTCATCAATAAATCAAAACTGTTCTCTCCAAAGTTATCCATCAACTATTAATTGCCAAAGCTTACAATCATTTCTCAGTCCTCATCATTCTTGCCTCGTATTCTGTATTTGATGCTGTTGAGCAGACACATTAACTTAGGTTTCATCATTTCCATATGATTGATCACTCTTTCTCCAACTCCAGTCCTGGCTCACCATTCACATCATATCAAACTGGATATTCACCAGGACTCTATTGTAGATGGTTTTTATTAATAACTTTAAAAGCTTTTGAATATTTAACTACCATCTGTATACAGATATCTCCTAGATCTTTATGTTCATCCCCAGTCTGTACTTTGAGTTTTAGTCCTATATTACCAGTTGCTTTCCAGGCATTTCCAACTGAAGATCCCAAGAACAACTCAAATTCAACGTGTCCAAAACATAACTCATAATCTCCTCCTCCCATTTAACTTCCTTTCAAACACCTATATTTTCTGTCAAATATACTACTGTCTTTCCTGTTACCCTTGACTAAAACCTGAGCATTATCTTCTATTTTTTTCTTTCACACCATATATCCACTCAACTGTCACATCCCTCCTTTTCCACTCACCTTTCATTTGCCATTTTTTCTGTTCTCATGCAATTATCAGTCACCCATGAATTTGGTCTACATTATTATACTGTACTAACTGATCTTTTGTCTCCAATCTAGACTATGTCATTGCATCCTTCTCACTGCTACCAAAGTCATTTTCCATAAGGGCAAAACTATGTTACTCCACTACTCAATCAACTCCAGTGGTTCCCTACTCTAGGACAAAATATAAACTCATTTGTTTTACTTTTAGAGTCTTTCTCAATCTGCCTTCAACTCATCTTTCTAGCTATATTACTCATGTACATTATTCACCTCCTTGAACTTTGTGATCCAGTTAGACTGGCATTTTCTTTATTTATTACATGTGACCCTCAACCTCCCTTCTCTATACATTCCATTTAAATTGTATGTATCTTGAATTTATATAGTTACTTGTACCTATCTTCATTGCTTAGCACATAGTAAGCAATCAATTTTTGTTGTTGAATAATTGATTATATAATTCCACTAACCTTGTTAATTAAGAATTAAAACACTTGATCAATTTCTAGTAGCAGCTTAGTGTTGTCATTATCATTTGTCTAGGGTATACTGGATCTTCAAGGAGGACTAACATCTTCAGTGTTAGGGCTTGCTGAACCCTTTTCAGGGCTCTGATCCACCTACGGTATCCACCTGGCATGTAAATATCACCGGTGTCTCCAAATAGCTATAGCATGCACAGTGGCCACACCCCAGAAAGACAATCTGTAGATAGGCTAAACCAGGTTAAGTGTAACCAACAGGCCACAAACCTCTGCGGTGAGATAGGGCTTACCTACCAAAAGCATGTGAATTTCCCCTGCAGAATCAATGAATGAGAACAATTTTCCCAAGGACCATTAGTTCCAAGGTAGCTGAAGCAGGCAATGTAGCAGGCTAAGAGCTTAGTCAGACACCGAAAGCGCCAAGATCATCCACAACTTCCAGGGCATAGCCAGTCATCTTGACTTTTTTCCTGCCTCTGGACTTCAATGACTCAGGAAGAGAATGTGAATTGGTCCTCTTTTAAAATAAAAGACAAAAAATAACAGAATCTACAGGAATTTTCCCGAGGTCCTGCCCCAAAATCTTACTCTTGATTTTTGAAACTCAATAGAAACAGAGCTGGGAAACAGTTTGGAGCAATAGTACTCTGAATCTTATCTCTGACACCAACACCCTTTACAAAATTAGGAAAATCTCTTTACCTCTCTGGACCAGTTTCCTCATCTATAAAACGAGAGGGTTAGATTTAATGACCTATGAGCTCACTTCCAGGTCTAGGTCCATACTTCTGTGATTCTTTTCATTTCACCCTCTTCCCTCTACCATCTTAAGTCATGCCACATCCTTTAGTCTTTCCCTTCCAGACCTTTGAAAGAATAGTAACCTTTCTTAAATATATATATAAATTTTATATAAAAATCTATTTTCTATAAAATATACATATATAAATATATATTTACACACAGACACATGTATACATATACATATATAGGTATATCTGTGTATATATACACACACATGCATGCATACATATATGTGTGTGTGTGTGTGTGTGTGTGTGTATATATATATATATATATATATATATTCTGTCTCTGGCTCCTTTCTTTTCCTGTTTCTGGCTTTGTGTTTTGTTTTTGTTTTTGGTCTTTCCATATCTAATCATCCTTGTCTTATTCTTCTCTGAGACCATTTTCATAGATTGACTTCTCCATCCCCAAATTGTTCCCTTCTATCTTCTTACCATTTTTAAACCAATGAACTTCACCTATTCACAACTCTACTAGATGGGCATCACCCACTCATGGGGTCCAAAATATTGAACTTTTAAAAAAAATTTTCTTCAGCTGCTGTGCTTTGTTTCAATTCCAGGAACATGATCTCTCCCTCATCCACCCAGAATAAGGTGATCACTTGAAATCTCATGACCATAATAGTGACAAGTTTTTTATGCTCCACACTCTCTCAACTTACCCTAAGTTGTCACTCTTCTCTGAATGGAGAGCTAGAGAGTAGAGCACTACACTACTCCCAAAGTCTTCCTTTTTAGAAGACTCACAACCTTTTTAGTAATTCCATTTTCCATCAGCTACTCTTCTTGGCTTTGATTCCATTGAACAATATACCCTCGCACCAGGTATCCCTTTTTACCTCATTTTCCCTTGCTGTTTTTCAGCTTCCTTTTCTGTACAGTCTTCCTCTATTCAATTTTAAACTGCTGGAGAGAAAGGACTTTCTTTGTCTTATGCATACCCACAGAATTTAGCACAGTGCTCAGCACATAGTAGGTAGGTATTCACTAAATTTATATTTAATTGAGTTGGATTTTTGGAAACCTAGATTCAAACCTTAATTTGACATTTATAAGCTTATTGACCTTGGGCAAGCCATATAATGTCACTGGGAAATAATACAAACTATGTAGCATGTACTCTGTTCTTAGGGTACCCATCCCCCCTAACACAGGAAGATTGTGTCTCCAGAACTTAACTACTGGACCCAGATGGCTCTGGAAGAGAAAGTGAGGCTGGTGGCTTTGCACAGCATTCCCCCATTCAAATCAAAGTCAATTGCAAGTCATGTCATCATCTCACTGATATCATGGTCCTCTTTGAGAATGAAAGGCAAACCACATAATCATGAGCACATTTAGGTTTCTTAGAATATACTGCAGTGGTTGCGGGGCAGGGCATCTTTGTACTAGTATAGTTCATGAGTTATCACTTATATGTTCCACAATTGATTATCCATTGATATGAATTGGGCAGTCAAATGTAATTAGCTTTTAGAAAGAGCTATTTATTACAATACTATCTTCAGTACTAGACTACTCCCCCTGCTAGTATGTAATCAACTCATCAATTCTTCAAACAATATACAAAGAATTCAAGGGAAACTGGGCTAAAGCTCAAAGATATAGCAAAGGGAGTAACTCAAATATTCTTGTTGCTAGAAGTACTTTCTCTCTTTCTTAGGTTCCTAATACTGTTAGATATGTTTCTACTGGGTTACTTGTAGAGTCTTGAATCTGCCTTTCCTTGTCATGTCCACTATTTTCATGCCATCCAATGAAGAAACTCTGATATATAAGTGCTATCCTGGGAAGATTACTTGGAAAACAATAAAAAGTCTAAATATCCTGACCCACAATGTTTACAAAATGGGGGGGGGGGGAAGAAGATCCTGAGGCTAAGGTAAAGGCACTATCCTTTTCTACCTTCAGGAAATCCCAATCTAACCTGCCATGTGCTTGAATAACAAATTCTAAATTAGCTCACTGGGATTATACAGTCTTGTAGGGTATGAAGAAGGCTGTCAACCAATCCAAATAGACTTCCTGTCACTTCTAGGACCATGGTCAATCCTTATTCACAAATAGTGCATGCTTCTAATTGACTGATTCAACAAGGGGCTTTTTACCTGGTTGTGAAGAATGTAATCCTCACCCACTTTATTATTTTTGCATTGTAATGAATAAAGATTTATCTTTGGAGTTAGGAAGACTTAAGTTCAAAAGCTGCTATTGATACATACTGGTTTTATTACCTTTCTTAGTGCCTCATGAAACTTCTCTAAGGCTAGATGTCCAAAGTATATAATCTGCATGAATAGAGCCAATTTTTTCACTAGGTGTTTGTGATAGTAATGGCAATTAAAGATTCCCCTGTATTGGCTTGGTTTTCAAATTGATTGTGTTAAAACCCAGAGTTTGTTAATCCCACCTGTGGGATGGGCTTGTTGATGTGAAAAGAAAGTCCTGAATTGGGAGGAGCTGGTGATGTAGATTTGGAGAGACACAAGAGAGAGGCGGAAGATCTTTTTGGAAGCAGCACCTCGTGGAGAGAGAGAGACTAAGAGAATTGCTGGTGGCCGCTTTGAATTGCCCTGGACTTTTGAGACCTGCCCCCTGAGCTGCCAAGGACTGAGGAGACATGGCTGTTTTGCTGGTACTTTGTCTGTCTGTTTTGATGTTGTTTTGCCAGATTTGTCCACTGGTGAAAGACAGTCCTTTTGTTGAAGAAGTCCTGGAACCTGGCATTTGGTTAAGAAGCCCTGAGACTGTCCTGCAGACAGAGAGTGAATACTGTCCACTGGTGAAGGACAGTGCTGTTGTTGGCAGGGGTCTGGGAGCCTTTCTGTTGGTTCAGAAGCCCTGAAGAAGGATTTTCTTGTTGTATGTTTACAGAAATCCTGGGAGAGGGCTTTGCTAATGTGTTCAGGGGTTCTAGGACTGTTCTACAGACAGAGGACAAATTCATGAAGGGACTGGCAATGTATCTTATGGCCTTGCTAAGCCTTGTCTCCCCAGGAACTAAGATTGCTGAGAACTTGCCTCGTGTCAAGATGAAGAAAAGACCTCCATTTGGGTATTAAGTGCTGTGTTTAAACTTGATGTAACTCTGGGGTAGATTCAATTGTGATCCAGGGGTGGGGAACTTTTGACCTTATGTTTGGAAACTAATCTACATTTGAGAAGAGGGGCTTTGTGGTGGACTTAATTAAGGTATAGCCTAGGGGTGGAGAAGTATTTAGAACAGAGACTTTGTAATTGATTGAATGATTGGAAGATCCTGGGGTGGGGTAGTACTTGGAGATTATTTAATCACACTTAGTAAATGCTGTATTTGGAATGATGTCATGTTTTGATCTTCTCTGTTCTTGGTTTGTCACTAAATAAAATAGAGAGCACCTATGCTGGTATTTTGAACCTGGGAAGTTGCCTTCTTTTGGCATTACATTACAGTGTTTTATACAAGGATGAAATCACAGATCCTGCTTCTCTCTCCATATTAGTACTACCAAACTTGCAAAGAGCTTGTAAAGTACTTGCAAAGAGTAAAGTACTATATAAATGTAAATTACCATTGTCATGATTGTATAATATAATCAAAGATAAACAATAAGCATTTGAGCATCAAAGACAATCCTTTTTCCTTCTATTAAATAAATATTTAAAAATGTATTACTCAATATTTATGTTTTAATGTAAATGTTTCCCTACTTACTTCCTATACCTCTGGGTATAATGCTTCAATTTACTGACCCTTTAGGGTAGAAATTTTTTTGCAGTGGAGAGAGAGAGAGAGAGAGAGAGAGAGAGAGAGAGAGAGAGAGAGA
>NW_027186296.1:62807616-62931560 GCF_028583685.1 Petaurus breviceps papuanus | reverse complement strand
AGAGATGAGATAGATAGATAGATAGATAGATAGATAGATAGATAGATAGATAGATAGATAGAGATGATATAGATATAGATAGATTAGATCACTAAGGGGAAATGATCACTGTATATTTCTCTTTCAATGTTTCACTATGTGATTTTAGACAAATTGATAACTTAGGTAAATGCTTATTGGCTTAACTTCATTGGTTACTTAACTGATGTTAAACTATTTGTCAATGTTTTGAATCTCAAACTGAGTTATTTGGTTTCACATATTTTTTTTTCCTTTAACATTTTTATTTAAAGTTTTGAGCTCCAAATTCTTTCCCTCCTTCCCCTACCCCTCCCCGATACAGTAAGCAATCGGATATAGGTTATGTGTGTGCAATTAGGTAAAACATTTCCATATTAGTCATTTTGTACATGGAGACTTGAATAAAGGAAAAAAAAGAGAAAAAAGTGAAAAATAGCATGCTTCAGTCTGTATTCAATCAATATCACTTCTTTCTCTGAAGGCAGACAGTTTGCTTCATCCTTAGTCCTTTGGGATTGTCTTAGATCATTATATTGCTGAACAGAGCTGAGTTATTCACAGTTCTTCATAGAACAACATTGCTGTTACTGTGTACAATGTTCTCTTGGCTCTGTTCACTCCACTATGCATCAGTTCACATAAGTCTTTCTAGGTATCTAGAATTCTATCGATCCTCACAACAACCCTAATAGTTATTATTCCCATTTTAAAGATGAAGGAATTCAGAGAAGTTGTTTGAAACTCAGTTTTCTTATTCTTAAGTCCAATGTTCTTCCCAACATACCTGATTTTTTTTATACTAAAAAATTGGCTTTACTGTAAATATGGTAGTTTACAGTGTAGAGATTTCTGGTCACAAATCAAGTTTCTAGCTAAGTATTTCTACAGAGTAAAAAGGATGTCTCCAGATCTGTTTAAATTAACCTGACACTCCCATAGCAGGAAAGAAAATATTATAAAAGTTAATTTTTATGCATCAAGCTTGTTTAGTTACTTGTTTAGTTTATGGTTTCTTCAAATAAGTTTTCTATTTATCTAAAGTTCACAAATCAGGTTTTATCTATCCCCAAACATTTAAAGGGCAGGGAATCTGTATTACCTTCACCTCAAGCACTGCTAGGTCATGCATTTGACGAGGTAAAGAAATGAAAATTATTAAGACTTCCCACAAGAAACAGTTACACCAAGAATACCGTATCACTACAAATTTTATTCAGAAGCCCATCTTTTTGTTGTTGTTGTTGTTTTTTAGAAAAAAATTCTCATTATGAACTTTGTTTGGTCAATCAACTACAAGACTTTCTAGCAGACATACAATAAAAATGGCATGGCTCAGAATCAACCAGATCTTTCACGATCTCTTGACCGCCTCCTATTACATTCCCTTCCTCCACTGCCGCCACCACCTCCACCACCACTGCCACCACCACCTCGACCACCACGGCCACGATCTCTTGATCTAGAACGACATTCACGAGATCTTGATCGGGACCTATGCTTCTTCCGACGACGCCGTACAACTCCCTTCATAGTTCTCTAGAGATGGGTTTCAGATACATAAAGTTACAGAAGCCTCCTTGAGTACATTCTCCCATTTCATACTGGCAACAGCAAGCTTCTCTGAAGTCAGACACAGGTGAAAGCTCTGCATGAATTGGCTGTCCATTAAACCAGCGATTGTTTAAGTCAATGACAGCCTTTTCTGCATCTTCTTCACTGTGAAACTTTACATATACATTTCCTACAAGCTGATCCCCAAGGTTATCACAAACATTCATCTCCTCAACTTCACCATACTTTTCTTCCATTTCTGTAAAAACCTCCTCAAAGAATTCATCATAGTGTTCTTGCATTTCGACATCACTCACTGCACAGCACAAACTGTCAGCAGACTGGGAAGAGTTTTGAGGGTCATGGTAAATGTTCAAGAGGGCAATGGTCTGGCTAAAGGTTGGTTTATTATGCGACCGAGAACATCTGTCTCCATGACGACAAGCTCCAATTTTGAAATAAAATGAACAGTTGACTGTCTTTTTCTGTGCCGAAAATGGAGGCCAAATACTCCGCCATTTCCCACCTGCCGTTGCCGCCGCACCACCACAGCTGGACGCTGGCAGACACCCTGATATTTTTAAATATTGACTTTTCTCCATAATTCATGTTACTCCCTTGGGTTTTTTTTAAACATTTATTATTAAAACTTTGAATTCCAGATTCATTCCCCTCCTCCCTTGTCACCCACCCTTACTGGGAAGATAAGCATTTCAGTATAGGTTTTACATGTGTAGCTTATATGAAACATTAACATAGTTGATATATTGTAAAAGACTGACTATATTTCCCTCCCTCCTATCCCACCTCCAACTAGTTCTATTCTCTACTTTAAACCCGTCTCTTTTCAAAAATGGGTGCTTCCAACTTCACTTCCCCCCAGCCTGCCCTCCGTTCCATCATCCCCCCTCTCATCCACTTCCCACCCTACTCTCCTGTACAGTGAGATACCCTATTTAGTGTGTATTTCATTCCCTCCCTGAACCAAATTCAATGAGAATAAGTTTGACCCATTCCCTTTTGGCTTTCCATTCTTCCCCTCCATTGTAACCATTTTTCCTTGCTTCGTCTATATGAGATAGTTAACCCCATTGTCTCTCCCCTTCTCCTCTCATTATATTCCTCTCTCACCTCTTAATTTCACCTTTTAAGTATCATCCCTTCCTAATAAATTGGTCCTGTGCCCTCTATCTATGTCTATCTGTAAACATATATAAACACATTCACATATGTATTCGTATGCCCATATACCCTTCGATATAGACATATATATATATATATACATATATAAATACATTATATATATATTCCCTTCAACTATTTTCATGCTGAGAAAATTTTCATCAGTTACAATTATCATTTTTCCATGTAGGAATGTTAATAGTTCAAATTTAGTAAGTTCCTTATGGGTTCTTTTCTCTGTTTACCTTCTCCTGCTTCTCTTGCTTCTTGTATCTGTATGTCAAATTTTCTATTCAACTCTGGTTTTTTCATCAAGAATGCTTGAAATCCTCTATAACATTGAATGACCATATTTTCCCCTGAAACATGATATTCAGTTTTGCTGGGTAGGTTATTCTTTGTTTTAATCCCAGTTAAATATCTCTGGAATATCATATTCCAAGCCCTTCAATCCCTCGGTGTAGGAGCTGCCAGATCCTAGGTTATTCTGATTGTGTTTCCACAATATTCAAATTGTTTCTTCCTGGATGCTTCCTGGATGTAATATCTTCTTGGATATTACATTTGGAACCTGGCTGTAATATTCCTAGGAGTTTTCTTTTTGTGATCTTTATCAGGAGGTGATCGGTGGATCCTTTCAACCTCTATTTTGCCCTCTGGTTCTAAAACAATAGGGCAGTTTTCCTTGAACTTTTTTTTTCCTTTTGAACTTTGCAAATGTTTTAAATTTCCCAATCTTGTATGTATCATGACAACAACAACAATTATTCTCCAAGGTGGGGCGGGGGGGGGGTCACTGAGCATAAGACTATTAAGGAGAAAATTGAGTCTGTGAGTATTGAGACTAATGAGTAACCTTAAAGGCTGATTTTAATGGAAAGAACATATTTAAGGCAATTAATTTATCCACATTAACTCTCTTAACTTTTACTTTTGACCCAGCTAAATCCAGAAATTATCAAAACAAAAACCCATGGAATGTTATCAAAACCCAGTATTATCACCCCAAGGCCATCATAAAAAATGAATATTTCCACAAACATAGAAGAGGTACATATATGTTCTCAAAATACATGGTAGCTTAGAATTTTGCAAAAAATTTTTTCTGAAAGCCTCAAACAGCTAGGTATAGACCACTGGATGTTTTTTAAAAATGTAACTCTAAGTGGCTTAACTCTAGATGCAACCTATAATACAGCTAAGATTCAAGGGCTGAATCAAAAGATAATCCATAGGTGCCATCCACATGAATTCAACTAACATTGTATTGACAAAGCAGCAGTGAACAAATGACAGTCATACAGTTTTATTTATAGATATGGAATTTATGAGAGCATTTCAGGATCAGGTAACTAACAGGAGAAATTTTGGAAAAGTTAACCAAAAAGCAGCTGGAATTTTCATTATTATATATGATAAAATGAAATGCTAGAAATTATGCAATGTAAAATTGCAAGTGATCAAAATTTAACATTTACCAGATAGCTAGAAAGAATCAGGAAGTTCAAATCACACCTCCAAAACATACTAAGATTTAGAAACTGAGAGTCATAAATGATTGTATTATAAATACAAACCCCCAATATCCTTGAGTTCAACAAATAAGTAATACTAGAACAGGAGCATCATTAGAGACAGAGCTATTGTCTGCAACCATCCAGACACAACATGGACCTATAAAAATTTAAAAGCACTATTTTTGATGTATGACAGTGAATACTCATAAGCTACAAACTACATAAAACAAACACATTTCAAAATATAGAGATCTGATGGAAGAAATTAAAACCATATGGGAATAATATGGCATACATATCATCTCTATTACTCTATCTGCTATTGGAGTTGTCCCAAAGATGCTTTCTTTGAGCCTAAAGAACATGATCTTACATCACAGCATGTTTATTCAATTAGGAAAAGTCGTTGTATCAATGTGAGCAAATAATTCATATTAAACATAAAATAATGAAAACAGCATAGCAATTAGTCCTCAGATTATTTCTATGTAAATCCTGTTTCAAAAAAAGATGAGAATAAGATCAAACAATTATTACAAACATAGTGCTTTGGTGTATAGGGGAAAAGCATAAAAAAATTATTTATTCCAATACCTGCCAATTATCAGTTCAAGTAACTGATCCCTGATAATATAACAAGTAAGGGTCAAGGCAAAACTAGAATTCAAGTCATTTGCATTTCAAGAAAGATTTCTAACCATTATAGGACAACACTATAGATAACACATATTCATTCTTTTCGGCAGGAATGTAAACAGAGCCTTACCTTAGTTCATTAATTTCCCTATCGATTACTACTATAGCACTACTCTCTATATAGACTGAGAGCTGTTAGTCATAACTTACAGAAGTTCAAGCATATAAGTATATTTACCTCTTTCTTGGTTAGAAATATCAAGGGTCATTTTTCCCATTTAACTTTTCCTGAGATGCAGTATGATATAGTGAAAAACACACTGGTCTTGAAAGTCAAAAAGTCCCGAGTCCCAATCCCATGTCAGACACTTGTTAGCTCTGTGAACCTGACAATTTATTGGTATGCTTCAGTGTCTTTATTTGTAAATGAGGACAATAATATCACTTACCTCCTAGGGTTGTTGTTGGGACAAAAAATATTTATGAAGCATTTTGCAAATATTAAAGTGTTGAATGTCATCTATCACCATCCTCATTATCAACTCATTTCTTTACAACAAATAAGAGAACTAAAGGTACACCGTTTTCAAGACAGTTCTCTGCATTTATTCTAAGTACTCATTTGCCCTAGCTTATAAACAGGATACTAATATTTTCTCACTGACTAAAGTAAAGTCATCACTGAGGATTAGTTTGAGTTTGTGGCAGGATCTTGTCCTAGAAAAGAGACAAAAGTATTAGAAATGGAAAGGGAGGCTATTTCTAAGGCAATGGAAAACAGGAGGTTTTCTGAAAGCCAGGGTGGTGGTATGGGAGGGAGGAGGAGGTTATGAGAGCGAAGGGAGTGGCTACCCACTACAGATATTGGTGCTAAAGGGGACTTAGCAATTATGTAACACAACCTCCTCATTTTATAAATGAGGAAACTAAGGCCTCTAAAGATGAATTGATCTGCCTAAGGATTGAAAAATGACATGGAAGGAGTATTGTATTCAGAGTCTGAAGTCCTGAATTTGAATTCCTGCCTTGCTTTATATTAACTATGGCAAGTCATTTCGTTCATTCTTATATTTAAAAAAACACATTAAAAACCTACTGTGCCCCCCTTCCCCACACTCCCACTTTGTTTTCTCCTTTATAATTTATAAAAGAAGATGGTTGAATTAGGTGATTTGAGTTACCTTCTAATTATAAATCCTATGACCTAGATTTCTTGTTTAAGATCACATGGAGACTATAACTGGTTAGTGAAAGGAAGTCATACACTAGCATAGGTCTATAAATATTTTACCTGCTTATGATAATAATTGTATTGCTTAACCAATTGGGGGGAAAAGGAAAAGTTTGAGAGGAATATATTGGGAGGAATAACATGAGCAAAGTATGGAGGTGAAAACAACCTTTCAATTAATTCCCTGTGTTACATAAGGCTTATTCATACTCTAATATCAAGGACATAGTTCCCATATCCCTCCCCCCACCTTTTCCCTCTGTATCTCTCCCCTCTATGAATTCATCCCCCAATTCTCCACCCTACTATTACATTTCTAGCACCTTTCAGCCCCAAAAGGAGTGTTGACAAAGAAGAAATTCATTTAACCTCCTGGACCTTCTATTCTTCTGATACAAGCACTAGGATGATACTATTCTCTGGCTCCCAGGAACATTGTGAAGGTTAATGAGAAAATGAGCCTGATCCTTCTAGTGAGAATCATGGTACTCACTTTGGAGAGGTGAGTTCACTCTTTGAGGTCAGTAGTTCATAGCTGTCTGCTATGAGCATTGCTAAGCTACAATCACACATTTGATTCGATAATGGATGGAAAACATTTTGAAAAAGATGAAGCATGATATGCATATTTGGCCTGTTATTATTTTGTGTGTTCTTTTTTATAATTCAAAATCATTTAATGCAAAATTATATCACTTCAGAGATGATCTAATCTTACCTTCTCACCTTAAAGATGAGGAAACAGACTTTCTAAGAAGTAAAGTGAATTGACCAAATTAATGATAAAGCATAAACTCAGATGTTCTTACTGCCCATTCAAAGCTGTCTCTACTATATCTTACTGCCTCACTGATTTGGTAACTAATGATATTACATACTGACTGGGTAACTCTAGGCAAGTCTCAACCTATCTGTGCTCCAGGCAACTCCCTAAGACTATAAGTTGCAGAAAAGATGCCAGCTTTCAATGCTCAATAGAGTTTTCTCATCTGGGAATTCCCTATGTCAATGAAATAAAAATCCCAGTCTCTCTTTATTAATTAAATAATTTTTAGTTTTCAACATTCACTTCTATAAGATTTTGAGTTCCAAATTTTCTCCCCATCTCTCCCTTCTTCCCACCCCAACACAGCATGCAATTTGATATAGGCTCTACACATACAAATACATTAAATCTATTTTCACATTAGTCATGTTGTAAAGAAGAATTAGAAACAATGCAAGAAACCACAAGAAAGAGAAAAACAAAAGAGAAAGAGAGAAAGCAAAAAATATGCTTTAATATGGATTTGAACTCCATAGTTCTTTTTCTGGATGTGGAGAACATTTTCCATCATGTGTCTTTTGGAGTTGTCTTAGACGCTTGCATTGCTAAGAAGAGATAAGTCTATCAAAATTGATCCTTGCACAATTTTGCCGTTACTCTGTACACTGCTTTCCTGGTTCTGCTCCCTCACTCAGCATGAGTTCATATAGGTCTTTTCAGGTTTTTCTGAAGTCTACATGCTCATCATTTCTTGTAGCACAATAGTATTCCATTAAATTCATATACTAAAACTTGTTCAGCCATTTCCTAACTGATGGGTATCCCCTCAATTTCCAATACAAAAAGAGCTGCTATTAATATTTTTGTACATATGGATCCTTTTCCCATTTGTATGTTCTCTGTGAGAGAACTAGAAGTGGTATTTCTGGGTCAAAGGGTAGGCACATTTTTATAGCCCTATGGGCATAGTACCAAATTACTCTCCAGAATGGTTGGATCAATTCAAAACTCCACCAACAATGCAAGAGTGTCCCAATTTTCCCACATATTCTCCAGTATTTATAATTTTCCTGTTCTGTCATGTAAGCCAATCTGATAGGTGTGATGTGATACCTCAGAGTGATTTGATTTGCATTTCTCTAATCAATAGTGATTTAAAACACTTTTTTCATATGACTATAGAGTTTTAATTTCTCCATCTGAAAACTTCTTGTTCATATCCTTTGACCATTTATCAATTGGGGAATGACTGGTATTTCCTATAAATTTATCCCCCCTTCCCCCACTGCTTCTTTCCTCTTTCCCCTCCTACTGCTTATAAGGCAAGTTGGATTTCTATTCTTAACTCAGTATGTCATTCCCTCCTTGAGCCAAATCCAATGAGAGTAAAGTTCAAATTATGCTCATCTCCCTTCCTTCTATTCCTTTACTGTAATATGTCTTTGTACCTCTTCATGTGATTTAATTTTCCCTTTTCTGATTCAGTATTTCCTCTTCTCCCATTATAACCCCTTTTCACCACTTAATTAAATTTTTTATCATCACTACCAAGTTAACATATCCACAACCTCTTTCTATGAATATCCCTCCTAAATGTCATAATAAAGATGCAATCCTCAAGAGTTAGAAGTATCATCTTCCCATGTAGGGTAGAAAACAGTTTAGACTAATTGAATAACATGGATTTGTGTTTTATTTTTTCTTTCCTTCTTACATTGCCTCACTTGAGTCTTATATTTGAAGACCAAATTTTCCATGGAGCTCTGGTCTTTTCATCAGGAAAGTCTGGAAGTTTCCTATTTCATTGAATATCCATCTCCTCCCCTGAAATCTCATGCTCAATCTGCTGGGTAGTGGATTTTGGGTAGTAATATAAGCTTTTTTGCCTTACAGTGTATAATATTCCAAGCCTTCTGATCTTTTAATGAAGAAGTTGCAATGTTCTGTGTAATCCTAACTGTGGTTCCATGATATTTGAATTGTTTCTTTCTGACTCTTTGCTGTATTTTCCCATTGACCTGATAATTCTGGAATTTGGCTACAATGTTCCTTTGGAATCTCTTTTAGGAGGTAATCAGTGGATTCTTTCAATAGGTATTTTGCCCTCTAGTTCTAGGACCTCAGGGCAATTTTCCTTCATTTGTTGAAAAATCATGTCCAGGCTCTTTTTTCTTCATGGCTTTCATGTAGAGCAATAATTCTAAAATCTTCTCTCCTGGATCTTTTTTTCCAGGTCATTTTTTCCAGTGAGGTACTTTATATTTTTTCCTACTTTTCTCATTCTTTTTATTTTGTTTGACTCTTGATTCTTGATGTCTCATAAAGTCATTAGCTTTCACTTGCCTAATTCTAATTTTGAATATACTGTTTTCTTCACTTAGCTTTTGTACCTCCTTTTTCATTTGGCCAATTTACTTTTTAAGGAGTTGTTTTCTTCCATGTATTTTTTTTTTAATTTTGTTAATTGTATTTTTAAAGAAATTGTTCAGTTCTTTTGCCTCTCTTATTTGACTTGTAAAATTCTTGAGCTCTCCTAATAAGGCCTTTTTGGGCTTCAGACCAGTTCATATTCTCCTTGGGGGTTTCAGATATGGGTATATCAACAATGTTGTCCTCTCTTGAATCTGTGTTTTGACCTTCCCTGTCACCATAATACTTCTCCATGGTCATTGTTTTTCTTTGTTGCTTTTTGCTCATGGTGTTTTTTTTTCTTGGCTTTTAAAGTCGATCTTTGCTTCTGGGGCACAGTGTGCACTGTCTCACATTTCTTATTCTGGTCTTAGGATCCTGGTTATTGGTTTTCTGTGCTGGGGCCTCAGATGCTAGCACCTGGCTGTAGGAGTTTTTATAGCTTAACTGATACTGAGCTTGAGCTGGTGTTGGTGGCTGGTGTGTGCCTGGTATTGGCTCTTGCTAGATCCACCTCCTTGGGTCTGAGGATTTCTCCCTGGTTTGCTGAGGTGTGACTTGCCACTAGTTTGTTGGGATGCCTCCCATTCTCTACTGGTTCCCCATAGCAAGAGCAACCTTTCCCATTAATCCCCATAGTCTCCTGAACTAAAAGACTACTACACCTCATCTTTCTGCTGGCTCCACTGTTGCAGAATTTTTCCTGGGGCCAAATTATCTGGGTTTTTTGAGATCAGTAAGGAAGGGTTAGAGTGACTTAATGCTTACTCTATCATCTCAGGTCCTGGAAAGTCTACTTTCTCTTCTTATTCCCATATTATGAGGATAAAAATTTTCTGGTGATATGACATGTTCTCAAATTGTTGCCAAAAGATGAAACCTCTCCTTGTTCTGTGTTACATTGAAGACAATTAAAAATTTAATGTTTCTGCTATGTAGAGGGTACTGTGCATTTTCAGGAAGGGAGGGAAGGCATAAGCAAAGGTGTGGCAATATGACTCACTTTCATGCATTCACTTACCCATGACTATTAGACCTGAAGGAAATTAGAGATTGAGGTTCAATTGTGGATTCCAGATTAAAATCATTAATAGTGTATGTTTTTTTTTCAACTGCAATTATCATTATTGCTTTTCTAGTATTGTTCAGTCCTTTTTATGTTCAAATAATAGGCCTAAATATTTCAAAGCTTAATTCAAGTGTTAGGAAACTAAAATTTTCTACTGAGATCAAAGTTGGCCAACAATAAGACTTCCACTAGCGAAGCTTTTACAGCTATCAAATCTAAAAACCTTTTTTTTTCTACCATCTTAACACTGGCTAATAATCCATCCATCAGAGAGGAGAAAAAAAACAGGACAGGATAATGTAATTTGGTTTAAAAGGGGAAACTAGAACTAATAGAATGAAAATTTCCCAAAAGTTTGTTTAAGAATTCAGAAAAAAAATCTCCTAATGGTTTATTATTGAGTAAATAATGGGAATATAAAAAGGGGTGGGGTTGAGATTCTCACTGCTGATATAATTTTAATCCACTTAAATAATAAAAATACATAACACTTGAAAATGTCCCATAGGGAACCCTTCTATATAGACCTCAGAGGGATGAACTAATGGTGAGCTTAATTGGTTATTTCCCTGTTAAAGACTGGTGATTTGATTTAGTCTTCATAACATATTTCCCTAGACATTCTTTAGTATCTTTGTCATATAAATCCACACACCAGATTGATTATAAAAGGAAAGGTTCACAACCATACTAGTTATTTAGGCTAAACAAACTGCCAATTCAATCATTCAGGCTCCTCCTCATTTTCCCTCCAAAAAGATGCACTTTGTATCTAATGATCAGAATTAACCATCTATATGGAAGAAATAACTGGAATAATTACTACATCTCTCTTTTTTATTAAATTAACTATGTTTGGGGTGGCCAGATAGCACAGTGAGTAAGAGCACCAGCTCCAGTGTCAGGATGACCTGGAGATCAAATCCGGGCTCTGATACTTAGCACCACACCCAGAAATAACTGGCCGTGTAACCTTGAGCAAGTTACTTAACCCTGATTGCTTTAAAAAAAATAAATTAACTCTGTTTAAACTTAGGACACAGCTTTCAATGGGATGTGATATACAGGTCCCCTTTCATTGTCCCATTATTCTGGGATCCTTGCTATGTGCCTCTGCACTGGAAATGGTACACATAGATTCAGGAGGGAACAAGAAATGAATTCCAGTAATCACAGAGAAGTGTATTATTGGAATTTTGCCAGTTTTACAAAAATTAGAAAGATACTAGTTATCACATAAGCCAGGCTTGTTGTTGTGATCACCAGCCCAATTTTTCCTATTTAAACAGTCCTGATATTGTAGATAATTTATTATTTCTCTAAGCTGCACCTTTAAACACTGGTCTCCTAGCACTTATGTCTTTAGAGACTGGGAATATTAATGCATATCTAAAGGGTAATGCTAGTGATTCTGTGGGGAAAAAGAGACTGAGAGGATGGAGAGAGGGTAGTGTAAATTTATATAGATAGTCAGAGAGAGAGGTGAACTTGGTGTTCAAAAATACAAATAAACGAGAAGCCTCTTACTGTTAAAATGTCTAAGAATTTGGTATCCCCAAACAATGCTTGCTAAAGGATAGCTAATGCTTAATATCTAGGGTCATTAATGGTTGAATAGATTTTATGCTTTCTAATCAATGAGAATGTTAAACTGAATTATCACTAAGGTCCCATCCAGTTCTAGAATTCTGTGATTCTATAATTATTCTAAGGGA
The DNA here is from genome assembly GCF_028583685.1 of Petaurus breviceps papuanus. Lineage (NCBI taxonomy): Eukaryota > Metazoa > Chordata > Mammalia > Diprotodontia > Petauridae > Petaurus > Petaurus breviceps. The sequence continues at coordinate 62,919,463 of NW_027186296.1, read as the reverse complement.
CCATTTTCCCTCTCTCTATGAAGGCACAACCTAAAAATGGTGATTCAAGCAAATAGTTTTCTTGCTTTCATGAACTTTAGCTATCCCAGTACTTAAGCTCAATACAAAAGACTTTCCTAATCTAGAAAACATTCTGAAATTAGATCCATAGGTAATAAATATTTGTATATGAAATAACATGTAAGTATTTTATAAGTTGGGTAAAAAGTGAAAATCAATTCTAAATAGTATCTAAGTAGATACAGACTGAACTAATACTGAGTAAGTTCCAAGAAAATTAAACTAAACACTATATTAATAATTATAATATTATTAGCCATAACAATAGCAACCTGCTTCATTTACAAAGTCTTGGGCAACAGAGAGAAATAATACTGGAAACATAGACATGTGTTTCAAGTTGTCAGGAAAATATGGTTATGAAATTAATCATTATTAAATGCTACTTTAACTAAATCTCTGCTTGTTACAAAGGTCTTTAACATCAAAACTAGCATTTCTTTCATCTTTTATGCATCCTCAGTCATTCAGGGTCAGTGTTACAGAGTACATAGAGACCCCACCTTAGAATCAGGAAGACCAGAGTTCACTCTTCCCTCTAAAATATGTTATCTCTGTGATTCTAGGCAAATTACTTAACCTATCAGTTCCTCCTGACAATTCTCAAAGCATACAATGCAAAGATTGCTGGTTCTTTAAACAGGAGAATCCAAGTGACCTTGGGCCAAGAAATTTAACTTCCCTGAGTTCAGTATCCTCAGTTATAAAATGATACATTTGGAGTAGACTAAATGACTTCTGAACCTCCTTTTAGCTCTATTATCTATGATTCTATAAATTTCAAAATTGTGTTGCTGAGGGGTATATCTTCACAGAGAAATTCCTATATCAATAAAATCTAAAAAGGAAAAAAATCATTCATTGAATGAATAGCACTACTAAACTTCTCTACTAGTCTATTTCCTTCTATCTCCTGTCTAAATTAATGTTAAATGTATTTGTATTCAGAGCATTTACTTGCATGATTCCTGGTGCTTTCTTATTTCAGTCAATGTTTTATAATATATGTTTGATATAAGTTATATGGTAAAGGGGGGGACTAATAAAGGTAGCAGCCTACTTCTCTTTTTGTACAGGTGGGAAAACATGTGGTTCTACATACACCAAGTATAGACATAAGAGAAGTGAAGGAGAAGATGAGAAAAACAACCTGATGTGATTTTAAAAAGAGAGAGTACAGTGTTTAGAATCAAAATGCTCTGGAACTTCATTGGTTATATAATTTGGAGCAAGTCACTTAAATTGTCATTTTCCATGTTGGAAAAAAATGAGGTTGAACTCAATGATATCTAAGATTTCTTCAAGCTTTTACAATCTAGAACTCTATGAGTGCAGGGAATGTAAAAAGTGGAAATGAAATATTTTACAGAAAAAAAGCCTCCAATGGGAGGAAGATCAGATTAAATTGACTCCAAGTTTCTTTCTAATTCTAAGATTCTAAGAAAGAAAACGAGGGAAGAAGAAACTATCTTTTTTCTCTCCAGAAGAGATGGTATGGGTTGCAAAACCTCTCATTGAAGGCAAATCTACTTCAGACCCTTATAAATGAACTGAGGACTGTCAGCACTACATGATGGACAGCACCACAATCAAGCTTTGAACTTTCTTCAGCTTCCACAAAATTTAACATTACACATTAAAATTAATGGATAAGAAATTGAATAAATAAACAGACAAAGCACTATAGACTTCATCATGATGGAGCTTCATTTCTAGAGATCTCACTAATTGCTATATCTCTGTACATAACCTTGTTCTCAATATACCCCAAAGAAAAGACATTTAAAAACAAGTTGTGGAACTTCCTTAAACAGTCAATAGTGAAATATAGCATGAAATATTGGAAAGAAATTACTTATATTCAGAATAATAGTAGCTGGGGGGTTAAATTTGAAAGAATGGAGGGCTATAAGTCAATGTTACGAAGAACTTTCTGATCCATAAAGGATAATATACTATACAATATAACCATAAAAGGTAGCAAAGAACTCAGGTGTTATGACTGAAAATTCAGAGTTGTTTGCCTTGCAGATTACCAGAGTTCTTTAGACTATTGAGAGATTTAGTAACTTTTCAAGCACTATGCAGCATTTGTGAGAGACAATATTTAAATCCATATTTGTTTGCTTGTTTTCTGTAGACTTTCTCTTTTAAAGTTTTGAGTGCAGGTCTTTTTCTTGGAAGTGGAGATGTTACTTCTCTACTATATAATCCCAGAACATAATTAGTCCTCAGTTTTACCAAAAATGTATTTTTAGACCTCTCCAAATGCAATACAAACTCAGTTACTTTTCCCAAGACCCTCCCTTTTATTATTTCCACTGTTATACTGCCTTATTCCCTTCTCTTCTTAGTTCTCACAATGAGTTCTCTTCTTGACCCTAAATAAATAATTCACCAATACCTTTAGTGTGATGTAATATGGAAAACAGTACTGGATTGTTAGACATGCAACCTACTTTCTTAGTCCCAGCTCTGTCATTAACTCTAACCTTGGTCAAATAATTTAATTTCTTTGGGTTTCGTCAAGTAAAAAGAAAAAAAAAAGGACAGGGATATTGATACCTGTTATGCCTACTTTATAGGTTAGCAGTGAAGATAAAATTAGATGCTGTGTATATGAAGTATTCTGAAAAGTGGAAAGTGTTATACAGATATAAGGGATTATTAACCCACCCCATTATGATTTTCCTTGCTCCATGACTAACCAAAAAACTGACTCACAGGGTTTTTTTTTTAAATGGAAAAACCTCTTCAAAGTTAATATAACAGCCAGCAGGGCCTATCTTCAAAGAATTAGGTTGACCATAACCATTGTCAACAACCCCTTAGGCTTCCTTAGAATAGAATGGAACCTTGAATTACCCGACAAAGATAACACACTAGTCTGTTTTTAACAGGATTAATATTCCTGACTATATGACTGCATTAGTATGGTATTGAAGGGTTTTTATTTTGCCATTAGAATATCATGTTCCTTCAACATCAAACTGTTGTACAATACACACCAATCAGTAGAACAAGGTTCAGAATTCATATGATTGATAACCCATTTGAAAAATGAAATTAGATAAATATTTATATTTATGTTTTTAAGAACAAATGTGTGAAGGGATAAGGACCCTTCCTATGAAAGCCTGATCCTCTGTAATTAAAGCAAAATTTAAACTAAGAAATATTCTATGATCATATCCTAAGTATCTGGTGGAAGAATATTTAGTTTTGTGAATTACTATGAGAAGTGTAGTTTGTGGTGTAGGAGCTGTGGGGGGGGGGGAGGTGATAAATTTGTTAAGAATCCTTTATTAGAGGGCTCTGAACTTTCAGAACTTTCCAAGTAACTCTTCATTTTCCATCGGCAGTTCAGCTTAGTCTCAAATTCAAAGAAATTCAGTCACCTTCAGGATGAACTGATTATCAGAAATCTCATCATAAATTTACTGAGTTTTTGGTACTCAGCACCTTCCTAACTCCCTCAGTTACTTCTCTCCATTGGTTGAAGGGCTGAGTGGGACAATGAACTCCCTTCAAAGCCTTCCTTTAGGGTGGGATATGAACTTTCAGAACTTTCTATTAACTCTCCATTTTCCATCACTAACCAAGCTTGATATTTTACTCTATAGAACATCATGTCCTTTCAACTTCCCACTTTTCAACTTCCTTTTGTGTGTTGTCTTTCCCCACTAGATTGTAAGCATCTGTAAAGCCAAGCATGAGCAGCTCTCCTGAGGACTGCTGCTGTGAATAGCATTAAGGTTCTGATCACATAGTATAGTGAACTCTATTTATTCACAGAAACCAAAGTACGACATTCACAACAATATCACATAACAACTTATTACTAAAGTGGCCACATAGTCTTAAACAAAAGACATCATTCAGTAAGTCCTAAACTCATTCATCCTTGAGGAGCAACAATCTTTAAGGGATAAAAAGTACAAAGGTCTCCCACCCTAGTCTCATTGTCTTAATCACATCATTCAGAAAGTCTTCTTTCATCTTGATTGGAGATTAGGTTCCAATCATCCTTAACTAAATCATCCTTAAGGGCTACAAAGTACAAAGTTCTCCTACCCCTAGGTTACATTGTCTTGATCTCCTCAGCCAGAACTAAGTAGCCAAGTAAAGATCCTTTCATCTAGACTTGAGACTGACTTCCAAACTCCATGGTTCTTGTTCCATGCCTTCAGGTCTTGCCTGAATTCACCCACCTGTCACCTGGATTCATAGGCAGGCAGCTCCTGGTTCCTACTCCAGCCCCTACTCACAGCTCACAGTGGTGACTAGTCCACTTCAAGCACTTTACAGTTTCTGTGAAGACAAAGTTTAACAGAATCACAACAATATCTGCACACATTAAGCTTAGTAGAGTTACAACAATGTTCACACACATTGCTTTCTGTCTGTGAAATCAATACAGACCAGCAGACAGGATCTCTATCTGAATTTTTTTTTTGCTTTTTTTTTGGATGGCAGTTGGGCTTAAGTGACTTGCCCAAGGTCACATGGCTAGTAAGTGTTAAGTGTCTGAGATCAGATTTGAACTCAGATCCTCCTGACTTCAGGGCTGGTGCTCTATTCACTGTGCCACCTTGCTGCCCCAAGGGTTTCTATCTGAGAAAATAACACAAATCATGAGTAAAGTCCAAGGAACATCTATAAAACTCTCCTTCAGGGTTTCTGTAAACAGACAACAAGAAAGTCCTCTTTCAGGGCTTCTAAACAGTAAGGTCCCAGGGCTTCTGTAACAACAGAAATGTCCTCTATTAGCAGACAGATCTGACAAAGTAACATCAACACAGACAGACAAAGTGCTGGCACCACAGCCATCCTTCTCCCCAGTTCTGCTCCATCCCAGCTGCGATCAAGTTTTTTTTATCATCAGTTCCTCACTTTTCTTCCCTCCTCTTACATCTTTCCTGTTCTGGTCTTTAGCAAGTTCCTCCCATTGAGGGCCTCACAGGTTCTGTTTCTAACAAAGACTTGATATAATCACAGGTGAGGTTCAAAGATACTTGAAGAGTTGGAACAAGGAGCTAAGTGCTTGAATAACTAAATGAGCTAAGTACTCCTTTGCTTACCATTACAGCACCTTAAAGACAAAGACTATCTTTGTTTTCCTTATTTGTATCTAAAATGCTTAGCACAGTGCCTGGCACATAGCACATGCTTAATAAATGTTTATTCAAATGAATTGAGCCCATTGTAATAGGAAAAAATCCAAGCACTTGAATGATGGAAGTGAAGGCATGGAATGTAATATTAGGCATTGCTGCCTAGTAGATAGAGTGATGTGCTTTGAAGTCAGCTCTGGGAGCCAGTTTAGGAAGAACGTTGATAAACTAGATGAGAGCATATAAAGAGGGCAACCAGGATGCAAAAGATCTTGAATTCTTTTATATATTAATCAGTTGATAGAATTAAGTATGTTTAGCTTTGAGAGGAGAAAACTCAGGATGGAGATTACAACTCTCTTCAAGTCTTTGGAGGACTATCTTGAAGAAGAGAGGTGAGATGTTATCTTTGGCCCTGGAGGCCAATGTCAGTGTAGAAACTGCAAAAACACATGGAAGAATAAATGAAATAAAAATAAAATTTACGTATGATGCTAAGAAAATGTAATCAACAAACTTCTTAAAAATTAGAGCTCTCTAATTGTAGATTGTGTAGTAGGGCATGAGGTAGTGGGTTCTCCCTCTAATTGGATTTCTTCAAGCAGAACTTGGATAACCAGTGGCAGAGTGTATTATAGTGTAAATTCCTTGTAGGTGTGACTAGATGCTCACTAAGATCCCTTCTCATTCTAAAATCCTTTAATACAATGATTCCATGAAATCTTACTTCTCATGGTAATTGGGTGACCATAACTGGGTAGACTAATACTCAGATTCAGTTTATCTAAAAAATATGAATAATAATGGGTACTTCCAGTATAGGATCACTATGTAGTTCAAATGAGTTTAGGAATGTAAGAGATAGTGATGGAAATTGTTTTGTGTTTTCATTTGCATAGTGAGTTTCTGCTGAGGAAATTCCTTTAACAATACTGGTCAAAATCTTCTCTGCAGCTTAGAATTGCCTAGAACTTGAGAGCATAAGTGACTTGTCCAAAGTCATACAGCCTGCATGTTTCAGCATTAACATTTGAACCAAGATCTTTCTGGATCTAAGGTCTATTCTCTCTTCACTATTCTATACTGTATGTAATTTATTTATAAAACTAAGGAAGGTATATACATATATGTGTGTTTGTACACACACATATATGTATGTATGTGTGTATGCAGGTATATGTATGTATATGTGTATATGCATGTATATGTGTATATATGTATATAAACATATATTACTATTAAAATGCTTTGCACAAAAACTGCCTTCGATATTGAGCTTCTTATCATTAGAGATCTCCAAGGACAATCTGAATGCCTACTTGGGAAAGTTGTAGAAGGAAGTCATGCTTCACAAAGGTAGTAGAATAGAAAATTCCCCAAAATTCTTCTAACTCTGAAGTTCTCTTCTGATTCTATGAATTGTTCTCCAATACCCATAGGTAACATTCCCATTACTTTGTATTTGTGTGTTTCTATATACATGCATACACACATATATACATACTTATATGTGTATACACATACAGACATTTACACATGCACACATATGTACAAAGATATACGCATGTATGCACACATTATATATTTCTATTTATACATATATTACATAGGTATATATCATATATATGTATATAGCATGTGTGTATGTATATGTGCATATTATACATATACAATTAATTGTTTTCTACACCAGTGAAATGTAAGTCTTGAAGAGACTCTTTTATTTCTGTCTTTTTGCCCCCATCTCCTGGCAGTGTCCAGCACATAGTGGGACTTTAATAAATATTTGTTGGCTGATGAATTTTGACTTCCTGACTACTTAACTAGTCTTTCAGTTGTGTAATTTTTTTTTCAACAGTAAGCCAATTTTAATTCTTGTAAACTAGGAATTATACTAGTAAATGCACCAAAATAGAACAAGGATCTTGTAACTCCATGAAATTGGAATCTTTGCTCTTAGGCAGTGCTTTATATCCAAAGACTGAATTTTTAAATGTGCTTTCCAAAAGATTAACTGATCACATTATCACTATTTATAAAATGTGTTATATTTAGCTTAAAGAAGCACAGCAGAAGGATATCGGCCTTTAGTTCAGAAGAACCTGGGTTCAAGGTCTAATTCTAAACTGTACTGGCTAGATGACCCAAGGGCAAGTTATCTAAGCTCCCGTTCTTAATTTCTTTGGTTGTAAAATGGGGACATATTTTGGAAGCAACTCTCTAAGACCGTAATTTCCAGAAACATTGTCAATCTTAATTCAGAGAGAAAGTGCTTCTTATATTACAATTCTTTTATACTCATATAGAAGCTTCTTACACTATGAAATCATCTGTATGATTTTTTTTTTTTTTGTAAATGAAGACAGCAATACTTGGGCTATCTGTTTTGCATAGTTCTTGTGAGGAAAATGCTCTATGTAAAGCTCTACATAAGGGCAGGTTATTTTTTTACCCTTGATAAATCCCTGTCTCTATTTTTTTTTTGTTTTTTTATTCCAATAGGTGCTATAAGAAGGGTGATTCTTGTTCTAGCTTTGTCTTTCAGAAGGGGCTATTTTTAAAATATTAGTTGTACCACTATTATTATGCAAAGTCCCAACAAATCAACCAGATGTGCAAGGTTGGGTGGATATTTTAATATTGCATCCACATAGGAAAAAAATAATGGAACAACTACATTGTAAAAATTTTCCCACTAGACAGATCACTGTACTCATGTAGGTACTGAGACTTTATGCAGGAATGGGTTTCTAAAGGTAAATAGTGACCTAGCACCTAACTTTCAGGAGAAAATATAACAAGAATGTGTTTCTACATTTTCTTTTTAGATTTTTAATGCAAAAAAAATATCACTCTATGGCACAGAGGTATTTATTTTGCAATAGGTCAAGTCAATCAGAAAGGAAGGTTGGTTTGACATGTAGTAGGAATGAGAAATAATAGATGGAGGAGTAGAATATTAATCATCTCAAGATACTAAACAATAAAAGAAAGACTCCCCAGCTGATTTGTAGATTCTCTGTTAAGGAGCTTTTTGAAGACATGGACAAATAATGGCCAGGACAAGCGGGCTAAGAAGATTTGCAATCCACACTCATGGAGGGAACACCTCCACCAATGAAATGACAGATATACCAAAGTGCCAAGTTAAGAAATATGTTATAGTGATAATGCAAAATCTCTGGTGGATAAATTATTTTAAAGACAGATAGTTAAAATTTTCAACCTTGCTTAGGATATGCTAATGTGATGTCCAGGCTCTGGAAACAGAACATGGATGTCCCTTGGTGAGAGATCACTCATGCCCTGAAGCATGAGATTGGATTTTCCTCTTTCCTAGGCATGACAGCAACTTCAATGAATGATTAGGGAACCATTCTGCTGTGCTTGAAAAATACAGAGTCTATCACTAGGAATGGTAAAGACTGTATTTCCCTCTATTAGTTGTTTTACAACTTGCCTCTAACTTACCTTTCTGGGTTCATTACATGTCAAATGGTTGTGTACTTCCTACAAGCCAGCCAAACTAGCCTCTGATAGACCTTACACATGACATTCCATCCCCCAGTTCTGAGTCTTTGAATGATCTGTCCAACAGACCTACCCTTCAACACTACCCTTAATGATCTCTTATTTCCTTCTAACCTCAGCTCAAGTATTAGCTCCTCATCCAACTGATAATGACTTCCCTTTCATTCCTTAGTTTTTACTGCCTTCCCACTAAAATGAATATATATTCCCTTGGACATATTTTGTATATGCTTATATGTATACATGTTGTTTTATTTTTTCAATAGAATTCAAGGTACTTGAGGGTATGAACTATAACTTTTTTTTTTCCTTTGTATGTCCAATACCTGGTGTATAATAGATGTGATAAATACATGTTGGTTATTTCTATCTGCCTGTTGACTAATAATGTTTTGAAGTCCTAATATTTCTTTAACTTCACATATTGTTCAGTTGAGAGGGTCATTAGGATATACTTCTATCTTGCATATAGAATACTTGACAACTTTAAACATGTCTTATATGGATCCCTTTTTTTTTTAAAGCAATCAGGGTTAAGTAACTTGCTCAAGGTTACACAGCCAGTTATTTCTGGGTGTGGTGCTGAGTATCTGAGCCCGGATTTGATCCAGGTCATCCCGACACTGGAACCGGTGCTCTTACTCGCTGAGCCACCTAGCCGCCCCTAAGCAATTGGGGTTAAGTAACTTGCTCAAGGTTACATGGCCAGATGTTTCTGGGTGAGTGCTAAGTGTCTGAGCCCGGGATTCGATCTCCAGGTCATCTCAACACTGAAGCTGGTGCTCTTACTCGCTGTGCTACCTGGCCGCCCCTATGGACCCCTTTCTTAAGGGAGAATCCTAGTGTAGCATCTTAGATCCTGTAATGGAAATGCAAATTTGGAAGATCTTCCCTGCCCCTAGGCTAAAATGCACCTGAAGCCTGGGGAGGGAGGCTTGTTTTTCAATAGATACTTCTTGATTGGCCAGTGGGTCAATAAGGTTGTTACATTCTCTGAGCCAGGAGAAGGCTATATAAGCCCTGATGTGTAGCTTTGTTTTGGGACTCACTTTGAGAAGTGTTCTGTGATTTGATCTGAATTCTGGGAAGCCGTTGTTGAGAGTCCCCCGGCTTTGAAAAACCCAGAATGTGGAAACCCAGATGTTGACTGGGTATGGATGTAATGGTTGGACAGTTTGGAAATCTGTCTACTTGATGTTTCTGTCTTGATAATTATGCCTGTATACTTTGAGGTTCAGGGTGCTGACCTTTTCTCCTGAACAAGGTAAACGATATATGTCTGACTGATTAAAGTAAGCTTGTTAACCCATTTTGAGTTGCTTTCCTTTAACAAAGCAGATCCAAGAACCTGTGGTAGCTGCAAACCCTGAGGACGCTTGGGGTGCTTGCTGCTACAGATCCCCAGCCCTGGACTAGTGTAATAGCCTTCTGGTTGGTCTCCCATCCTCCCCTTACTGCAATGCATTATCCATACAAAGAAATTTTCTAAATCATAGGTCTGACCATGTCACCCCTTACTCAATAAACTACAGAAAGTTGTTCTCTTGCTATTCTCATTTGACACTCTCCCTACTCCTTGTCTTTTCACTGATTTCCTCCATACCTAGAATCTGTTTCTTCCTCAACTCCCATCCCTGAGCTTCCATGGAAATTTAGTTTGACTTCTATCTTCTAAAATCCCCCACACTCTTAGCCTCTACTTCTGGTGCCTTGTCTCTGAAATTACCTTCCATCTACTCTATAAACATCTATTCTATATACATCTTCATTGCATGTTTCTATGGTATATTCTTCCTTTAGTATTTGAGCTAATTTACATCAGGGGCTGTGTTTCTGCCTTTATATCCCCCTGTGCTCATTACCATTACCACATCTGTCCCATAGTAAGTAGGGGAAAGTGAAGGGAATAAGCATTTATATAATATCCACTGTGTGCCAAGTACCATGAAAAGCACTTTACAAATATCTCATTCAATTTTCACAACTCTGCAAAGTAGGTACTGTTATTTCTATCCCTTTCACAGTGGAGGAAACTGAGGCAAATAAAGGTTAAGTGATTTGTCCAGGGTCACAAAAGCTTGTAAGTATTTAAGCTAGATTTGAACTCAGATCTTCCTGACTCTAGGTGCAGCCCTCTATCCACAGAACTACTTTGCTGCCTCAGTACTTAATAAACATTTACTGCCTGACTTTGCTGAATTAAGATGTGAAACTTTGAAAGTACATATGGTATAACACTGTGCATCTTCCTTTTCCCCTGTCATTGCCAGTGCCTAACAGCCCTTGGCATGTAGTAGACAAACAATAAATGCTGATTGATCCATTGATTCCTCATTCCTGGGATGTAAGGGACATTGTTGCTTCAAACCAGTGATCTCCTCTTTGAGTTTTCTTGCATTGTAACATCTTTCAGGTACCCCTGGAAGGGAAACTGTTTTGGAGGTGACTGGTAAGAAGGGATTGCATAAGCTCCCTGACTACTAGAGGTGTAGAATGCCGTAGATGCCTTCAAATATTCTATTTGGATTCCGTAGTATAAACTGGACAAGAAAGGAAGTAGGGCCAGTCCTAAGGGTCATAGTGATAGTTCATGGAATGACATAATTGGAGCTAAGACAGATACTAGAAACCATTTAGTCCAAGCCTGTCCTTCTACACCAAGGATACTGAAGGCATAAAAGAGTCCATGTTCATATAGGCAGTCATTAGCAGAACCAGGATTCACTCCCAGCTCCTATAAATCCAGATTCACTTATTTTTTGCATTTTGATGTTTTGTCTTCCTAGCAAGTATATACATAAGACATCACTTGATTAGGGCAAAAAAAAAAACCCAAAAACAAAACATTGCATTTGAAAGGAGAGTTGTTTATGAAGAAAAAGGGTTTGGAAGCTACAGTTGTTTTGAGGTATCTTAAGGGATCTAGAAAACCAAAGCAATTATTATCCAAATGATCCTGCTCCCCCTCCCACCTCTTTTCACCTATATTACCCAGCTAATTGAGGCCCAAATGTTCACAGTGTTGAGTAATTGGCTCCATTCTTTCCTTCCCATGTGTATGTGCATAACCAACCTCAGAGTCAGAGCCTGAGGCAAAGAGTTGGGCATGGCGGTTCCTTGGCACATCTCTTGGATTTTATCCTGCCTGAAATGGAGCTTAAAGCTCCTTGATGTCATGTTTATTTTTAGAATGTTAGACTCTAGGAGAGTTGGAAGAATACTAAAATCTTAATGAACTTCTATAATTTCTCTCTGAATTTTCTCATTCCACTCTCTTCTCTCCCTAGGTTCATGATTGTCACACATCAACAAGATGCTTTCCTTCCTTCTGTCAACTTTCTGAAAGCCTACTGTGTGCCAGGCAGCATGCTAAGAACTGGGGATACAAAGATAGGTATACTAGTCTTTGAAAAGATTTACAAAATGTCAGCCCTACCCTCAAGGGGCAGAGCCTGAGGCGAAAAGGACTCACTACAAATAAGCATGTATAAGGAACCCTGAAATATCTAAAGTGACTTTATAATGTTGGGTCCTATCAAAAGATAGTGATTAGCAGTTTGAATTATCTGTTATGATAAATTATAAATTAACCCACGGGTGTTTTGGGTTTGCAATGCATTTTAGGATAGTACTGTGGGAATTGGTGTTCTGAATAAGAACAAGTAAAAAGTCTTGACCTCTTAGTCCTCTCTCAAGAAAACAGGAAAATATACATTTTTTTCTTTTTCTTTTCTTTTTTTTCTATGGGTAGCAACAGCTTAGCAGAAAGATCATTGAACTCAGAGTTGGGTGAACAAGGCAGCAGAGTAGTACAGTAGAAGGAAAGATGTCACTTTCTCCTGTCAGGATTTTAGTTAATTAACTTGAGTCTCAGTTTCCAAAACTGCATAAAAATTAGGTTGGATTCAATGATCTCTCAAGTCTAAGCAATTTCCCATCAAGCAGCTTCAGTGGTTCCCTCTTCCTTCCAGAAGTGTATACACATTTTCTTCTGGAAGCAATAGGAAAAGAAGCCATGGTCCAACCAAACTTGTTGTCTCTCTATTTCTCACAAATAATTCTCCATCTCCTCTCATTGTGCATTTGCACTGACCACTGCTCATGCCTGGATTATATACTTCTTTACTAAAGTATTTTATAGTCAATGTTTTCCTTTAAGACCTAGTTCATCTGCTCCTACCATTCTGGAGAGCAATTTGGAAAATTCTGCCCTACGACTATAAAACTGTGCACACCCATTGATCCAGCAACACCACAACCAGGTCTGTATCTGAAAGATGTTTTGTTTTTGTTTTAAAGCAAAAAGGACCTAATATTTATAGCAGTTCTTTTTGTGGTAGCAAAAAATTGGAAATTTAGGGGATGTCCATAATTTGGGAAATGGCTGAACAAATGTGATTGTAATGGAATACTGTTGTAATATAAGAAATGACAAACAGGATGATTTCAGAAAATTGAGGGAAGATTTGTATCAACTGATGATGCAAAGTGAAGTGAGCAGAACCAGAAAAAACACTGTACACAGTATCAGGAATATTGTACGATGAACAACTATAAGTGACTTAGCTATTCTAATTGATACAATGATCTAAGACAATTTCAAAGGACTCATAATGAAAAAATATTATCCATCTCCAGTGAAAGAACTAGTAGAATGAGAATAGATCAAAGCATACTTTTTTTAAACTTTCTTTATTTTTCTTGTTTGTTTGATTTAGCCTGTCTTCTTTCACAACATGACTAATGTAGAAGTATTTTTGCATGATCATACATGTATATCCCATATCAATTGGCTTTCTATAGCTAGGAGGGAAGAAGCAAGGGAGAGAGGGAGAGAATTTAGAATTCAAAATTTTAAAAATTAATGTTCAAAATTGTTTTTATGTGTAAATCAGAAAAAAATAAATTGTTAAAAAAGAAAACTAGTTCAGGCACTATCTTTCATATGAATTGTTCCCTGATCCTCCCAACTGTTATCATCCTCCCTCTGAAACTACTTTGCATTCAACTACTTCACATTTATTTAAATTTATTCACTTTATATTTATGATTTTTACATACATCTATGAAAATAATAATAAACATATGTGTTCATGTAATTGTATATAAACATGTATATTATATATACACATGTGTGTATACATATATTTGTACTTGTTTTACCCATTAAAATATAAGTTCTTTGTGATTGGGACTTTTTCAGTTCAATTTTTATCCACCATCTGTTTAGCACAGGGCCTGCCATAAAGAAAGCATTTAATAAATGCTTTTTAAAAAAATATCAACTGATTCTATGATCCTTTTTTCTGCTATTGATGTGATATACAATTTTGATTCTCTTAGACCTCAGGTTTCTCATATATAAAAACAAGGTAGTTGGACTAGATGGCTTCTAAGGATCCTTCTACAGTGAATTCATGATTACCTTAGTTACAGACCATTGGAAAGAGTAGCAAGGATTATACCTTAAAAATGATGTAGCATACAATATCATATAATGATTAGGGAGTTTCAAATTTAGTGGAGGAGGAATTTCACAGCTGTCTCTTTTCTTCCACACCAAAACATCCCAGTTACCTCCTCCCACCAAAAAAAAAAAAGGTCTGTATGACATCTAGAGTAATCTACGTTAAGTTCAAACACAATGTAATTTACCTTTAATAGACTTTTGTCTCTATGAACACAATGCCCAACACTGATTTATCAATAAACCAAGAAGATTCTCATTTCTAAATCCAAAATATAGGAGGAAATGCAGTTAAATACTGGATCATAAGGATGCTGGTCTCAACAAAATGATAGACTTCTTAATGATACGTACTAAAGAGCAATCATATACCATGGAATCTCCCCTAGAGTCTTGTAAAATTCCAGTGATTCCAAATAACTCTGAATATAGTAAGTATAATATTTTGAAATTAGAGAAATAGAAGAATTAATTACTGAGGTTTCTTTGAATGCAATTTTTAAAATTGTTTCTTAATATATATAAGAAGCAACATAGCAAAAGATTTTAATAGAAGAGTCAATGATAAGAGGTTTTGTGAAAGTATAATCATAAGGGCTTTGTTTTTATTTTTGTTTTCATATTATTACTGGTTCTGAACTATTCAGACACAGGATTGACAGTGTACTTTGTCAGGTCATTTTAAGACCTTAAAATGGGCACTCATCTGAGTCTAGTAATTCCCAACCCATGTGGAACTCAAATATTTGACAACCTCACCTATTTGAAACATACATGAGAAGAAAGAAGCAACTAAAAATAAAAATACAAACATCCTTGAACATTTGTTTAAACAAAGTCGCTCAATTCATAGGCCCTCAATTAGGGTAGAGTTTTTCTTATTTCAAAAAAGTTCTAGCAAATATTGCGACCTGTCATTCAAAACCATAGTACATTAGGATCAAGAAAGTGATAGAGGAGGGAGGTTATATCATAGAATTTATATATAGAAAAGTTTAAATCATAGAATTTAAGTACAGAAATAGGTCACCTGTTTCAATTTCTAGTTCACTTTAAGGAAAACACCATAAAAGAACCAATCTATATTTGATCATTTTCAATGAAGGGGACTTCTATCTTACGAGACTAGCCTATACAATTTTCCAATAGCTCTAGTTATTAAAATGTATCTGACATCTGTGCAGTATGCAAAGGTAAGGTGTTTTGATCAAAGGTTTTAAACTAAAATGTGTTTGCAATATAAATCAATAGTAGAATAGAATATAAGCCCTTAATTTAAATAGTAAATATAGGATAAAGAGTCTTTCGGAAAGGGTCAACTGGTTAATCCACCTCTTTTTTCATCCAGTATACAATGAGGAAAAGTTGGCAGAAATAAAATGTCTTATGACCTAATGCCACATTATAGCAATTGTCTTTCATGAAAAAATCTCCCCAGACATAGCATGGTATGTTTTGGCCAATGCTAAAATATGAGGCCAAAGGCTAGAGTAGCATTGTAAAAACTGTGGGTGGATCCATAAAAGGCAGAAATTATAGAGAGGTGAGCTGTGTTTAGTGATACTGGGACACTAGTCAAACTGGTATTTGTCCAGGGCTCATATACCAGGAAAGAATGGATGAATTTGGCACAGTTGAAAGCACAGTTGAATGTTCCAATCCATGACAAAATTACATGATGCCAATTTTTTCAAGTAGGATTGGAATGGGAGAGGCAGATAATTCATAAAATATTCTATAGGGAGATGCATTAAATGCATTCTGAAGGTGTTTGTGCTGAGTCTCTAGTGAATGTAAGACATCATCAAACGAGAAAGAATCATCCCCCTTATATTACAGATGAGAAAACTGAAGCATCAATGAAGTTTTAAAATTTACACAGATAGTAAAATAGCTAGAATTATATCCGTAGTATCACACAATACCAGAACCTAAGAGATAGAAGGAAACGCAAAGGTCATCAAGTCCCTATTGTACCTGAGAATCTTCTCTATATCTAACAAGTCATTCTCCAGTCTCAGTTTGAATACCTCTATTAAGAAGGTTCCTACTACCTCTTAAGATAATATAACCTGCCTTCAACAGCTATAATCTTTAGGAAGTTTTTCTTTGCATTAAACCTAAATTTGCTTCATTGTAACTTTTACTCACCATCCCTATTTTTTTTTTTTGCTTTCTGGAGTGGGAAGGGCAGGGCAATTGGGGTTAAGTGACTTGCCCAAGATCACACAGCTAGTAAGTGTTAAGTGTCTGAGGTCAGATTTGAACTCAGGTCCTCCTGACTCCAGGGCCAGTGTTCTATTCACTGTGCCACCTAGCCACCCCCACACCATCCCTATTTCTTACCTTTATGTTCAAACATAAAGAATCTAATCACTTTTCTATATAGCATCTCTTCAAATAATTGAAAACAATAATCATATTTTTCTCAGTCTTCTATATAAACAAAATATCCATATTTCCATCAACTAATTTTCACATGCATTATCTCAAGACCCTTTGTTCAAGTCACCCTGCTCTAGATGCTCTGTGCCCATACTTATGAATGCCCTTCCTCAAATGTAGGACCTGGATCTGAATACAATACTCCAGTTGTGATCTGAATGAGACTATCATTACCTTTTTCTATATATACCTATTTTTCTGTAGCTTAAGATAGGAGTCACCTCTACGGTTCACATCCTATTTCATCTTTGCTTTCTATTTTGAAGCCTTTCTTACATACTTTTAAAGAAACACTTCATTCTCCCTGATATCCTAGCAGACATATACATAAATATCTATAGTGCAAAAGATAATGCAATACATACAAAGAAGAAGAATAAAATATGATATGGGTCCTGAAGAGAGACTGGGAAAATGAAAGAAAAATGTTATAGGGGAATTTGCAACTTTCATCTTAAATGGTTCTTTAGGGAGAGGTAGGATTTCTAGAGATAACAATTTGTGAAGGAAATTACCAGAGTATATGAGAACAAAAACACAGAGGAAAAGAATGGCAAGATATGCTTGAAGAGTGACATATAGATGCAAATTGGCTTGCATAGGATTTATAATGAAGAACATGAGATAAAGTTGGAATAGCAAGTTAGAACCAGATGATGGAAGGACCTGAACATCAAACTGGTGAGTGTATTTGGGAGAAGAAGGGGAACCACGGAAGATTTTTGAAGAAAATCAATGTCATGGTAGGTTATAGCCATATAATATTTTGATGCTAGGAGACTCTAGGAATTAGAATAATGATTAAAGACAGTACAGAAATAGGGTTTCACTAATTAAGGCCTAGGTTAGAGTGAAGGCAAGTAGGAAAGAGAGTGATATGGGAAGTACTACTGAAAATTATAATGTTCTGGCAAGATGGCAAGAGAGAAAGAGATGATGGCCCCCTTATATTTTGTGTTGGTCAGGTTACAACTTTTTTGGAGTGCTTTATTCAAACCTGGACACTTCTTTTTTTTTTAAGTTACCTCAACAACTTAGAGGGAATGCCAAGGATTGTGGCTGAGATGGAAGGAAGTCTGGACATAACACCATGAGGATCAATTGAAGGAACTGGGAATGCTTAGCCTGGAAAAGAGTGGAATTGGGAAGGGTAGGAATTATAGAAAGCTAGTTGTTTTTAAATATATGAAGGACTGTCATATAAAGGAGGAATGTAGTCTATTGTGTTTGATGATTAGAATAAGCCTTTATTAAATACCTAAAATGTTCCAGGCAATGTGCTAAGTGCCTTAAATAGTTTCATTTGATCAAAGAGACAGTTTGGTAGGGAAGTAAATAGGGTTCTTAATCTGGAATCAGCAAGACCTTAGTTCTAAAATGTCCTCAGAAACTTATTAGTTATGTGACCCTGTGCAAATCACTTAACTACTAACTGAATCAGTTTCCTCAATTGTAAAATGGAGATTATGATAGCACCTACCTAATAGTATTGTTGTGAGGATCAAATGCTCTAACTACTTGTAAAGTACTGTTAAGGACAAACACTCTGCTGCTCTGTACCACAGGGTCCTTCAGAAGTTGAACAAACAGGCAGAGAAGAAACTGGCACAAATGGAGGAGAGAGGTCTATGAGGTCAGCTGGACTTAATCCAAGGAGGACTTTATTGACAGGAGGAGGAGTGCTAAGAAGACTGTTGTTTGAAAAACAAGAATCAACAGGGCCTTAACAGGTCAATGGGGGGTCACAAGGAAGGGAGAGAGTGTCATAACCTCTATATTGTCCACTGTATTCTCTTTTGGGTGTTGCATAAAACTCACTGTTGATAAAGAGATACAATTTCCTACAAAATCTATAGGCATGAGATTCCAATTAAATAAAAAAGCAGATAAAACTAATTATAATTCCTCCAAGTTTGCTGACTTGATCTTTTTTTTTCTTCCTGTTTTGTTGTTGTCATTTGGCTTTATTATTTATTTTTAGTGCCTGATTTCGGGAGGTTTTATTCTGCTGGGCATTGGCAGGGCCTCAACAGCATCGATTTCAGCTGTGAAAAGATCATTGTGCAGGGCTGGCCCTCACATCCCTCAAAAACAGTAGCCCAGTGTGAGTTGGCTCATGTAGCCTCATTGAAACTTGGCGAGCTTATGGCCTGGTCCAGAGACTAGCTTTATCCCTCTCAGATATTAATCATAGCAACATAAAATGTTTGACTAGATGCTCTTCAGAGTCCCTTACAGCCCTAATATTGCCATTTTACAGATGAGGAAACTAAGACTCAGGAAGTTTAATTCCCTTACTCAAGTTCATACAAATCAGTTGCAGCAGAGCTGGCCCTCGAACCCAGGTCTTCTGAATACTGTTCCAAGGTTCATTCTTATTGCACCATTTAAAGAGTAGCCTAAAGGAATAAATTGCCAGTTCAACTTAAGAGGCAGGGGCCCTAGGCTTCCTTTTTGAACTCATTTATAGAAACATTTGCCTGGGATCAGAGTACAATAGTTTACTTTTGAAAAAGAAAGAAAAAAAATATTATCCTCTCATTACACATACACATACACATTCTCTCTCTCTGTCTCTGTCTGTCTGTCTGTCTGCCTCTCTTCCTCTCTTTCCTTCCATGTCTTTTTATTAAGATAAAATAATAATTTTCTAAGGGGCAACAGAGGTAAGATAGCATTCCTTTCCTCATCAGACAGGCTGCATCCACAGCAGAAAAGGAACACGCTTCAGCTCTCGGGACAATGATCTCTTTGACTGGGAAAATACCAAACCAGAATTACAAGTGTGCAAGAATAAACAAGGCTGGAGTCAATCTAAAGTTGTTTTACACTCTGTTTTATTAAAGTCAATGCATTTCCGTTCCTGAGTGCGGAGCCTAGGCCTTCTTAATTACCAAGACTCTGGGTGAATGTTAATGGCAGGCTCAGTTTCCGCATGCAAACAGAGGCCCTTTCCTGACCTCTACAGGCTAAAGGGAGAAGAAGGATGAAATCTACTGGAAAAGCAAAGGCCAAGAGGAAAAGGGAATGGATGGCCAACGTATGACGTTAGGATGACATTTGAGGCTCCAGGTATGCTCTGTATATGTGTGTTCTGTCTCCTTAGGTTATGCCTAGCTGTCCTAAATAGGTCATGGAGGCAAACAGATAGACTGTTTCTCTGGAGAGTTTTAAAAAGGATTTAAAAGCCTACTTTTCTAGAATGGCTGAGAGGGAACATTAGTCAAAAACAGAGGAATGAACAAAATGATATTTTTCTTAGGTGATCCTACTTTTGATTCTAAAATAGTCACAGAATTATTATATATTTACATTTTCCAAAGCATAATACAGGCATAACACAGGACATGGAGACAGAAAAATTTGAATTGAAATCCTTTATCATACCATTGCTTGCTGTCTGAAGCTGGGCAAGTCACTTAACCTCACAGTCTCTGTTTCCCCATGTGTGACATTGGGATAACAATAGCACCTACCCCATAAGTTTATTGGGAGGATCAAGTGAAATGACAAGCAAAGTGCTTGACAAATCTTAAAGTGCTATATAGCTGCTGACCTGTAGTAGTAATTGTACACTTATTACCAGTTTGGTCAAATCGCTTTTTCAGCTTTTAAAAATGATGTGAATGGGTCACTCTATGGTAGAAATAAGAACTTATTAGTAATGTGTGATTGGAAGCATTTTATTTCTGAAGAGTTCTCCTTAACCTATTGTCTTTTTTTTTCTTTTTGGAGGAAGGAAGGCTGGGTAATTGGGTTAAGTGACTTGCCCAAGGTCACGAGGCTGGTGTTAAGTGTCTGAGCCTGGATTTGAACTCAGGTCCTCCTGATTCCAGGCCGGTGCTTTATTCACTGAACCACCTAGCCACCCCACCTATTGTCCTTAGGCTGGGTAAAACAATCTCTGTATTGTTTTGCTTTTCTTCATTCTTCTCCCTATTTCCTCTAGGTCCTAGAGTCTAGAATAAAATTCAAAGTGTTTAGCTTAGCATTTAAAGCTCTTCATAATCTGGTGCTAGCCCACATTTCCAGATTTATGACACTTGGCTTTTTATTTTATTTTATTATTATTTATGGCAATATGAAATGTGCACCTACTACATTACAGTCAAATGTCAATACACATCTAATCTGTTTAGTTGTTGCATTTTCCTGCAAAGCATACTGGTCCGTTCAATTGCTTAAATCTATTTTACTGCCACTAAAGCAAAGTAACTTCATGTTCTAATTGGCTGCTTGATTTTTACACTATGGGGTAATTAAAAGAAGGAATAGTCTTTTGCCTTCTATCACCCACAATTGATATGGTTCTTGGTACATAGTAGAGGTTTAATAAATGTTTACTGATTTAATTTATGTTAGATATACAAGTTGATAATCCAGTTGACCTTCAAGAGTAAGCCTAAGGCATTCAATCAACCAATAAACATTTATTAAACACCTGTTATGTGCCAAACTCCATTCTAAGCACTGGAGATACAAATAGAGGCACATCCCATACCACACCATGTTTTCTCTCAAATAAAAAAGAAAGGGGGGAGGTGTAATCAATTTTACTTTATGATTTGATTTAGGCTAAACATCAAGGCCCCATAGAAAGTCAATTTATTTTCAGTTTTATATATTTTTAAAATATATTTATTTTTCATGAAATATTTCCTAATGACCTGTAAAATTTTTTAAACTAACTTTTTTTTTTACATTTCGAATTCTAAATTTTCTCCCTCCCATGTATTCTCACCCTTCCTTGAGAAGGCAAGCATTTTAATTTTGATTTCATACATAGCATCATGCAAAATATATTTCCATATTAGCTATATTGCACATTAATACTAAAAGAAAGACTCAACACTCAAGATCTGATAGGCTATTCCCTGGCTAATTTCTACCTCCTCTAGAGTCTACTTGGTAGGGGGTGAGGCAGGACAAGACAGGTTGCCATGCACCTTCTTAAGTCTATGTTATTCTCTTTATTATTCTTTCACTTCAAGAATTGGTCCTCTTCCAGAGACAGAGAGAGAGAGGGAAGGAGTAGGAGTGATTACAGCACACTCAATTTCAACTATCTTTAATCAGGCTATGTTTTGGATGATTTTAAGTTACCTATAATATCTTTTTATTATTTGGCTTTGAAAGTCTCTAATGCAATCCATTTTTATCTCTAAACTTCTCCATTTTTGCCTCATTTTTTAAGCCATCCATTTATCAGAAATGAGTGATATGTGCATCTAGAAAAACTATGAAGTAAAAAAAGGCCATTTCTACAAAAGATAATATGCTTCATAGATAATGAATTAGCTCAGTCTAAAAAGCTATTGTTCTGAGGACTGGATTATTGTCCATTTGTCTCTTTCTAGCAGTGCTGGCAGTCAGGTGAAAGAAAGAGCATCAGAGTATGGTGCCGTGCTTTTACAAACCTAGGATCTCTCTTTTCAGGACCGGGAGAGTCTGCCTTCTGATCTGAATTGAAGCTTTTTCCTCTGCCATCCAGCATATCTTCTTGTCATCAAAGAAAAGTATAAGAATGAATTGTGTTTCATGTGACAGGATAGTGTCTCTACAGTGGACTGGGGCCCTTCTTAGCTTTCCAGGTATCAAGCAATAAAATGGAAACTATATGTGATAAAAATCTACTTGCACCCTAAAAAGTGATCTGATATAATGGATATGGCAATCTTAAAATCTTTAATTCAGTAAGCTGGGTTATTTTGAGATCTCCTTTGTGATACCAAAACTCCCCCCTCCCAAAAAAAGAACAATAGCATATGTTGAGAAGAGGGGGTTCTTACACATTTATTCCCAGTGACAGGATTTCAGAAAAAGGAAGACAAGCAAAGCTGATATCATTATTCAAAAAACATTTAGCTGTATCTTGTGAAAGTAAGCATCTTTTTGGGGTGGTGGTGATGTTCTTGGTGGCATTGATGTATATATAATGACAGTTTGGGGAAATTTTGGAAAGTGATCATAGAATCAAAGTGTATTAATAAAACTTTTTAAATATGAAAACAATACAAAAATAAAATGAACTAACATTCACTTTTTTTAAATTTAAATGCTTTATTAACTGCTGATTTACATCATTCGTTTCCGCCAGATTTTGAGTTACAAATTTTCTCCCTGTTTTTCCCCCACCCATCCCCCCAAAAGAGCAGTCCCACAGGATATCCCCACCTCCAATCTGCTCTCTCCCATATTTTCTCCCATGCATGTTTCAACTTTTCCAGTGGATCTCTATGCCTCAGAGCCTGTATATCTTTTTTCTTATTACATGTAAGAAGGTATTAATAATAGTATATATATATATATACACACACACACACACACACACACACATATATATATATACATATATTTGATTTAAACTTTCAATTCCAGATTCATTCCCTTCCCCCCCCCGCCACCCACCCCCACTGGGGAGACAAGCAGTTCAGTATAGGTTGTACATGTCTGACTAATGCAAATCAATAACATATTAGATGTATTGTAAAAGACTGACTATATTTCCCTCCCTCCTATCCCACCTCACACTTGTTCTATTCTCTACTTTGATCCTGTCCCTTTTCAAAAGTGGGTGCTTCCAACTTCCCTCCCCCCAAGCCTGCCCTCCCTTCCATCATCCTCCCTCACATCCCCTTCCCCCCTATTCTCCAGGAGGGTGAAATCCCCTATTTAGTGTGTATTTCCCTCCCTTCTCAAGCCAGATTCAATAGGAATAAGGTTGACCTATTCCCTTTTGCCTTCCTATTCTTCCCCTCCATTGTAACCATTTTCCCTTGCCTCTTCTGTATGAGGTAGTTTGCCCCACTCTGTCTCTCCCCATTTCCTCTCATTATATTCCTCTCACCTCTTAATTTCACCTTTTAAGTATCATCCCTTCCTGTTAAATTGGTCCCGTGCCCTCTATCTATGTATACCTGTAAACGTTTATACATACATTCACATATGTATTCATATGCCCGAATACCCTCATATAAAGAGATATATATATATATATATATTTCTAATCCCTTCAACTACTGAGAAAAGTTTCATAGGTTACAATTATTGTTTTTCCATATAGGAATGTTAATAATTCAACTTTGGCCAGGTGGCTCAGCGAGCAAGAGCACCGGCTCCAGTGCTGGGACGACCCGGATCAAATCCGGGCCCAGACACCCAGCACCACACCCAGAAACAACAACCGGCCATGCAACCCCGAACAAGCCACTCAACCCCGATTGCTTAAAAAAAATAAAAAATAGTTCAACTTTGATAAGTTCCTTATGATTTCTTTTCCCTGTTTACCTTCTCATGCTTCTCTTGCTTCTTGTATCTGAATGTCAAATTTTCTGTTCAACTCTGTTTTTCTCAGCAAGAATGCTTGAAAGTCCTCTATTCCACTAAATGACCATATTTTCCCCTGAAACATGATACTCAGTTTTGCTGCGTAGGTGACTCTTGGTTTTAATCCCAGCTCCCTTGACCTCCAGAATATCATATTCCAGGCCCTTCGATCCCTCAGTGTAGAAGCTGGCAGATCCTGGGTTATCCTGATTGGGTTTCCACAATATTCAAATTGTTTCTTCCTGGCTGCTTGTAATATTCTCTTCTTAATCTGGGAATTCCGGAACCTGGCTATAATATTCCTAGGAGTTTTCTTTTTGGGATCTTTTTCAGGAGGTGATCGGTGGATTCTTTCAACCTCTATTTTGCCCTCTGGTTCTAAAACATCAGGGCATTTTTCTTTGAGAACTTCCTGGAGGATGCTTTCCAGGCTCTTACTTTGGTCATGGCTCTCAAGCAGTCCAATAATTTTTAAATTCTCTCTCCTGGATCTATTTTCCAGGTCAGTGGTTTTTCCCATGAGATATTTCACATTGCCTTCTATTCTTTCACTTGTTTGGATCTGTTTAACAGCATCTTGATTTCTCATAAAGTCATTAGCTTCCATTTGCTCCAATCTAATTCTGAAGCAATGATTCTCCTCAGTGAGCTTTTGACATTCTTTTTCCATCTGGCAAATTCGACTTTTTAAGGCATTCTTCTCCTCATTGCCTTTTTGAGCCTCCTTTGCCATTTGAGTCAATCTGTTTTTTAAGGTATTATTTTCTTCAGTCAGGCTGTTGACTCTCATTTCATAATTTTCTTGCATTGTCCTCATTTCTCTTCCCAATTTTTCCTCCACTTCTCTTATCTGCTTCTTAAGGTCCTCTATGGCCTGTAACCAGCTTGTATTTTCCTTTGAAGCTTTTGGTGCAGGAGTTCTGACTTCGCTGTTTTCCTCCTGTTCCATGCCTTACTCCTTCTTGTCCCCAAAATAGGAGTGTAATGTTGGAATCTTCTGTCTGCTTTGTTTCCTTTGCCTGCTCATTTTGCCACTCAATGACTTTTGGGCTTTTTGCCACAGTAGGACTCTGCCACCAGACAGGGGAGTTTTCGTCCCAAAAGCTGGGGTTTTCTCAGCTGCCGGAGGTATTGGATGGGTGCCCTCTCTGAGGTCTCCACACGCTCTGGCAAGCTGGACACACACCCTAGGACCTCCACCCTAGACTGCAATCCAGATCCAAGCAGGTTAAAGCAAGAGCGATTACCCCTCAGACTGGTGCTTGGTCCCCCTACACTCTGCAGGCCAGGAGCTGAAGCCGCCACATGGCGCTGGCAGGCTGTGCTGGCATCTCAGCAGTTTCTCGCTCTGGGGGTAAAAGCCACGCACTCCCACTTCCTGGGTCCCAAAGTCCAGACTGCACTGGCCTCTCACCTTGTCCTTCGCATCTCTGTATTGATAAATCTGGAAAGGGCCACAGCTGCTGCTGATCTGGAGTCCCTCTGGCTGGCGGCTGGTCAGGCCCGCCCTGGGGCTAAAGCCTTGGCGTGGGGCTGGGCTCGGCTCCCAGAGCGCTGTGCTGGCCGATTCCTGCCGGCCTGCCGGGCTCTCAGCGGGAGGTTAGCTTCTCTGTGTCATTTTGTGGGTTCTGCAGCTCCAAAGTTTGTTTAGAGTCCCCTTTTTACATGGATTGGGGAGGGTGGAAGCCGGAGCCGTGGGAAGGACGTGCTTCTACTCCGCCATCTTGACTCCGTCCCTTAACATTAACTTTTAACTGGAAAATGATACAATCACTTTTTTAAAGTCTACAGACTGCTTTCTTTATTTGTATTAATGTATTTCACCATTTCCACAACACAGAAAATACAAGGCCATCCTATTTGCCTGTTAAGCCCACAGCACACTGGGAGTTAATATTTAATAAAATTGCAGTTGCACTTGTTACAGTTATCTATTGAATGAACTCAACACAATTTTTTTCAAATTCTAGAAACAAAAACAATTAGAAACAGGAAGATTGCTAAACAGGGTCTTGAGATTTCATAGGCTGAGGAAGATGTGATTCTAGGGGTCTAGGACTCAAGACCAATAATCCAGCCTTTGGAAGAAGCAGAACCTCATAAGGTTCATGGTTCTCTACTTTCACATGGACTAGCTGGCCTGAAAGTGAGGAACAGGTCAAGCAGCAGATAATGGTAAAACCATTGATATGCTTGAGCAGATTCTAAGTGGCTGAGAGCTGATTGTTGAATTTTCAGAGATTAGGAAGTACTTACAGCTCAGAAATTGGAAAATGCTAAAAATCATGGCTGGATTTATTGTTTTATTGATTGTCTAGACTTTGAAATGTGTCAAAGATTAATTTTTAAAAATCAGATTAAACTTAAAGTATGTAATGCATGTGTTTTTTCTCCCCTAGAGAGCCAGTTGTTAAACATTTACCAGCACACCACTGAGTAGCACCCCAATTTTGAGACGAAGATATAATCTGCCCTCTGGACAATGGTTCTTCATCATAAAATACTAATTAGGAGAAAAGGGTTCTTCTTCTGATTTAAAACACTCATTCAAAAGACAAGACATCTGAAATAAGAACCTTACACCTATACTGGTAGAAATTTGTCCAAAGCTGGACACCTTCTTTGATTTTTTTAACTACATCTGTGTCTCATTACTGTCTCAGGTTTCCTGGCATTTCTGAGTGATTTCATTTGACTATGAGATCCGCAAAGCATGCCTTCTAGACCAATTCACCATAGTGGTTTGGCTAGGAAAAAAAGCTGTCTGAGTTCACTAAACAGCTGTTCTGAGGATATGGAGTTCATTTGGTTGTGTTAAGTTATTGAACTTAGTGAATTGTCCTCCCGTACAGGAAATAGTCTAGTCAGATAACTAGTGAAGTGTGACTTTGCCATTCTTGACGTTAGAGATTGACAACTCTGTTCCCTCCGAGTCCTCTTGCTGCCAAATAATGCCCAGCATTATCAGACAGTTCTGTGTTATCACTGTGCTTGGCAAACTTTATGTTTAGGCCAGTTCTCAACAGTCCAAACATCACTTTACCTCCTTCCCCAAGTAAAGTATATCTACCTTCAGTACCTTCCCTTCAGAACCCAAAGTGACTAGAAATACATCAGAGAAATTAATTGGGCTCAGGTGCTAAATGGATTATAGTAGTTTGGTTCTACCCCTTATAGCATTTTTCACTTTACTGTGGCTTTCAACTCTCTAACATACAAGAGTCACATGAAAATTTGGGGACGCTATGTATGGTTATTGGCAAAGAAATAATTGGCAGAAAAATGATCCTTTTGATCAATCAAATTACAGTACGTAGCCAGTTGCCATGGCACTATGTGTCAACTTTCATTCTGTGGATTCCTAATTGCTATTTGAAGTGGATTCTTTCTCTATGTCACTATGTGGCTGAGTAGTTAATCATCTGTACACCAGATAGCTTAATAATGAATTAATACCACCACTCAGTCAGTTAGTAATGATGATAGAAAGAAGGAACAAGCATAGTTTCTTCCTTCTATGTTTTTAATGTACCCCTTAGCTATTTCTGGGACCCCTTTAGAGAACAATGTTTGAAGACATAATCTTACTTGTGGTCTTTCTATGGGAGTCCTCATTTTCCAAATATTTTTGAAGGTATATATAAAATATATAATGAATAATTAAATACATTCAGGATTGGGGCATTTTCATAACCATTGACCAAAGACTGTAGTAGATGTATTGCAATGTTAGAGTAGCTTATGATCCTTGTTATGGATAGTAGAAGTTAGCAAGGCAAAAAGACTAAGAGTCTGCAGAACACACATAATCCTTAATAATCTAATACAAGGCAGGTCTGAGGGAATCATTCAAAATTTCTTAGAATTATTACTAAGAAAGCGAGAGGAAAAAAAGCTGATTTTTCTATATGCCCATGCTTCTATTACTTTGGACATAAGCTGAGGAAGAATTCAAGAGATTAATGGCTACCTAAAAATTGAATTTCTAGGCCAGAATGGCAAATTCTTTAAGGGGCTCCAAAGTCCCTATAAAATTATATAAACTATGTGTGACTGTTTATGTATGTATGTATATATGTATGTATTATTGGCTTACACAAAGAAAATTATCTAGTTAACCGAGTGGTTAAATATGACCTTGCCATTCCAGAAATTTGGGGTCTCACATAATTTTCTTGCTGTCATCTGCAAATGTGTGTGTTTATAGACACACATATACATATATGTACATATATTGTTAAAATTAAATTGATTTTTAATCCAAGTAAAATCTCAATAAATTCAAGTCACTAGGTTAATAAGAATTATGTCTTTGAGTTCTGAAAAATGGTAATATGCATGTATGTATATGTGTATATGTGTGTGTGCTTGTGTGTGTATGTATGTATGAGTGTTTATTTGCATGGCAAATCTAGAAGTACATCTAGTCTCAAAGTGGCACCTAGAAAACACTTGATTATTGTCCATGCAGTGCTACCATTAACCTATATTTTTCCTCTTGATAATACCTCAGTTGTCTCTGATGGTCAAGGGGAAGTTCTGTATTTTCTTGTACAGTGTTTGGAAACATAAACCTCAGGGCTACTAAGTGACCTGTTATCTACACCATTTTTGTCTTCCCCATCTCCTACAGTTTCTGTCAAGGCCATCTCCTGGATCTGTCGATCAAGTTCATGGATGTCTGTTTCCTGATCTGAGGAGCAGTCTGTACTATAATCAATTTCTTCCATACAAGGAGGCTCATCATCCAATTCCACATCAGTGCTGCTGCCACTGCTGCTCCTGCCACAGGTTCAGCCAAGGATGAATAGGAGATGGTGGAGAAATAGACAAGAATATAACAGAGACACAAAGAGACCAAAAAACAGAGAAACACAGAGAGAGACAGAGAGAGAAAGAGAGAGACAGAGAGAACAGGGAGAGAGACAGAGACAGAGAGAAAGAGAGAGAGAGAGAAAGAGAGAGAGAGAGAGAGTTAACCAAAAGAAATGCTTTCTAGTGATTCAAACAGGAACTTGTATTATAATCCTCATTGCCTCTAATGCATCAAAAGAAATGAATGAGATCTATTTAAATTCCTAGGTCCTCACAAGGTCTATCTGTTATTATGCTGGCAAAGAATACAAACTTACCAGTTGTCAAACTAATACAATTCAATAAGCACTTATGAAGAACCTACTGTATTTAAAACTATGTACTAAACCAGTGATGGGGAATCTGTGACCTCAAGGCCACATGTAGCCCTCAAGATGCTTGAGTGTAGCCTTTTGATGGAGTATATGTTGTACAGAACAAATCCTAGAATTTGTTATGTGAAGTGTTTTGTTTTGTTTTGTTTTGTTTTGGAGGGCAATTGGGGTTAAATGACTTGCTCAAGGTCACATGGCTAGTTTTTATGTTAAGTGTCTGAGCTCGGATTTGAACTCAGGTCCTCCTGACTCCAGGGCCAGTGCTTTGTTCACTGCCCCACCTAACCACCCTTTATGTGAAGTTTAGATTGAGTAAATGGGTTGCACTTGAGGACCAAGAGGGCCACATGTGGCCTCAAGGCTATAGGTTCCCCCTTCTTATACTAGACACTGAGGACACAAAAGCTATATAGAAAACAATACTAGAATTATGACTTTGGAGCTAGATGGAACCTCAGGAGTTATGCAATCCAAACCCTTCATTTCATAGAGGATACTTCAATCAAAGAAGTTTAAGAGACTTACCCAAGGTCACATAGCCAGTGCAAGTTATCTGACATTTATTAAGCACTTCTTATGTAACAGGTACTGTGATAAGTACTGAGTATCATTGTGTGATTGGGAATTAACTCCTCTCCAAGGTCTTTTCCACTGTATTATAAACACAAGCAGCTAGTAATACTGGGGACAGAACAAGGAATTCTGAGAAGTGGAAGTAAAGGAGTGAATATCAGGTAAAGAGGACAGCCTAAGCAAAATAGGATGCATAGTATTTTATTATGAATAAAATTTATATGTATCTCTTCTTTCTAGCCCAAATATCCTACACCTGATACATCATACATTTTAGCCAAAATTAAACCAATTTTATTATTAAATTTGAGTCACAGATTAGGAAGAATTATTTCCTTGGATTCTAAAAGAACAGTTACATTTGATTGGAGCATTATCCTTGGTGACATTTTAGAAACTGTGGAAACAGGGAGATATATCACCAAATTGGAGAACAAATGTCTTAATTTTCATAAAAGGGAAAAGTATGTGATCTATAAACTTTAGTTCAGTGATCATTACTTAAAGTCTTATCAAAATTCTTGACTATGTTCTGAGATTTGATTAGTAAACCTCTCAAAATGGGAGTAGAGACTATGAAGATCCAGGATGGCTTCATCAAAAACAGGTAATCAGATTAATTTTATTTTATTTTTTGACAAATTTTTGAACATAGAGTGGTTAAAAGGAAAAGCATTGGAATTATATAATTTATTGATATTTTAGCAAAGCATTTGATAAAGTGTACTTATAGTATAAGTGCAAAAATTAAAATGTAATTGAGAAATAGTCAAAATAAATAGAAATATAATAAAACATATAAATATTTCATTTTTAAAACTAAGTCAGGAAGATGGTAGAGAGAAGCTATAAACTTGCCTTAATTCTCCACAGTTTCCCTTGGAAACATTAAACCAAGCCTGTAAACAGATTCTGGCATGACAGAATCCAAAAAAAGATGGAGTAAATCAACTTTCCAGCATAAGATAACTTAGAAGGACTTCAGGAAGGGTCTTTCTCACTTGGGTAAAAGGGGAGCAGAGCCCAGCATATATAGTATCCCAGGAAACTCTTAGGCATACTGCAGATCAGCAACCTAGTTCCCTTTGTCCTGGCTCAGCAGGGTACTGACACAACAGCCAGCTAAGAGGCATCCAACCCAAGTGCAGAAGACAAACTGTCAGCCCCAGAACCCTAGCACATGAGGCAGGAATTATCCAGGGTTTGCAAGCACAGTGAGCAGGCCACCAGTACATGAGACCATGGCATGGGAATACAGTGACCAGACCCCTGGTATCCAGTCCAAGAAGCATAGGACAGTGCCCCCTCTGCCCCAGGAGCAGAGTTATACTTGTAAAAATGAGCAAAAAAAAAAAAAACAACCCTGACATATGAAGCTGTTATGGTGACAGGAAAGATTAAAAAAAAAAAGAAAAACTCATAAGAGGACAATAATGTCAAAATGCCTAGGTGTGGAGCCTCAAAGGGGAATATGAATTGATCTCAAGCCCCAAAAGTTTTCTTGGAAGAGCTCAAAAATTATTTAAAAAAAAACAAATAAGGGAGGTAGATGAAAAACTGGGAAAAGAAATAAAAGTTATGGAGGAGAATTATGAAAAAAAAAAAGAGTCAATAGTTTGGAAAAGGAAGCATAAAATTTGACCGAAGAAAACAACTCTTTAAAAATAGAAGCTAAATTAGAGGGGAAAATTCCACTGAAGTAAACAATTCCTTTAAAACTAAAACTGGTCAAATGGAAAATGAGATACAAGAAAATAATTCCTGAAAAATTAGAATCGGGCAAGTAGAAGCTAATGATATTATGAGACATAAAGAATCAATTAAAAAAATTAACAAAACAAAACAAAATAGAAGAGAATGTAAAATACCTCAATGGAAAAACAACTGACATGGAAAATAGATTCAGGAGACATAATTTAAGAATTATTAGACTATCTGGAAAATGTTGCAAAAAAAAAAATAACCTACACAGGAACTTTCAAGAAATTATAAAGGAAAACTGCCCTGATATCCTAGAACCAGAGTGTAAAATGGTCAGTGAAAGAATCCACCAATTACCTCCTGAAAGCAATACCAAAAGGAGAACTTCAAGAATGCCATAAGGAACTAGAAAGAAACAATTCAAGTATCATGGAGTCACATTCAGGATTACACAAGACTTAACAGCTTCTACCTTAAATGACTGGAAGCCTTGAAATTTGATAATCTAGAAGACAAGGGAGTTTGGATTGCAGCCAAGAATCAGGTGCACAGAAAAAGTGAGCATAATCATGCAGAGGGTAAAGATGGACATTCAGTGAAATAGGGGAATTTTAGGGTGGCTAGATGACTCAGTGAAAAGAGCACTGGCCCTGGAATCAGGAGAACCTGAGCTCAAATCCAGCCTCAGACACTTAACACAAAAACTAGCCATGTGACCTTGGGCAAGTCACTTAACCCCAACTGCCCTCCAAAACACACAAACACACAAATAGGGGACTTTCAAACTCTCCTGATGGAAAGACCAGTGCTGAACAGAAAATTTGATAAGACTCAAGAGAAGCAAAAAAAAGGTAAATAGGAAAAAAAAACATGTTATTTAGTAAGATTAAACTGTTAACATCCTTATACAGGAAGATAATATTTGTAACTATTGACAACTTATCTTTAGAAGGAGTATACATAAACAGAAGGTATGGGTATAGGTTCATTTTTATGTGAGGATATTAAAAAAAATTAAGGGATGAAAAAAGCATTGTACTGGAAGAGGAAATGAGGAGGTCGAATAAGGAGAATTACATCACACCAAGAGGTGCAAAATACCTATTATGACAGAAAAAGATGGGAGGGCATTAGCATTATTTGAACAGCATTGGTATTGGATTTGGCTCAAATAGAAAATAACATTCACACTCAATTGGGCATAGAAATATATCTTAATGTATAGGGAAGTAGGACAGCAAAGGGGAACGAAAAAGAAGAAAGGGCTGATAGAAGGGAGGGCAGTTTGAGGGAAGCAGTGGTAAGAAGCAAAACAGTAGTGAGAAGGGACAGGGTGAAAGAAGAGAGGAAAGTGTAACCAGGGGGAAAAACAGGATAGAGGGAAATACAGAGTAAACATAACTGTGAACATGAATGGGATGAACTATCCCATAAAATGGAAGCAGATAGCAAAGTGGATTAGAAATCAAAATCCTACATTATGTTTACAAAAAGACACCTTTATAACAGACATACACACAGAACAATAGTAAAAGGTTGGAGCAGAATATATTATGCTTCAGTTGAAGTTAAAAAAAGGGGGAGTGTTAGCGATCCTGATCTCAGACAAAGAAAAAAGCAAAAATAAATTAAATGAGATAAGGATGGAAACTGCATCTTGCTAGAAGATGCCACAAACAATGAAATAATATTATTACTAAATAAATTTTCACCAAGGGGCACAGCATCCACATTCTTAGAGAAGAAACTGCGTTACAGGAAGAAATAGAAAAAAAAAAAACTGTACTTGTGGTGGAATCTCAACCTCCCCCTCTCAGAACTAGATAAATCTAGCCACAAAATAAACAAGAAAGAAGTTAAAGAGGTGAATAGAATTTTAGAAAATTTAGATAAAATAGACCTATGGAGAAAACTGAATGGGGATAGAAAGGAATATATCTTTTTTTTCAGTGGTTTATGGCACTTTCACACACACACACACAAACACACACACATACATACACACTGATCATGTACTAGGGTATAAAAAGCACACATTCAAATAAAGACAGAAATATTAAATGAATTATTTTCATATTATGATCAAATATAAATTACATGTAAAAAGTGTCATAGAAAGATAGATTAAAAATTGATTGGAAATTAAATTATCTAATCCTAAAGAATGAATGAGTCAAACAACAAATCCTAGAAACAATCAATAATTCTATCAAAGAGAAGGACAATGATAAAACAATGTACCAAAATTTATGAGATGCAGCCAAAGTAGTTCTCAAGGGAAGTTTTATATATCTAAATGTTTACATGAATAAAATAGAAAAAGGGGAGATCAATGAATTGGGTATCCAACTAAAAATGCTAGGAAAAGAACAAATTAAAAATCACCAATAAAATACCAAATTTGAAGTTCAGAAAATCAAAGGAGAGATTAATAAAATTGTAATTCAAGCAAACTTTTAAAGTAATGAATAAAACTAAGCTGGTTTCATGAAAGAACTAAAAGATAGACCTTTTTTAAACTTTATTTTAAAATAAAGAAGAAAACAAAATTTCAACATCAAAAATGCAAAGGGTGAATTCACCACCAATGAAGAGGAAATAAAAGCAATAATTACAAGTTATTTTGCCCAACTATATGCCAATAAATCTGAAAATCTAAATGAAATAGATGAATATTTTAAAATATTTCTTGTCCTTATTAACAGAAAAGCAAATAATACAATTAAAAAACTACATTTTAGGAAAAAGAAATTAAAGGAGCCATCAATAAACTTCCTAAAGGAAAAAAAATCAGGGCCAAATGATTTACAAGTGAATTCTACCACACTTTTAAAGATCAATTAATTCCAATATTATATAAACTCTTTAGAGAAATAGGTGAAAAAGGAGTCTTGACAAATTCTTTTTATGACACAAATATGGTCCTGATACCTAAACCAGGAAGAGTCAAAAAAGGAAAAAAAAATTTATAAACCAATTTTCCTAATGAATATTGACACAAAAATATGCAATTAAATATTAACAAATAGATTATAGTGATTTATAACATGGATAATATGCTAGGACCAGGTGGGATTTATAACAGGAATTCAGGCTTGGTTCAATATTAGGGAAACTATCAGCATTCTTGACCATATCAATAACAAAACCAACAGGAATCATATGATTATCTCAATAGCTACAGAAATGCTTTTGACAAAATGAAACACCCATTCCTATTAAAAGTACTAGAGAGAATAGGAATAAATGTTCTGTTCCTTAAAATGATAAGCAATATCTAAAATAATCAGAAAGCATCAAGTAACAGGGATATGTTATGTGCATTCCCAACAAGATTAGGGGTGAAATAAGGATGCCTATTATAACAATTATTCAATACTGTAGTAGAAATGTTAGCTTTATCCATAAGAAAAAGAAATTAAAGAAATTAGAATAGGCAATGAGGAAATGAAACTATCACTCTTTTCAGATGATATGATGGTATACTTAGAGAATCCTAGATAATCAACTAAAAATTACTTGAAAAAAATTAACAACTTTAGCAAAGTTGCAGGAAACAAAAGAAACCTACACAAATCATCAATATTTCTATATAGTACCAACAAAACCTAGCAGCAAGAGATAGAAAGAGAAATTCCACTTAAAATAACTGTAGACAACATGAAGTATTGGGGAGTCGACCTGACGAGAGAAACCCAGGAATTATATGAGCACAATTAAAAAAAAACTTTACACACAAATAAAATCAGATATAAACAATTGCAAAAAATATAAATTGCTAGTGGATAGTCCAAGTTAATATAATAAAAAATTATAATTTTACCTAAATTAATTTAATTATTCAGTGCCATACCAATCAAACTACAAAAATTTATTTTATAGAGATAGAAAAAAAAAAAACAATAACAAAATTCATCTGGAAGACCAAAAGATCAAACAATATTAATGAGATGTTAATACATTGCTGGTGGAGTTGTAAACTGATCCAACCATTATGGGGAAAAAATTAAGAACTATGCCCAAAGAAAAATCAAACTGCAAATTCTTTGATCTAGCAATACCAATACTAGGTCTGTATCCCAAAGATATCAGAAAAAAATATCTATACCAGTTCTTTGCATGATGGCAAAGAATTGGAAATCGAGGGGATGCCCATCAACTGGGAAATTGTTTGGTATATTAATGTAGTGGACAACTATTGTTCTGTAAGAAATGATGAGCAGGCAGATTTCAGAAAAACCTGGAAAGACTTATATGACCTGATACTTAGTATAGTGAGCAGAATCAGGAGAACATTGTGCACAGTAACAATAACATTGTTTGATGATCAACTTTGATAGACTTAGCTCTCCTAAGCAATACAATTATCCAAGACAATTTCAATTGATTACTGATGGAAAATGCTATCCATATCCAGAGAAAGGACTAGGGAAGTCAAATCATACTATTTTTATTGTTTTTTTCTTTCTTTTGTGGTTTTTTAAAAATTTTGTTCTGATTCTTCTTTTACAACATGAGTTATGTAGAAATATGTTAAACAAGACTGTACATAAATAACCTATATCAGATTGCTTGCTGTCCTGGGGAGCAGGAAGGAAATGGATACAGGGAGAAAAATATGGGACACAAAATCTTACAAAAATGAATATTGAAAACTATCTTTACATGTAATTGGAAAAAAACAAAATACTATTAAGGTCAATTTAAAAAAATATACAAATCCATCATGATTTGGCTTAAAAAAACAAACATTGTCAGTATACAATATCCAACTGACACTTCTACTATTCCTGTGAACAAGATGTATAGGTATGGGCTACATCATGGTAAAGTTAAATGAATTTAGAATTTGTTGATGGGCTAGAATTAAAAGATAGCTATTTCAATGTCAAAGTAGGGGAAGGTATCCAACAAAGGGTATCTCAGATCTGTTATTAACCTATGATTTTTAAAGCTTATATCAATTACTTACATAACCACATAGATAACACAATTAACAGAGTTGTAGGTAATACAAAGCTAAGAGGAATAGTAAACATATTAGATGATAGATACCATATCCAAAATTAAGTTGATGCTGGGCCAAAAATAACATGACAAAATTTAATGAGTATAAAAGGTAAGTTCTTCATTGTGTGTCTAAAAAAATCAGTATCACAAATGCAACATAGGGGAAACAAGATTCAGTAGCAGTTTTCCTTAAAAAAATAAGGTCCAGAAGATTGGTTTACTGAATATTCAATATAAGTAAAGAGGGTTAGATGGAAGCCAAAGCAGATAATGAAGTCTTGGACTACACTAAAAAGGGGGAAAGACAACTTAAATGTCCTCTGCCCTGGTCAGATCCCTTCTGAAGCATTGTGGTTAGTTCTGGGAACCAGCTTTTTGGAAGGATACTGATGTGCTGGGGAGAGTGCAGAGGATAACAAAGAGAATAAAGAGTTCATGTTTTATGAGGATCAGTTGAAAGAACTAGGAATGTTTAGCTTGAGGAAGAAAAAATGAAAAGGAGACGTATTAACTCTCTTTAAGTATTTTCAAGGCTGTCAAAGGAGAAGGTCCACTTCTTTGTACCAGAAGGCAGAGCAAGAAGCAATGATCAGAAGTTAAAGAAGTGATTTAGGTTTGTGGTAAGGAAAAGCAACATCCAAAATTATGACCACACACACACACACTCACACACACATACTGAACAATTAGATCTATCCCAAAATTGAATGGACTGCTTCTAAAAGGAGTGAGAATCCTCTCACTGAAGATCTTTAAGCAAAAAGTAGATGATGGCTTACTGTGTTTGCAGTGGAAAAGATATTTGATCAGGTACAGAAAGGAGTCATTGGTGATTGAGGTCCCTTCCAACTCTTATTTTTTATAATTCTGTGACCAGCCCAAATGGTCCTCATTGTCATATGGTCATGTGAATCTGTGGACTTCAGTTCTTAAACAGATATCACACAGATTATCATCTGATTTTGGTCTCAGAGTAATGATCTTCTACACCAGTGGTGTCAATCTCAAATGGAAAGGTGGACTCTAAGCCAGACATAATGATCCCCGCAGGCTACATACTGACAGTTTTGAAATAAAATGTAATTTATCTTTTATTGTATTTCTACTTATTTTGTTAACTATTTTTCAATTACATTTTAATCTCTGCACTTATACTGCAATCTGCCAACAGGAGTGTTTTTGACACCTCTCCTCTACATCTTGATTCTTTTGGCCATAGGGTGAAGTTTTGGGGCTCTTTCTCAAAACAATTTTCCTTAATGAATAAAATCAAATTAAAAGTCTTATAAAATAAATAAATTATATTTAAATAGCTATCTGTGACTATATATTTGTATAACAGACCCCCTGGTTAAGAACCCCCACGACTAGATCATATTTTTAACACTTAGATGAGAAATTCATGACATAACTTCCATGAGATTGATTGAAAACCTCTACATAGTTTTCCTTTGAAAATCACTTGACTAGGCATAGAGAATTAATTATAGGTCACTATATAAACCACAATGAATTACCTGAGAGGGCAAATTGCTTAGGACTTGTTAACACTATCCCTATCTTCCAAGCATTTGTTTATTTATCTGTATACTCATCTTTAAATAGCATAAGTATACCCACTTGTATCACCAACAACTAAGGATTTGGGCATAAGCTGTATACCCAAAAGAGAATATATGGACCTTGGGGAAAGGGGAATTTTTCATTTTGTCTTTATATTCAGAATATTAGTACAGTACTCTGTTTATAGTAGACATTTAATAAATTTTCCTTGGTTTGGAGAGGTAGTGATTTCTACTTAGCTCTCTCTTCATAGTCTCTAAGTACTTCTTGAGGGAGGGAGAGATGAAAAATGATAAGCTGGTATTTGGTGACCCCTAACAAGAGGTACTGGGGCAGCTATTTGTCAATGTGATAACTGTCTTAGAGAGCTCTGTTACCTTTGCAAGGCATACTTCTAGGACATAACAGAAAACATCTTAAGATTATCAAACTGGAAGATTACTATTCACTTTTGGTGATTCATGTAACATTGGCAGAAATCAAGAAATCATTACTATGGATTTGGAAGTGTTGTACAAGAAATGGAAGATTTTAGGAGAATTGATGGCATCTTCAACTTTCAATCAATAACAGACTTGAATAGCACAAAGAAACAATCTCTAAAGCAAAAAAAAGGAAGACTTTGTAAGAGAACAGTGGGTAAAGAAGAAGACTAAAAGTTGATCACCTTTCTAAATCATTGTTCACTTCATAAGTTGCATAGAAATTGGATTTAGATTACCATAACATAATATGGAGAAATGGAAGGATATAGACCAGGTATGTGGTATACACAAAAATGATTAATAAGAGTACTGTTCTAGTGTGTTGCAAAACTAATAAGAGGGTGCTTACACTGAAAAGAAAGTAGGAAAAAAATCCCTAAGTATATCTTGGTATAATCTCTACTCAATAGAGACTGGCTTCATTGTAGGAAAAAAGAGTAGTAGAGATACACAGAAAACAACAGGGGGCAAAATCCAAGAAAGGAGGGGAAAAAACAAAACAAAACAACCTTGGCCTCAGATTTCCATATAGAAATATAAAAAGTATGTCTAACCAGACAACTAAAGTAGATATACTAATTCAAAGAGGCGAATTGGACCTCCACAATAAATATGGTTCCATGACATTAACAGAATTTTTTAAAGGGATTGGGTAGCATTGGAAGTATATATTGAGAAGATACACTAAGATATACTTATTATATGTGCCCTAATTATATGGTAGAAATGTCTTGTCACTGTTCTTTTTTTGTACCTATGTTATTAGATACCTTTGCTTTGAGTTAAAAGTGTCCTCTGAGTGATTAGGTAAACAAATAGAAGTATTACTGCAAGTCATGGTCTTAATGGAAGTGAACTAAGAGAATATCTTAAACTTGAGAAAGTCTTGTCTGGGAAATTAATTTTATTAGTTAGGGGACACCTCCAAGTATTAGAAATGAAATTTGAAAGACAAAATAAATGAACAATTCTCATAAAGGAAAAAGGGTAGATTGGTGGTATGGTCTTTAGAGTACTGGGCTTGGACTCAGGAAGATTCTTCTTTATGAGTTTGTATCCAGCCTTAGACACTTATTATTGGTTGTGTGACCCTGGGATGTCATTTAACCCTGCTTGTCTTGGTTTCCTCACCTGTAAAATGAACTGGAGAATGAAATAGCAAATCACTTCAGTATCTTTGCCAAGAACATCTCAATGGGATCACAAAGAATCAGACAAGACTGAAACAACTGAACGACAACAAAGAGATAAAAGGTACAAATTGTCCAAAGAAACCAATGCAGATAGAGGGGAATTAGCAAACATTTTTATTAAAGGTATCTACAGAATATTGAAGCAAGGGAAAATAGTAGAAAACTGATATGAGTGTGACATGGTAATGTAAGAAGAGTTGACAGGAGTTCTAAAATTCAGGATAAGCAGAGACTGAAGAGAAAGGCTAACGGTAAAAAAGATTTTGGCTTTTTGTTAGCTATATGGGGGGGAGCAAAGTAAAGAAAGGATAGGATGATTACATTGGCAAGATGACATAATGTTAATATATGACCAAGAGAAGAAAGAGCTGTTCAACTCATTTTATTTCTGTTCTTTTTTTTTTGTGCAAAAGAGAATGCACATGAATTAGAAAGGGAAAAAAAGATGGTTTGTATAGAGCTGATACCCAAGATAAGGAAAGATATAGTAATAACAAACTTACTTGACCATGATAAATTCAGGATGTCAAGTCCAAATGTAATTCAACCTAGAGTCCAGAAAAATGTATGGTCAAATGATTCTATGTGATTGTTGCTTCATCATTGGTGAACTTTGAAAAATCAGTGTGAATGGGAAAAGATTGTTCAGTATTTTCCCCCTATTTTTCAAAAAGAGGTAAGAGAATGTAGAATGTAAATTATAGGCTAGTAAACATGACCTGTATAAAAAGCAAAATTCTAGCACAATTATATTAAATACATGGGAATAGAGACTATGCCTTTGATTTCTTTCACTGGAATAGGGAACTCTGATGAAGAAACCCAGGTTCAGAGAACTTTCTGTTGTCTCAGTCACCTAGAGACCTTATCTAGTAGGCTAAATGACTTGTGGAGGGTCACAAAGCCAGTATGTGCTGGAAACCAGACTTGAACCTAGGTCTTCCTAGTGGGTTTTCTATCCATTACTTAACACTGCCTCTCTTGTGGGCAAGATATTTGTGCAATTTTGTGGATTCAGAAATTATTGACTGTCTAGGATATAAAAGTATTCATTAATGTTTCCATGTCAGCTTAGAAGGAGGTCTCTAATGGAAATCCCCAGGAATCTCTACTTGACTTCATGGTATTTAACATTTTTTATCAATCAGGCTCAGCAGGACTGCTATCTTCAAGTACTAGCTATTATTATTATTCAAGTGCATGAAGAGTTTTTACTTTGGAACTGAATGGGACTTTACTTGGACCCCAGGGCAAAACTAGGAGCTAGGGGAGGGAGCTACATTGAAGCAAAGTAACCTTGATAACTGGGAAAACCTTCCTAGCAATGGAGTTATCCAAAAATGGCAGGATCGACCTTAGAAAGGAGATGCCATTCCACGAATGGGAGTCCTCAAGCAATAACTGGATAACCACCCATGTAGTTCAGGTAAGAAGGGGTTAGCCTAAAAAAACTTCTGAGGCCCTTTCTATTATTTAGATTCAATGATTCTTTGGGCTATCACAGGACTAGTAGGTGAGATTTGCAAGAATGTTTTTAGAGATGAAAGTTCACAGCTGGAGACTTTTAAAATCAGGTTGTTCTATATGTCTTTCATTTTAATGAAGCACCTTCTTTCCTAAAGACTTACTAATCACTATCTACTTAGGCTGTTACCAATTAAGATCAGTGGTGTGTTAGGGGTTTTCCCCATGATTTATAGAATGCAAGCACTTCATAAATCAGGCAGTGCTCTTTATCCACCTGCTTCTTCCTAAACACTGAAAATGGGTAATCAACAGCATGGTTACTTGTCAGTATTGAATATAAATCAAAAGATCACTTATTAATTTTCTTCTTGATGAAATGATGTTCTTGCTTGCCTTTTTAAGGTCCCATGTTTCCAGAGTGACAACTAATAGGACTTCTGCTCAAGGTCTAATAAGGCATAATCTCAACACAGTTGTAAAAGGGGATGCATGAATTCTGTTTTCTGGTCCCAAAGCATTAGATGTTCTCTATATTTTGGATTGGCTTACTGCATTTTTAAAAATAAAGAGTTAGAGTATAAAATTATAAGTGTGAGTCTCAGTTACTCATTAATATACCCACAATACCAAGTAAAGGCCATATGCTATTTTTTAGCTAAGTCAATGACTATTTGAGTGAATATTACATACTTAACATCAAAATGGCTTCTTGAAGGAGTTCAAAGAATGAAAAACAATTCCTAGGACATAACAAAAATATTGTTACTAACTGTGGGGATTCATATAGGTAGGTTGGGACTAGATATATCATGGAATGACTTGCATCCTAGGCTAAGAAATATGGACTTTATCCTCTAGGCAAGAGGTATCCAACTTGTAAAATGAGGTCAGAAAAAAAAATTCTCAGCAAAATATATACAAATGTAAGACAACATAGATGATAGTAATTTGTAGTTTTCTAAGTCAACATGTGGCTTGCAAGGGAATACTGTTCTAGGCTATGTATAACATTTAAAAAATTATTTATTTCATTCTGAACTTAAGAAATAAAACAAACATTTTCATAACAGAATAGAAGAAAAGACGACTATTCATGGAACTTAAAATCTACTATGTACTTCTTGCTGTTCCTTTTAAATTTAGAATAAAGTTATAACATAATTTTCTTTTTTTTTTCTTCCTCTAATTCAAGGGTGGGGAACCTGCTAGTCACATGTGACCTTCTACATCCTTGGGTTAGGCCTTTTGACTGAGCCCAAATTTTACAGAACAAATCTTTTTATTAAGGGAATTTGTTCTGTGAAGTTTGGATTCAGTCAAAGAGCTGCACTTGAGGACCTAGAGAGGCACATGAGGCCCTGAGGCCTCTGGTTCCCCACTCCTGTTCTAGTCATTCAAAGTTGTTTTTAAAACAATATTGTTGTTACTGTAGAAAATATTCTCTGGG
The DNA here is from genome assembly GCF_028583685.1 of Petaurus breviceps papuanus. Taxonomy (NCBI): domain Eukaryota; kingdom Metazoa; phylum Chordata; class Mammalia; order Diprotodontia; family Petauridae; genus Petaurus; species Petaurus breviceps. The sequence goes on along the minus strand of NW_027186296.1, from coordinate 62,876,892 downwards.
TTCTGTTCTTCTCTTTTCGCTCTTCATTATTTCCTGAAAGTCTGCCTATGTTTTTCTAAGATCATTTAGATCATCATGTCTATAGAAGAATAATACTCCATCACAATCATACACTACAATTTCTTCAGCCATGCTCAAATGACCCATTTGCAGGGCACCCCTGTAATTTCCAATTCTTTGCCACCACAGAGATACATTTAAAATATTTAGTGAATTTGGGGTAGATGACTTGACAGGGTTACAAATATTTTAGAAATATTAACCTATTCCTTCTGTTAAATGGACTGGATAAAGGGAATAATCAAGAGTGAATAAGTGGCTAAAATAATCCAGGAAAAATTAGGTGAGTTCCCATTAGGGTGATAGAAGTAAGAATAGAAAGAAGTGGATGAAAAGGGGGAAAACTACAAAGCAAAAATCATTTTTTTACACTACTAACAAAAATCACAAGAAATTATAGTAAGATAAAGTTCATTAAATTAATTGCAAAGTACATATAATACTTCAAAATTAATTTACCAGAGCATATGCCAAATATATACACAAATACCATTAAACATGTTATAGAAATTAAGGAAGGCAAATAATTAGTGAGATGTTTAGTGTTCATGGTTTAGTCATGCCAATATAATAAAAAATAATGACACTGCCTAAATTAATTTACAGAATTAGTGCTATGCCAATCAAACTGCCAGGGTAATACTTTATCTAACTAGTGGGAAATAATAATAAAATTCAATTAGAGAAATAAAAAGGGCTCAAGGAAATAGAGAAAAATTAGGAATAAAGGTCACACATTATCAGATCTCAAGCTGATAAAAAGCAATCATTAAAATCATTCCATAGTAGTTTTAAAAATATTTATAATTCAATAAGTGGAACTAATTTAGTACATAAACAAAAATGAGAAATAATTGAACCTCTTAGATAAGCCCAAGAATACGAATTGGGTGGTGAGGGGAAGCAATTTGACAAAAAAAAAACTACTTAGGGATACTGGAAAGAAGTTTGGTAGAAATCAGGTCTAGATTTTAAGTTTAACATGTATACTACATTAAGTTCCAAATGAAGGTTTAACCAGATTTCTTTTTAAAAGTCATTAAAAGAGATACCTTCAAAAAGAGTGTTAGGTGGGGAATCTTTTTTTTTTGGGGGGGGGGAGAAGCAATCTGGGTTAAATTCTTGCCCAGAGTCATACAGGTGTGGGGTATATGAGGTCTGGTTTGAACTCAGGTCCTCCTGACTCCAGGGCTGGGGCTCTATCCCCTATACCACCTAGCTGCCTCAAGGAGGGAAATTCATAATCAAATAGAAGAAAGACAAAATAGATAATTTTGTATTTTTTTAAAAAACAGTAAATAAGCAAAAAGTTATATATTTTACAAAAGCCACTAATAAAAAGTAAATTTGTAAAAATATTTGTTATATTTCTGAAAATAAGAGAAGTGAAATTTTTAAAAAAGACCCTTCTAAGGCTTTATCTAGTAAATTGTTAAAGAGATAAAAGGTGGAAATTGTCTACACTGAGGAAACTGTGGTATATTAAATATATTGGGAGAGCTATAAATTGGTTCAACTATTCTAGAAAATAGCTGGGGATTATGTGACATAATTGATTAAATTCTTCATATCCATTGGCCTTAATAATAGGCACATTGTACTAAGGAGATAAAAGACATAAAGAAAAATAAAAAATGGTTCAATATATTAATAGCAGTCCTTTTTATGGTAGCAACAAACTGTGAAGTACATATTCCATGACTAGGGGATGGCTGAACAAACTGTGGTATATCAAGGTAATGGAATACTATTGTGCAATAAGAAATAGCAGATATTAAAATTTAGAAAAAAAAACATTTGTATGAACTGATGCATTAAATATGAAGAACCAAAAGAATGATATACACTATGACTACAATAATGTATTTTTTAATTGAAGGAGAACTTACCTCTGAATAACCATGATAGCCAGTCTAGATCCAAGAGAACAAATATTAAAATCTATTTCTGGGGTAGAGTATCATGGTTATTGACAGTAAACAAGTATTTATATGTGCAGCGCTGTGCTAAAAGCTTTGAATATAAAGAAATGCAGGAAATAATCCTTGATCTCAAGGAGCTCTGAGTTTAATGACAGAGATAAAATGGAAATAAATATGTGTATAAGGTAAACTAAAGACAATCTAAAAGAGAAAATATTAAAATTAAGAAGAAATGAGAAAGGGCAGAAAACCATACATTGTCATATGTTGTCACTCTTATTTATTGTTTTAGATTAACTTATATTCTTTATTCCAACAAAGAATTTAATTCTGGAAGATGGAGGAGAAGGATATACAGAAATGTAAAAACAATAACAAACAATAGAATGGAATTTTTTCAATGTATTATGAAAGAAAAATCATAGGATCCTAGATCTAAAGGTACAAAACCTTTAATCAATTAATTTGATAATTAATCAATCAATAAACATCTATTAAGTGCCTACTATGTGTCAGACACTGGTCTAAGCTTAGCACTGGGGATACAAAAAGAGGCAAAGGATAATCCCTGTCCTCAAGGAGTCTATAATATAACGTGAATAGTAAAACACAAACAAATATATAGACAGTAAACTATATAAAGTGTAAATGGGAAATAATTTAGAGAGGGAAGGCACAAGAATTAAGAGGCAGGAAGGGGACCTATTTATTCAAAAGAAAATTTTTACCTAAGCCTTCATTTTGAAGCTAAGAAAATTTACTTCCAGATATATAATTATTAATTATATTAATTACCCACATTCAAACAGATAATAAGGATTAAAGGTAAGATTTAAAGTTTAAATCTTTGAGAACTCTTTAAAATCAATAGTTTTAAATCCTTGAACTCAATCCTCTGACCACAAGATCAGTGATATTTCCTCTGTGCCACAATAGGCTTTTTAACTGACTATAAATGGAGGAATGGGTAGCATAGGTGCTTTGGAAAATAGAGATTTCACAGAGGCTGAGAACATTCAAGTTAGATTTATCAGAGGGGTCAAAATAGAAAGATGGATCCACAAAATTCTTGAGTATAGGATGAACAGTTTTAAAATATAATTGGGAGGGGGCAAAGCCAAAATGGCAGCATAAAAGCAGGGAAACTCTGTGAGCTCCGCCCATAAATACCTCAAATACCTACAAAACCTGACTCTAAACAAACTTTAGAGCTACATAACCCAAAAAGTGATAGAGAGAAAAAAATCTCCTGCTTAAGACAGCCTGTCAGGCCTATAGAAAGGGTCCATCTCAGCATGCTGGGAGCCAAGGCCAGCCCTACATGAGCCTGAAGTTTTAGCCCCAGGGTAGCCCCAAACAGCAGTGGCTGGAGCAAACTTCAGGAGAGTGGATCAACACTAGCAGTGGTGGTTTCCAGAATTATCAACACATAAATGCCAAAGACAAAGTAAAAGGTCAGTGTGGAAATCTGTTGGAATTGGGGGGTGGGGGTGTGGAGGAGTACAGTCCAGCCCCTGCACCCAGGGTGAGAAGTAGCAGAGGTGAGTTGGCTGCAGGCCATGCCCTGCGGCTGCTTCAGAGCTGCTGGCCTGCAGATTGTAGGAGAACCATGTGACAATTCAGAGGGTCATCCATCTTGATTTAACCTGTTTGGATCTGGATTGCTGTCTTGGGTGGAGGTCCAGGGGTGTGTGGCCAGTGGGACAGAGCTTTTGGGGGCTGCAGAGAGGGCACCCAACTAATAAATCCAAAAGGTGAAAAAACTCCAGTAATTTAGGACAAAGCTATCCTCTCTGGAAGCAGAGTTCTGTTGTGGCAAAAAGTTCAAAAGTCAAGTAATTGAGTGGCAACATGAGCAAGCAAAGGAAGCAAAGGAAGCACAGCAGTCAAACCTTAGTTCCTTTTGTGGGGACAAAAAGGATAAAGGCATGGAATGGGAGAAAGACAGTGAAGTCAGAATTCCTGCATCAAAAGCATCCAAGAAAAATATGAATTGGTTACAGGCCATGGAGGAGCTCAAGAAGGATTTTGAAAATCACAGAAGAGAAATGGAGGAAAAATTGGGAAGAGAAATGAAAATGATGCAAGAAAAACAAGAAAAGCAAGTCAACAGCCTGACTGAAGAAAATAACACCTTAAAAAATAGACTAACTCAAATGACAAAAAAGGCCCAAAAAGCCAATGAGGAGAAGAATACATTTAAAAAGTTGAATTTGCAAAATGGAAAAAGTATTTCAAAAACTCACTGAAGAGAATCATTTCTTCCAGATTAGATTGAAGCAAATGGAAGCTAATGACTTCATGAGAAATCAAGATACTATTAAACAGATCCCCAAAATTGAAAGAATAGAAGGCAACATGAAATATCTCATTGGAAAAACCATGGACCGGGAAAATAGATACAGGAAAGATAATTTTAAAATTATTGTACTATCTGAAAGACAGGATGAATAAAAGAACCTAGAAATCATCTTTCAAGAAATTATCCAAGAAAATTACCCTCATATTTTAGAACCAGAGGGCAAAATAGAAATTGAAAGAATTCACTGATCACCTCTTGAAAAAGATTACCAAAAGAAAACTCCTAGGAATATTATAGCCAGATTCCAGAGTTCCCAGATGAAGAAGGAAATATTACAAGCAGCCAAGAAGAAGCAATTTGAATATTATGGAAACACAATCAGGATAACACAAGATCTAGCAGCTTCTACACTAAGGGATCAATGGACTTGTAATATGATAATCTGGAGGTCAATGGAGCTAGAATTAAAAGCAAGAACCACCTACCCAGAAAAACTGAGTATCATGTTTCAGGTGAAAATATGATAATTCAATGAAATAGAGGACTTTCAAGCATTCCTTATGAAAAAAACAGTTGAACAGAAAATTTGACATTCAAATGCAAAAAGCAAGAGAAGCATGAGAACATAAACAGGGAGAAGAAATCATAGGGAACTTATCAAAGTTGGACTATTTACATTCCTACATGGAAAAACAATAATTGTAACTTATGAAAATTTTCTCAGTGTAGGGATAGTTGAAGGGAATATAAATGTGTGTGTGTATTATACATACATATATAAAGTATACATACATATATATGTCTATATAGGAGGGAATATGTGCATATAAATACATATGTGAGTGTGTATATATGTGTACAGGTATACATAGACAGAGGGCATGGGATCAACTGAATAGGAGAGGATGGTATTTAAAAAATAAAATTAAGAGGTGAGAGAGCAATATAATGAGAGGGGATAGGGAGAGACAGAATAGGGTAAATTATCTCATATAAAAGACAAGGTAAAACTGTTACAATGGAGGGGAAGCACAGGAAGGGAAAAGGGAATGGGTCAACCTTACTCTCATTGAATTTGTCTTGAGGAGGGAATAATATACACACTCAATTGGATATCTTACCCAACAGGAAAGTAGGCAGGAAGGGGATAAGAGGGGGGAATGATAGAAGGAAGGGCAAATTGGGGGGGGGGGGGGAGGGGGGGGGAAATAAGTTTTTTTTTTTTTTTTTTTTTTTTTAAAGCAATTGGGGTTAAGTAACTTGCTCAAGGTTACACGGCCAGTTATTTCTGGGTGTGGTGCTGAGTATCTTAGCCCGGATTTGATCAAGGTCATCCCGACACTGGAGCCAGTGCTCTTACTCGCTGAGCCACCTGGCCGCCCCTAAGCAATTGGGGTTAAGTAACTTGCTCAAGGTTACATGGCCAGGTGTTTCTGGGTGAGTGCTAAGTGTCTGAGCCCGGAATTCGATCTCCAGGTCTTCTCAACACTGGAGCCGGTGCTCTTACTCGCTGTGCTACCTGACTGCCCCGAGCATACAGTTTTAAAAAGGGTCAGGGTCAAAGTAGAAAATAGAACAAGTGGGGGAGCAGGATAGAATGGAGGGAAATATAGTCAGTCTTTCATAATATATCTAGTATGGAAATGTTTTGCCTAACTACACATGTACAACCTATATTGAATTGCTTATCTTCCCTGTTGATTAGGGAAGAAGGGAAAGAATCTGGAATTCAAAGTTGAAAATCAAATGTTTAAAAATTATTATTATTATTTACATGCAACTGGGAAATAATATATACTGGTACTGGGGTATGGAGATCCATCTTGCCCTACCAGAAAGTAAGAGGGGGAATGTGGGGCAATATAGCAGAGAGCAAATTGGGGGAGAGGATATATAGTGGGATTGCATTTTAGGGTTGTGGGTAGGAGAAAAAGGGGAGAAAATCTTTAACTCAATGTCTTATGGAAATAAATGTTGCAAACTAAAAATAAACATAAAAATTAAAAAATCTAATTGGGAAATGTTTAATAAAATAAATAATAACACAATGCAGCAAAAATAATATTAGTTTGTGGTTTTCCCTAGTTAATATGTGAACAACAGAACTTCACTCTAAAACACATATAAACTCCTCTACTTAGCGAACAAAACTCTTTATAATTGTGTCTCAAACTACAGTTTCAAATTTATTTCCCAATTCTCCCCTTAATAAACTCTATGATACAATTCAATTTTCTATCTTACTGTACCTCATGCATGAAACTCCAATTTCCATACCTAATACCTTTGTTCTAGCTGCCCTACATATCTACAATACCTTCTCACTTCATTTCAATTTCTTAGACTTACTAGGCACCTACAAGACAACTCAATGCTACATTATCTATGAAGTCTTCCCTAGTTCCCCCAGTTTCTGGTAACCTTCACTACAAACATCTTATATTTATGTTTCAAATACATGTGTGTGTGTTCTCTCACAGAATATAAGCTACTTAAAGGCATGAAACCCTTTTTGACATTGTATGAGCAGCACATAGTACAGTGCATGAAACAGAACAAGTGCTTAATAAATGTGTATATATTGATCGACTTGGATTAAAAAAAAGAAGAGGAAGAACAAGAACAAGAAGAATCAGAAGACCAAGAAGAATAGAACAAGAGCAAGAAGAACAAGAAGAAGAGGAAGAACAAGAAGGAGGAGGAGGAGGAAAAAGAAAAAGAAGAAGAAGGAAGAAGAAGAAGAAGAAGAAGAAGAAGAAGAAGAAGAAGAAGAAGAAGAAGAAGAAGAAGAAGAAGAAGAAAGAAGAAGAAGAAGAAGAAGAAGAAGAAAAAGAAAATAACCTCTTCAGTCTCAATTTCATTACCTATAAATCCACAATGATAGTAATGTTGGCAATATCAATCTCAAAGAGTTATTTTAAAGAACAGTGAAAACATGCATATACATTTCTTGGAAATTAAAAAAAATCATATATAAATATCAATTATCATTACTTTTTTAAGAAACAATAATCACTCTCATTGCCTAGCAGATGAAGTCCATATTTTTCATTCAAATCCCTCCAATATCTGACCCTATCTTTCAAAGCTTTCTCATTCTGTCTCCTCAGCTATGTCCTATGACACCCTCAATCAATTCTCATCTGAATTAGGTGAGATGTTCATTTTGAATCTTATTTTTATTATACTGCACTGATTGAGGCACACATCCCCAGAACTCTACTTCTTCAAACAGACAAGGAATTGAATGAAACTTTGCCATCATACAAGAAAGAAAACCCTGTTGAGAATGGGTCCAGACATCTCTGCAACCAGCCAATATCAACTGCTGACTATCTTCTACCAATAGGATGGGTAAGTCAAAGAGCTCTGGGAATAATAACAACATATTTCAGACTAACTCAGCTCTCCAGCTTGCTTAGTCATCATCCAAGGAAGCAACTCTTGTGGAGTCATAATCTTGTTAATTGTATCTCCAGGCTCCATAACCACTCCTTTTCCATAACAACAGTTCTGAAGACACAGAAAAGAAAGTTCTCAGCACTAAACTTCTTGCCACTATGAAAGTGCTCATCATCAGAAAATGGATGTGGTTTTATTAATGAATACAATGTTAAGAATTAATTACTATCTCTTTTGTTGCTTCATCCTAAGAGCTCTTTGTTCTATCTACACTGCAGTTAGACCAGCTTTTACATGTTGTTTCCACCTATTAGAATGTGAACTTGAGAGCATGCACTATTCTCCTTTTCTATTTGTATTCATGGTTCTTGCATACATTACTTAATAAATTATTTTTTTAAATTATAATTTGTTCTTAATATTTTTTTTGTTTTACATTTGGAGTTCTAAATTCTCTCCCTTCCATGCCCTTCACCATCCACTGAGAAGACAGACAATATGATGCCAATTACATGTATGAAATAATGCAAAATATATTTAAATATTAGCCATATTTCAAAAAACCAAGAAAAACAAAGTGAGAAAATTATACTTTAATTTGCATACAGAGTTAATCACTTCTCCCTCTAAAAGGGAACAGAACTTTTTTTCATCTTGAATCCTTTTGTAATTGTCTTGGATCATTGTCTTCATCAGAGTGGCAAAGTCTTTTAAATGGATCATCATTAAAACGTTGTTAGTGTACATAATGATCTTTGGCTGGTTCTTCTCAATTCACTTTGCATTAATTCTAGTAGATCTTGACATGCTTTTTCTGAAACTATCCCCCTTCATCATTTCTCATAGAGTGATTCTACTCCTTCACAACCACATGCCACCACTTGTCCAGCTATTCCCCAATTGATGAGCATCTATTCCACCAACAATTCTTTAGTATAGCTATTTTTTCCCTTATCCCCTGCTGCATTTGTAATTTTTTATAGGTATGAGGTGGTATCTCAGAGTTATTTTATTTGGCATTTTTCTAATCGACAGTGATTTAGAGTATTTTTTTTTTCATATGACTAGAAAGTTTTGATTTCTTCCCCTGAAAACTGTCTGTTTATATCCTTTGACCATTTATCAATTTGGAAATGGCTCTTATTTTCATATATTTTCTGTATTCAATATATAGTTGAGAAGTGAGGCCTTTAACAGAGAAACTTGCTGCAATTTTTTTAAGTTTTATTTCATTGTCTATGGTAACATTGAGCAAAATGCAGTTTCCCTGATGATCATTTTAGGTTTTTTTTTTGCTTTTGCTTTGTCTGACATCATGATTGCTACCCCTGCCTTTTTTACTTAAGCTGAAGCAAATTAGACTCTGCTCCAGCCCTTGATTTTAACTCTATATGTGTCTTTTGATTTCAAGTCTGTCCCTTATAAAAACCATATTATGGGGTCCTGCTTCTAATCCATTCTACAATCTACATCCATATTATAGGTGAGCTCAATCCACTAACATTCACGGTTATGATAACTTACTATGCATTTCTTTCCATTCCATTTTTTTCTGTTTCTTCTTCTCTCTCCTTTTAGTTTGTCCCAATGTAGTGGCTTTCTACGATCAAGTTCTTTTTTGTTATTGTTTGTTCATTTCCCATTCTATTTCTTTACTTTGAATTTTAAGTTAAAGTTGAGATGTGCCCACTTTTGGGTGAGTAGGAACTATTCCAAGCTTCAGCCTTTTTCATGTTACTTTTCTTCAGAGCCAGTTCTGGAGCTCTGCAAGTTTTTCATGCTTCCAAGGTATTGTGAGCCTGGGAGAAGTTATGGTCACTGTGCTCCTGGTCTTCACTCTGGTCTTTAGCAAGGAAGAGTCCCTGGTCTCCTGCAGACAAAAACACCAGTACTTTCTCTGCCTTGGAACTGAAACCAGAGTCCTTGCTCCCTTGTGACCAACACCCAGAGCTTCTCTCTGCCCTGGAACTGCAAACCAGAACTGTATATGGACAACAGAGTTACCAACCAGTGTCCACTGTCCTTAGTGCCAGGAAAGGGTCCCCTGCAATTTCTTCCTGACCAGTTGTGTGACCCCCTTATCCTCTCTGGTTGAGAGTTCCCAATGCTGCTGCTGCTGCTGCTGTGGCAGCTGTTGCTATTGGCATGTGTGTAGCATCCAAACAGGATTCCACTCCAGTGTCAGAAACTTCTTCTGCCAACTTCCTAAATTGTCTGAGGCTGGAAAAATGTCTTACCATGACCAAATTTGATTTGAGGTATTATATTAAAAGGTTTTTTTGGGGGGGTATTAAAATAGTTCATCTCTGTTGTTTCTAATCTTCCATCATACCTCCTCCACCCCAATAAGTGTTTTTTTTTTTAATCCATTCTTCTATTCATTCAAAGCAACATGTTTAAAAGCAATACCAATAGGGGCAGCAAGTTGGTGCAGTGAATAGAGCACCAGCCCTGGAGTCAGGTGAACCTAAATTCAAATGTGACCTCAGACACTTGACATACTTACTAGCTATGTGACCTTGGGCAAGTCACTTAACCTCGATTGCTTTGTCTTCCCCCCTCAAAAAAAGCAATACAAATAAACATTTATTAAGCAACTACTCTGTGCCATGCATTATGCTAAGTGTTGGGGATACAAAACAAGGCAAAAGACATTCCCTGATCTCAAGTTTACAATCTTTTGGGGAGGATAGAATGCAGGCAAATATAGCAAATAACAGAAGGAAAGCACTAGAATTAAGAAGGCTGGGGAGAGATGCTAACATTCTACTATTCACACAGTCTAGAATTCCTCCAATAAAGCTATAGAGTGTTTCCTTATATTCATCATCCTAGACTACCCTATCCTCCTCTCCAAACCAGGTTGTTTTCTTTATTGCTACCAAACTACCATAATCCTCATTTCTAGGCCTGTGATCTTGCTTTTGTCTTCAGATGGAATATTCTCCTCATTCAGCTCTTTTCATCTTAATTCTATTCATCTTCCAAGGGTAGCTTCAAATTCTATCTCTTATGCAAAGCTTCTTTGACTATTGAAAATTCCAGATATTGCTACTTTCCTGAAATTTCTATTGCTTATATCCTAAAGGCAATGTAATGTATAGCTCAGTCTTTCATAAGATTTTTTCAAATATTATCTCAAGCTAGATATTAATTGTAAAGCATGTAAAACAGTGTCTCTCACATAGTATATATAAATAATAAATACTAGCTTCTTACTACTTCCATTTTCTAATTGATTCATGTTTCCCCAAATAGTGAATTCCCTAAGGTAGGGTCTTTACCATATGTATTTTACTTTGTTTTAAGTTTCCCTTAATACATAGCATAGGAGAGTGACATCATAAATAGATATCTGACCTCAAAACAAGGGAAGTCCTCTCCCTCTTTCTGGCTAAGGATTTCACAAATTCTCCGTGCCTCTGGCAATGCTGTACATGCAGAACAGTTACTGATCCAATTTGTTAGCAAGGGTTACCTATGCAAAGAAAATCACAGTATCTTAGCTTACATTTTTCAGGAGACTAGGGAGTCTCCATTAAGCCCTGGTGAAACCATATCTAGAAGTCCTGTGGTTAGTTCCAGTTGGCTTATTTCAAGAAAGCTATTAAAAATGCTTGATAACTTGACTTCCAAAGAAAAGTGACCAGGATAGTAAAGAACCCCGAAATCATGTTATATGAGAATCAATTGAGAGGACTACAGGATGTTCAGCCTGAAGAAGAGAAAACTTAGGAGTGATGTGTCTTCACCAACTTGAAGCATTATTAATGTGAGAAAAAAAAATTGATTTGTTCTGCATAGTCCCAGAAGGCAGAACAAGGAATAATGGAAGTTACGAAGAGTAACTCTAGGCTTGATGTGAGGAAAAATTCCTAGTGACTAGAGCTATATTACATTAGGATGGACCTCCTAAGGAAGTAATGAATTTCTTTTTCTTATTAGTGATATGCAGGTAGAAGCTGGATGACCACTTTTGAGGGATGTTGCTAAAGGAAATTCCTATATATGAAGGCTTTCAATGACTTCTGAAATCTCTTTCAAATTTCAGTGTTTTTAGACTTTGATTATTTGCATTTATGAAGATGTGTATGTAATTCTAAAGGGAATTTTGAAAAAACAAAAAAACAGAAAGGCTTTGGCCTCAGAAATGAATAGTATGGAGTTATGAATGTTTAAATGGTTCAAGAAAAAGTTATTAAATTAAAGTAATAATTATACACCACTTAACAGAATCCATCAGTCTAGTATAGAAATATTTATACTTTTGGGAAATACTTTGGGGTTTATATCTGGAAAGGACCTTATAAATCATCTAGTCCATCTTCCCCATTTTGAAAACAAGCAACTTGGGATCCAACAAGGGGGAATGACTTACCCAAAGTCATATAGGTTATTAGTAGCAGAAGTAGTTTTCAAAGTCTGATCCACAAAGTCTCTAAATTCCACTAATAATATTAAGAGGCAACATTTATATACATTTATATATAGCCAGGTATTGTGCTAAACACTTTGTCAATATTCTTACAACAACCCTAAGAGGTAAGTGCTATTATTATATCTGTTTTTTAAGGAAACTAAAGCAAACAAAACTTAAGTGAAGTGTCTGACACTAGATTTGAAGTCATGCCTTCCTGACTCCAGGCCTAGGAATTCTCCCCACTGTGACATCTAGCAGCCCCATCATACAGTATTCTCTCTTCTATATCAATATTCTCTGATCTGTTCATTTGGAAATTATTTCACAGTAGGAAAAGAAGGAGATATGTATTTAGAAATGAATATTAAAAATAACAGCTATCAATTTTTCTTTTTTTACCACATAAACTATTTTGTTTTTTCATTTTTCAAATGCTTTATTAAATTCTGATTTACATCATTAATTTCCACCAGATTTTGAGTTACAAATTTTCTCCCCATTTATCCCCTGCATACCACCCCAAAATAGCAATCTCACAGGATATCCCCTTCTCCAATCCCTTCTCCCATATCTTCTCCATTACCCCCTTTGACTTTTCCAGTAGGGCATGGTGGATCTCTATGCCCCAGTGCCTGTATATCTTCTTTCCCAATTACATGTAAAATAGTATTAATAATAGTGTGTGTGTACATTATATATATAAATTTTAAACATTTGATTTTAAAACTTTGAATTCCAGATTGATTTCCTTCCTCCCTTGTCACTCACCCTTACTGGGAAGATAAGCAGTTCAGTATAGATTGTACCTGTGTAGCTAATGCAAAACATTAACATAGAAGATATATTGTAAAAGACTTACCATACTTCCCTCCCTCCTATCTCAACACCCACTTGTTCTATTCTCTATTTTGATCCTGTCCATTTTCAAAAGTGAGGGCTTCCAACTTCCCTTGTCCCCAGCCTGCCCTCCCTTCTATCATGCCCCCTCTCATCACCTTGCCCCCTATTTTCCTGTAGAGTGAGATACTATATTTAGTGTTTATGGCATTCCTTCTGTAAGCGAAATTCAATAAGAATAAGGATAACTCATTCCCTTTTGCCTTCCTATTATTCCCCTCCATTGTAACCATTTTCCCTTGCTTCTTCTATATGAGATAGTTTACCCCATTCTGTCTCTCTCTATCTCCTCTCATTATATTCCTCTCTAAGCTCTTAATTTCACCTTTTAAGTATCATCCCTTCCTATTCAATTGGTCCTGTGCCCTCTATCTATGTATACCTGTAAACATATATACACACATTCACATATGTATTCATACACCGGTATACCCTCCAATATGTGTGTGTGTGTATTTCTATTCCCTTCAACTATTTTCATACTGAAAAAAGTTTCATCAGTTACAATTATCATTTTTCCATGTAGGCATGTTAATAGTTCAACTTTGATAAGTGGCTTATGATTTCTTTTCCCTTTTTACCTTCTCAAGCTTTTCTTGCTTCTTGTATCTGAATGTCAAATTTTCTATTCAACTCTAGTTTTTTCATTAAGAATGCTTGAAAGTCCTCCATTCCACTGAATGACCATATTTTCCCCTGAAACATGATAATCAGTTTTGCTGGGTAGGTGATTCTTGGTTTTAATCCCAGCTCATCTGCCCTCTGGAATATCATATTCCAGGCCCTTCAATCCCTCATTGTAGAAGCTACCAGATCCTGTGTTATCCTGATTTTGTTTCCACTATATTCAAATTATTTCTTCCTGGCTGCTAGTAATATTCTCTCCTTAATCTGGAAATTCCAGAACATGGCTATAATATTCCTAGGAGTTTTCTTTTTGGGATCTTTTTCAAGAGGGGATCGGTGGATTCTTTCGACCTCTATTTTGCCTTCTGGTTCTAAAATATCAGCACAATTTTCCTTGAGAATTTCTTGGATGATGATTTCTATGTTTTTTTCTTTGATCATGACTTTCAGGTATTCCAATAATTTTTAAATTATGTCTTTTGGATGTATTTTCCAGGTCAATGGTTTTTCCCATGAGATATTTCACCTTGCCTTCTAGTCTTTCATTTGTTTGGATCTGTTTAACATCACCTTGATTTCTCATAAAGTCACTAGCTTCCAGTTGCTCCATTCTAAATCTGAGGGAATGATTCTCCTCTTTGAGCTTTTGAGCTTCTTTTTCCATCTGGAAAATTCGGCTTTTTAAGGCATTCCTCTCCTCATTGCCTTTTTGAGCCTCTTTTGCCAATTGAATTAGTGTCTGATTTTAAGGTGTGATTTTCCTCTGTCAGGCTCTTGACTCTCATTTCATAATTTTGTTGCATTGTTCTCATTTTTCTTCCCAATTTTTCCTCCACTTCTCTTATCTGCTTCTTAAGGTCCTCTATTGCCTGTAACTAGCTAATACTTTCCTTTGAAGCTTTTGGTGCAGGTGTTCTGACTTCACTGTCTTCCTCCTGTTCCATGCTTTGCTCCTTTTGTCCCCAAAATAGGAGTCTAATGTTGGATTCTTCTGTTTGCTTTGTTTCCTTTGCCTGTTCATGTTGCTCCTCAGTCACTTGACCCCTGGGCTTTTTGTCACAGTAGTACTCTGTCACCAGACAGGGGAGCTTTTGTCACAAATGCCAGGGTTTTCTCAGCTGCCAGAGGTATTGGTTGGATAACCTCTCTGAAGCCTCCACATGCTCTGGCAAGCTTGTCTCACACCCCAGGATCTCCTCCCTAGACTGCAATCCAGATCCAAGCAGGTTAAAGAAATAGCTATTACCTGTCAGACTGGTCTCTTGGTCCCCCTGCACTCTGCATGCCAGGAGCTGAAGCTGCAAAGTAGTGCTGGCAGAGCCAAGGAATCTCAGTGGCTTCTCGCCCTGGGGTCAAAAGCCGCAACGCTCCCAACTACTAGTCCCAAAGTCCACACTGCCCTGACCTCTCACTTTGTCCTTCTCATCTATGTGTTGATAAATCTGGAAATGGCCACAGCTGCTGGTGATCTGGAGTCCCTCCAGCCGGGGCTAAAACCTTGGCATGGAGCTGGGCTTGGGTCCCAGAGCGGCTGTGCTGGTCATTTCCTGCCAGCCTGCTGGGCTCTCCTCAGTGGGACGTTAGCTTCTCTGTGTCATTTTGTGGGTTGCGCAGCTCCAAAATTTGTTCAGAGTCCCTTTTTACATGGATTTGGGAAGGTGGAAGCCAGATCCATGCTGGTAGTCCTGCTTCTACTCTGCCATCTTGACTCCACCCCTCTCAGTTTTTCAAAGTACTAAAAACAATGTAAATGATGAACCAGAATTTCTTGCCTTTCTTTTTTTCACTGATTTGGGTAAAGTTCCAGTGGGGGGAGGGGGGAGAAATCTTCTATTCAAATTCTATTATTATGATTCAAAGGAAACTTAGGGATCATCTAACATAATCCCCTAATTTTATACAAAAGAAC
The DNA here is from genome assembly GCF_028583685.1 of Petaurus breviceps papuanus. Taxonomy (NCBI): domain Eukaryota; kingdom Metazoa; phylum Chordata; class Mammalia; order Diprotodontia; family Petauridae; genus Petaurus; species Petaurus breviceps. The sequence continues at coordinate 62,861,353 of NW_027186296.1, read as the reverse complement.
CCTAGGAGGTTAAATGATTTGTGCATAGACATAAAATGAAATCTAGGGAAAGGCCTAGAGCATATTGAATGATGAATTGAGTTCATGTGAACTGAGTGATGACTAATGTATACTTTATAAGAGTAAGTTGTAAATAGCTCCACTCCCATTTTAAAAGCAGCTAGATGGCTCAGTGGATAGAATGTTGGACCTGGAGTCAAGAAGACTCCTTCCTGAGTTCAAATCCAGCCCCAGACACTTATTAGCTGTGTGAATCCTGTCACTTAACCCTTGGTTGCCTCTATTTACTCATTTGTAAAATGAATTAGCGGAGGAAATGGCAAGCCAGTCCAGTAACTTTGCAAAGATAACTCCAATTAGGGTAATGGAGGGTTGGACACAACTGGAAAATGACTAAAAACAACAAAAAACCAAACATTTTAAAAGCATGCAGCATCAGACTATGTGGGTGACTTAATAAAGTAAAGGAAAATAATTTTCACCTATTCCCTTTTCTTTTTTCTTGCCACACTTACTAAAGTGTGGATGGATGGATGACCCATGAAGTTTTCTGGGTGGGATCCCATTTATGGCAATTAATTTGTACCTGTCACTAAATGAAATGATTGAATAATCAATGTTGTTGAGTCATCCTTGGCTTCATTTCAGAGTGCTCAGAAACTAGGTCAGTGGGAACAATGAAGTGCAAATATATTACAGAGAAGAAGAAAGAAAACACCTCAGACCATTTTGGTGTCATATAACTAGAAAATCTGTTGGCTTCTAACTATGAGGGGACCAGGAGGGTGTCTTTTTTTAAGTATTTGTCAAAGTACTTTTAATGGTACAAGTGACCCAACCATACATCATAAAATGCAGGGGAAGCCAAAGTAAGGAAATAGTATAAATTTACATTTTCCAAATTAACTAGAAATAAGGGATTGGATGGAATCATAGAGTTATGGAGAAGATAATTTTTTTTTACATTATCCAAGTTCAGAGTCCCTTCATTTCACAGACTTTCCAAATGAAGTCTAAAGAGAATAGATTATTTGCCTAAGGTTATAAGAATGGTAGAATGGTAGAATCAAGAGGAGAACTGAGTTCTCCCAGACAGGCCCCCTTTTAATAAAACCATGTCAGTGATGTCTAAGGTCCTTTACAGATCAAAAATTCTGAACCTTAAAGGTTTACTATGCCCTATACAATTATTTTTAACATAGCATATTCTCCTTCTAGAACTTCTGACCTAAACTTGGAGAAAAAGGCATAGGTTGCCAAGTAAGATGCCAACTGTAGTAAATTTAGGAAAAAGCAGTGAGTTACGGGGAAGACACAATGTGATTATGAAATCAAAGCCAACATGAAAAATAAGAAAGAAATAGAGAGGGAAGGTGAAAGAAAAGGGGAGTGGAAAATCTGAAAACATTTTGCTTTGTAATATGGGACAACAGCCAGTTTCCCCTGGCCTGGAGCCAGGATCCATAGAAATCACCATATAGATCACGCAGCACAAAGCCCTAGTTGCATTGAACTAAAATACATTCAAGTCTAAGAATAAAAATGAAATGACTCCTTAACAATTCTAGGAACTGATAAAAACCTACCCTTCCTTAAAGGCTTAGGGTCATGAACTACCTTCTTCCTGAAGCTTTCCTTTACTACATTATCCACTACATTATCCAACATGAATATTCCCTTTCTCTGTATTCCTTAGTCTTTATTATTCCTAATATTCATTGGGAGATGTATGCTGCCTTGTATTATTAGCCAGTCATTTTATATACATGATCTTGTTTTTAGCACAATTATAAACTTTTCCAGTTTAGGTCGGGTCTATGCTTTACATTCATGTACATCCTTCATAGTTCTAGTCATATAATATGTACTCCATCAATGTTTATGGAATAGAACTGAATCAGATTTCCCTCCTTCCATTTGCACAATTTATTCTAAGTAATTTTCTGCCCTTTAAATATACCTTATTTTGCAAGTGTTGGGGGGATTAGAAAAGTAAGTAATATGACATAAAATTCTAGGGATGTGATTCTTCTAAAGGGCTCTGAAGGGCAGTATTCCATACATAAAAAAGAACTGGTCTTGTTCCTCTAATAAAACTACCAATGTCATTAGGAGTGACATTCTCTCCATTACAAACAGAATGAAATAAAAATGGTAAATCATGTTGATTAAAACTGCAACAAAATCAGAGTGACTATTTACTCTTCCTCTTCCCTATCTACTTTGTCATATCGCCTTTCCCCTCATACCTCTGCCTTTCCTACCTGACCTCCTCTCTTCTCCCTTCTTTTTCCATTTTTTTTTTGTAAATTAGAAATTTATAAAGAAGGAATTATCTGATCTCACAAAAAAAATAAACAAAGAAAGGAAATATCATTATATTGGACTATATCTCCTTCTCTTGTATGTATCTAAATATCCAGATGTTTGGGAGTTTGTAGGAGTCTTTCCTTCTCCAAATGAAATAGTCTCATTTCCTTCAACTTATTCTTATATGACCTGGTCTGAATGGCCTCTGAAAAACTGAGACCGGGAAAGAACTTAGTTTAAGAAGGTGAAGGTTTCTCACTGCATCTGGGGTCAATTCCAGTGTCTTAATCTATATCTTGCCCCTGGACGCAGATAACTCTGGAGAAGAGAGTGAGGCTGGTGACTTTGCACAGCCCTGCCTCATTTAAGTCCAATTCCCTTGCAAGTCAAGACCTCAACTTCCTGATGTGATCGGTCCTCTTCAAGAAGGAAGGACAAGCAACAACAACAAAAATATGATCTGGCTCTTCAACATTCTTGCTTCCTTCTTTTCTATTCAGTCTAGGTTTACCAATGTCCTTCTTCAATTATGATGCACACAATAGACTAATGCGGTCTAACCAGAACACAACATGGAGTAAGTTTCACCACTTTTAATATTTCCTGGGAGTTTTTCCCCTTTTAAGGAAGTCTTTCAAAATGTACCTCAAAATTACATTTACTTGCTTTTGGCTTCCCTATGATAGACTTAGAGTCTACTAAAACTCTCATTTCATTTTCAGCCGGATTTCCATATAGCTATGTCTCCCTCATCATATAATTGTGAAGATCATGATGTGAATGCAAGTGTAAGACTTTAAATTTGTCCTTAATGCATTTTTTATTCAATTAAACTTGAATTTATCAAGGTCTTTTTTTGCATCTTGACTCATCCAATTTGCTGTCTGTGTCTTGCAACTTTGTATCATCTGAAAATTTGATGAACACACTTTTTATGCTTTGAATAATAAAAATGATAGTGATAAAAATAGCTGACACTTATATAGTCCTTATTCTGTGCCAGGAACTATTCTAAACATTTTATAATTATTATCTCATTGGATTCTCACAAGAACCCAGGGTGTTAGGTGATATTATTATCCCTATTTTATAGATGAGGAAACTGAGGCAAACAAAGGTTAAATGACTTGCTCAGGGCACATAACATATGAGTCAGATTAGATTTAAACTTGAGTCTTCCCAAATCCAGATCTAGAACTCTATCTACTGTTCAATGTAGCAGACCTTAAATAATTGTTAAATATGTTAATAAACATTGTTAAAAAACAAAACATGTGTGCACATATTGTACTGCACAGCTGTGCATATGCACATATATGTGCATGCATATATGCATGTATATATGTGTGTGTATATGTGTACATGTATGTATATGTATATACATGGCAGATCTTTGGGCCACTACACTAGAGACCTACAGTTATGATGATATTGAAACATTATTTACTACTCCTTGAGTTTCAGGAACATCTCTTTTTAACACTACTTAGTTTATATTTCTTCCATAAGAATAATACTAAATATTTTATTAAGTGCGTTGCTAAAATTCTGGTAAACATGCTACAAAATCCCCTTGTTGTGCCAGTTTCCAAAAAAAGAAGTCAAATTCATTTGGTATGATCCATCCTAGACAAAGAAATCACTGGGACTCTTTCTATATTGTCTTTCCCAAAAATTCACCCCCTACCTAACTTGCCTATTACTTGAGAACACTGTCATTTTCCCTGTCACCCAGACTCACAACCTAAGTGTCATCCTTAATGCCTCACTCTCACTAACTCCCCACATCCAAATGCTTATGTAATGTCAGTTTATCATCATGACTTTAGCATACTCTGGGGCTAAGTGATTTGGCCAAGTTCATGCAACCAGTGACAAGTCACTAATTTAAACCTATCTTCTGACTCCAGATCCTGTGGTAGAGAGAAGCAAGACTTATGTTCAAATCTTGCTTCTGGCATTTCTTAGCTATGTAACCATGGGCAAGTCACTATCTAAGAAACAATTTCTTCATCTTTAAATGAGGATAATTACTACAATACCTACCTCACATTGCTGTTATGAGGCTCCAATGACACAATAGATATAAAAGTTATTTCCTAATTTTAAAGTGATATTTCAACTCTATTATGTATTTATTATATGATTTGCCATCATGTTAACATATGCTGAAACAGGGAATATTAATAATTACAACTACTTCTACTAATGATAATATTGTGTATATATACATATGTATGTGTGTATGTGTGTATGTGTGACACACACACACACACCTATAAACATAGCTACTTACTCCAAGGCTAGGTAGAACTATTGAAATAGTCTCTATCCATTGTAGTCCTTCCACAACAGCCTGTATAGTAATTTGCAACTTTATGATGTGATAAATAGAATTTCTTTGTTTTGATTTTTCATTTGCATATTTATTGAGATATGACGATCTTAATTAGTTCTGCTTTTTTTGTTTTGTTTGCTTTCTTGGATGAGAAAAGACAGCTTTCTGTAGTGCAAAATAATTCTGCATGCTAACAGGGTGAACAAAATGCAGCCTGTGGCATTCCTTGATATTGATGCTGCTTAAAACACAGTTATATGTATGTTTTTATTCATTTCTTCTCTCTTTAAAATTTGAGTCAATGCTAAAAAATTTGGGTGGCTGCCAGACATCATATGGCTATTATCTACTGAAGAAATGGAGAGGTAGCCTGATATAGTGAAAGAAAATTTTAGATTAAGCATTAGAGGGCCTAGGGTTCAGTCCTGGTTCCATTGTTTACAAACCTCATGATAATGGGCAAGTTACTCTGAACTTCTTTTTCCTCATCTGTTAAATGGAACTTATACATCTAGAACTAGAAGGAATTTTAGAGATCATCAAGTCCAAAGGAGTCAAACTCAAATAGAAATGGATTGCTGGGGCCCAATATTGATATACAAAATCGCAAATTAATATTATCTATGTTGTATATTACCTAATGTTATCTATGTTATATTTTCTTTTTATTTGTTAAGCATTCCCCAATTATTATTATTATTATTTAAAGCAATCGGGGTTAAGTAACTTGCTCAAGGTTACACGGCCAGTTATTTCTGGGTGTGGTGCTAAGTGTCTGAGCCTGGATTTGATCCCCAGGTCATCCTGACACTGGAGCCAGTGCTCTTACTCGCTGAGCCACCTGGCCACCCCCTCCCCCCCATTATATTTTAATCTAGTTCTAATACTCATAAATTTTGTGGGTGGCTTGGGCCCATAGGCCATGAGTTTGATACTTCTGATCTAGTCCAACATTTTCATTACAGTAGTAAGTGGCAAAGTCAGATTTCAATCTCAGGTCTTCTAACTACAAATTCAGTAGTCTTTCCAAAACCATATACCACATTTATTTAACTAATAGGTTGAAGTGATCAAATTAGATAGTGGATATAATGAAAGTATATTATGTACCTTATTCTGTGTATAATTAAAGGAGATGATGTATACGAAAGTGCTTTGTAAATTACAGTGTTAGGCAAATGTATGGGATTATTATGAGACAATTATAGTTTGTAATATTTAATGTATATATCAAACATTTCTAACTTTGACTACCTATCTCACATTTTTCCATTTTGGGGGATCAGGGAGAAAGATGAATTTTTTCCTCTAGTCAATGTTTTCTTCACCCCTCTTCTCCTAATGTCCTCTAAGTGACACTGCAAAGAGTTCCTAGTAATAACTTTGATTTTGACAGATGTAGCATAGCATTTCTCTGATTTATTCCCATATATGTTTTTTGATACTTTGCTTATTCAGTTCCGTGGCTTTATTAACATCTACTCATCTTCAATATTGGTATGGTTATACAATACAGAATGAGCTCAGAAGCTGATTTGAACTTGAACAGGCAAAGTACTTGCCTAGTATTAAAAAAAAAATTGATCATCTTCACCAAGAGACTTTAGCATATTTGCCGGGCATTTTTTCCAATTTCGACTTTCTTTAGAGTAATTTATTCAAATATAGAAATTATAAGGGCAGCTAGATGGCACAGTGGATAGAGCACTGGCCCTGGAGTCAGGAAGACATGAGTTCACATCCAGCCTGACACCAGTTGTGTGAACCTGGGCAAGTTACTTAACCTTGACTGCCCACTTCCCCACCACCAAAAATTCTATCTTTATGTTGTATGTTTCTTAAAACAGTGAAACCCAAGCAATTTTAAGTTACAAAGGTATATATATATATACACACATTTTGGTGAATGGCTATGTTTGGGAGATATTCTTTATAATACTGTAGACAAGATAGTTGGCATTCAAGGCTATTTATAATCTGATTTCTACCTGTTTCTCTCTATGAACTATACATTATATCATTTCTAAAAAAAATACTTTAAAGGGCATCTAGGTGGTACAGGACCCTGGACTTGTAATTAGGATTAATCTTCTTTGTGAGTTAAAATCCAGCCTCAGATACTTACTAGGTGTGTGACCATGGGCAAGTCACTTAACCCTGTTTGCCTCAGTGTCCTCATCAGTAAAATGAGCTGGAGAAGGAAATGGCAAACTACTCTAGGATCTTTGCCAAGAAAACTGGAAATGAGATCACAAAAAGTCAGAAATGACTGGACAAAAACTTTTTAAAGTAGTTTACTCACACAACATTTTGAGGGAGTAACTTTCCAGTATCATTCCCCTATTTCATTTGCCTGTGACCTTGAATTGAATTTTGGGGATAAGAATACTAAAGAATGGGCAGTCATAGATGTAGTCATCTGAATTGTTGGTGGGTATTTCTTATATGATAAAATCAAATATTTGTACCAGTGTTTTATTATTTATTGGTTAACTATACCTAGCGCTTACACCCACAAGATGCAGAAAAAGCACTTAACAATGTAAGGAGACATACATGAAATGAAAAATGATTGGCAATAGGGTTTTCCCAAAGGATTGTCAAAGTTTGAATCCCTGGGCTTCAGACACCATGTCTCATAATCATTTACTTTCCCTCAGACTGCTTTATATAAGTCATGCTAAAAGGCAATCATTCATTCAATAAAATATGTGTTGAAAAAGTGATTGGAGAGTTGCCATTCTTAACTCAAGGAAATTGTACTCACCACCCCTCAAGTCCTCTAGTACAGGTTCTCTATTACTTTCTTGGACCTGTGTAGCTGAATTATACCTATAGATCTTAAACTTTGATTTAGCCACTTAAAGATAAGAAGTGAGCATCTGTCACATGGTATTGAATGTAATAAATTCAACTACTTAAACTTTCATAACAACTCATGAGTATGAGGGTGGGAGGGCTTAGTAAATTTGTCATTAAAATATTTGTTTCAATAGAGGGATGGGAATATTAAAAACTTATCTGTAAGTCTGTTTAAAGAAAGTTGATTTTTTTGTTATCTCTAGAAACATGTTCCATAGTTCCACATTTCCAAGAATTTCTCAGGTTTCTAATTTTTCTTTTAAAAGTTTCTGTGGACTAAAGAGACTTTCAATGGGTGCTTTCTACATAAGAACAAAATCAATATTCTTCACCACCTGAGACCCCAGGGGATTCAAAGGAGTATAAAGAGAAATGGACTTTAATCTCAGCTGTGGAGGGATGACTTGGTGACTGTTACTTACAGAGGAAATAGATGAGACTGAGCCTGTTATGTTATGATGTTCCTCAAGGGAGGAAGGCCCACTGTAATTGAGTAATGATTGTGTGAATATTTTATTTAAATTTGATTATGTTAATGCCTCTCACGGACTAATGGACACAACTTTATCAAAAATAAAGTAGCACTAGAATAGAGGAATATAAGTTCCTTGAGGCCAGGCATGTTTCTTCCTTTTTTCCTCCTTTCCTATCTCTCCTTCCTTCCTTCCTTTCTCTTCCTTCCTTCCTTCCTTCCTTCCTTTCTTCCTTCCTTCCTTCCTTCCTTCCTTCCTTCCTTCCTTCCTTCCTTCCTTCCTTCCTATCAGCACAGTACCTGGTGTAGAAGAGGTAGGTGTTAATAAATACATGTTTACCAATTTAATTTGACTTGAATGAATGTCTGAAAATCATATCATAAGGCAATCTGCAAGTGATTCAAATATGCAATGAGTGTCTGCTCGTGTATGTCATTGTAAGTATTGAAAGAAAAAGGGAAGATGGTGAAAAATAGTGTTTCTTAGGAGAGTCAAATGAGCAGAGTAGGGAAATGAGAAGTGTACACATGTATTAATGTATAATTAATATATTATTATTTTATGTTAAATGTATAAATGGAAAAAAAGTTCTTGTTTTTTAAGAAGTTGAAAAGTTGAACAGGCACCTCTACTTTGTATGACGTAAGTATTAACAATAATATTATGATGAAAGCTTTAAAAAATACATAAATTGGAGGCGGCCAGGTAGCACAGTGAGTAAGAGCACCAGATCCAGTGTCAGGATGACCTGGGGATCAAATCCTGGCTCAGACACTTAGCACCCACCCAGAAACACCTGGCCGTGTAACCTTGAGCAAGTTACTTAACCCCAATCGCTTAGGGGCAGCTAGGTGGCTCAGAGAGTAAGAGCATGGGCCGGAGTGTTGGAATGACCTGGAGATCAATTCCGGGCCCAGATACTTAGCACCACACCTAGAAATAACTGGCCATGTAACCTTGAACAAGTTACTTAACCCCAATTGCTTAAAAAAATACAGAAATTTACTAATGAACAATGTGTTCGAATAATTGGATTGAGGATAACTGACCTGAATATATCTATTTTAATTGGAGGACAAATCTAAAACAATTCAATCAGTGAAGTATTAACTGAGGTAACCATCTTTGGACCCATAGGAGAGCTAAAGGAGACATTCTGATTGAGGTACCTAAGAAATTGAAAGGTTGAGAAGACAACTTCCAGCAGAGTAAGTATGATCCTGGATCGAAGACTGATTTTTTTAATCAACCAAGAATGTCACTAGTTTAGAAAAATTAATCTAACCTTATTTGGCCTGTTCACTTTAAAACACAGTTATAGGTTATGATACAATGAAATCTGAACATTGGGTACATAACCATCATCACACTGGTAATTGTCAGTCTTGTTAGGCTGATTTCTAGGGAGTCCATAATAAGGAATCAGTGAATAAGACAGCTGACTGACAGGGCTGTGATTATAAGCAGAAGACAACTTTAAAGTCACTGACCCTGAATTACTTTATAATTCGACTCCTGAGTACCTTTTTTCTGACCTTTGGAACATTATTTCCTTCAAACAATCTACAATCCAGTGAAATTGGTCCATGTATTGTCACTCAAACGTAATTTACCATCTCCTATCCGCATGACTAGAATGTCATTTCTTCTAACTACTGTCGATTAGAATTCCCAGATTTCTTATATCTTGGCTTAAGGACCATCATCTACATGGATATTTCTTGATCTCTTGCCCCAAATGCTATAGCTTCCTCTCCCAAATTACCTTGCATTTTCCCTTACATATCTGAAGTTGAATTGTCCTGGGCAGTATGTGCTAGGAGAAACCCTAAAAGCTTTCTCAGATTTCACATTCCAGGGCTGTGGTGAATAAGCATTTGGGCATTTGGAGGAAAACAAGATTCCTGATTTGTTCTTGTTATAGAGCCCCAGTGACACTTTGATAAAATGCATTAAAACCTTTTTTTTTTTTTGCTTTTTGGAGTGGGAGGGCAAGGCAATTGGGGTTAATTGACTTGCCCAAGGTCACACGCCTAGTAAGTGCTAAGTGATCTGAGGTCCTCCTGACTCCAGGGCCAGTACTCTATTCAATGTGCCACCTAACCACCCTCTACATTAAACTCTTAATAGTCCTTTGGTAGTCTTTACTCTGTGACAATAGCAGGGAACAGGGTGGTCATTCTCTTAAAAGGAGAGACAATATACATCTCCTTTGGGATTCAGTCCTCCAGAGGACATCATATATTTCCCAGAGATTTCCAGTAAATGATGGGGCAGGGCCTGACCCTTTTTTAACCCTAGGTTAAAACCCATAGTGATGATGAGGATATCCATCTCAGGAAACAAAATTATATTAGGTGATATTATACCTGGGATTTTCACAAATTTTTCTCCATTTATATTTTATTTTCTGAGTAGGTGACTTACCCTCAACTTTGAGGTGGACATGTCCAAGTTTAAAGGGGACTTTGTGAACACAAAAGATCTAGACATTTTAGTTGAATTGAATGAAGGTAACTGAATGCAAGGAGAGTTTATTCTTTGGAAAATACGACCAATGAGACTACAACCCTGGCCTGAATTACTAGAAGATAGGGATTTTAAGGAAGCAATTCACAGCCAGATAAAATGTAAGCTATCTAAATTATACTTTAGAACACTCCTTTATGTTCTGATGATGATGAAATATCATCATCCTAACAGATGGTAACAATAGCTATATGTTTAGTTCCTGGATACTCTTTTAGGAAGCTGTCCCAAGGACACCACGAGTCATTATGGAAGTGTGCATGACTACACATGTGAAACCTGTATTGAATTCCTTGCCTTTTTTTTGCCCTCAAAGGCCCTTTTATTTTATTTTTTTCTATTTGTTTTTTTCCATTTTTCTAATGCTTTATTAACTTCTGATTTACATCATTCATTTCCACCAGATTTTGAGTTACAAATTTTATCCCCGTTTTTCCCCTACCCACTGCCCCAAAATAGCAGTTCCACAGGATATCCCCTCCTCCAATCTGCTCTCTCCCATATTTTCTCCCATACCCCTTTTGACTTTTCCAGTAGAGCATGGTGGATCTATATGCCCCAGTGCCTGTATATCTAATTTTCCAATTATATATAAAATAGTATTAATAATAGTACATATATATATATGTATTTAAAGATTTGATTTTAAAACTTTGAGTTCCAGATTAATTACCTTCTTCCCTTGTCACAACCCTTACTGGGAAGATAAGCAGTTCAGTATAGGTTGTACATGGAGCTAATGCAAAACAATAACATAGTAGATATATTGTAAAAGACTGACTATATCTTCCTCCCCTCAATCTTACCTCCCACATGATCTATTCTCTACTTTGATCCTGTCCATTTACAAAAGTGGGTGCTTCCAAGCTCCTTCCCCCCAGCATGCCCTCCCTTCCATAACCCCCCTCTCATCCCCTTCCCCCCCTCCTCTCCTATGGGTGAGATATCCTATTTAATGTGTATTTCATTTCCTCCCCAAGCCAAATTCAATGAGAATAAGGTTGACCCATTCCCTTTTGTCTTCTTATTCTTCCCTCCATTGTAACCATTTTCCCTTGCCTCTTCTGTATGAGATAGTTTACCCCATTCTGTCTCTCTCCATCTTCTCTCATTATATTCCTCTCTCACCTCTTAATTTCACCTTTTCAGTATTATCCCTTCCTGCTAAATTGGTCCTGTGCCCTCTATCTATGTATACCTGTAAACATAAATACACACATTCACATATGTATTCAAATGCCCATATGCCCTCATATATATATATAAATCTATTCCCTTCAACTATTTTCATACTGAGAAAAGTTTCATCAGTAACAGTTATTGTTTTTCCATGTAGAGATGTTAATAGTTCAACTTTGATAAGTTCCTTATGATTTCTTTTCCCTGTTTACCTTCTCATGCTACTCTTGCTTCTTGTATCTGAATGTCAAATTTTTTATTCAACTCTGGTTTTTTCAGCAAGGATGCTTGAAAGTCCGCTATTCCACTGAATGGCCATATTTTCCCCTGAAACATATTGCTCAGTTTTTCTGGGTAGGTGATTCTTGGTTTTAATCCCAGCTCCTTTGACCTCCGGAATATCATATTCCAATTCCTTCAATCCCTCACTGTAGAAGCTGCCAGATCCTGGGTTATCCTGATTGTGTTTCCACAGTGGTCAAATTGTTTCTTCCTGGCTGCTTCTCATATTCTCTCCTTAATCTGGGAATTCTAGAACCTGGCTATAATATTCCTAGGAGTTTACTTTTTGGAATCTTTTTTCAGGAGGTGATGGGTGCATTCTTTCAACCTCTATTTGGCCCTCTGGTTCAAAACCTCGGGGCAGTTTTCTTTGAGAACTTCCTGGAGGATGATTTCTAGGTTCTTGCTTTGATCATGGCTTTCATGTAGTCCAATAATTTTTAAATGATCTCTCCTGGATCTATTTTCCAGGTCAGTGGTTTTTCCCTTGAGATATTTCACCTTGCCTTCTATTCTTTCATTTGTTTGCATCTGTTTAACAGCATCTTGATTTTTCATAAAGTCATTAGCTTCCATTGCTCCAGTCTAATTCTGAAGCAATGATTCTCCTCAGTGAGCTTTAGAGATTCTTTTTCCATCTGGCAAATTCGGCCTTTTAAGGCATTCTTCTCCTCATTGACTTTTTGAGCCTGTTTTGCCAATTGAGTTAGTCTATTTTTTAAGGTGTGATTTTCCTCAGTCAGGTTGTTGACTCTCATTTCATAATTTTCTTGCATCATTCTCATTTCTCTTCCCAATTTTTCCTCCACTTCTCTTATCTGCTTCTTAAGGTCCTCTATGGCCTGTAACCAGCTCATATTTTCCTTTGAAGCTTTTGGTGCAGGAGTTCTGACTTCACTGTCTTCCTCCTGTTTCATGCTTTGCTCCTTTTTGTCCCCCAAATAGGACTCTAATGTTGGAATCTTTTGTCTACGTTGTTTCATTTGCCTGGTCATGTCACCCCTCAGTCACTTGACTCCTGGGCTTTGTGCCACTGTAGGACTCTGCCACCAGACAGGGGTGCTTTTGTCCCAAATGCCAGGGTTTTATCAGCTGCAGGAGGTATTAGATGGGTGCCTTCTCTGAGGCCTCCACATACTCTGGCAAGCTGGACATACACCCCAGGAATTCCACCCTAGACTGCAATCCAGATCCAAGCAGGTCAATGCAAGAGCGATTACCCCTCAGATTGGTCTCTTTTTCACCCTACACACTGCAGGCCAGGAGCTAATGCCACGTGGAGCTGGCTGGCTCTGTGTGTGTCTCAGGGGCTTCTCGCACAAGGGGCAAAAGCTGATGCACTCCCACTTACTGGGTCCCAAAATCCAGACTGCACTGACCTCTCACTTTGTCCTTTGCATCTATGTGTTGATTATTCTGGAAAGGGCCACAGCTGCTGCTGATCTGGAGTCCCTCCTGCCAGTGGCTGGTCAGACCCAGCCTGGGGCTAAAACCTACATGCGGGCCTGGGCAGAGCTCCCAGAGTGCTGCACTGTGATTCCTGATGGCCTGCAAGGCTGTCCTCCGCGGGAGGTTAGCTTCTCTGTGTCGTTTTGTTGGTTCTGCAGCTCCAAAGTTTATTTAGAGTCCCCTTTTTACATTGATTGGGGAAGGTGGAAGCTGGAGCCTGGAGGAGGTCCTGCTTCTATTCTGCCATCTTGACTCTGCGCCCCGCCCCCCCACCCTTTGCCTTCTTAATGAGGATGGGTGGGGAGATAGGAAGAAAGAGAATTTGGAACTCAAAGTTTTAAAAATGAATGTTAAAAGTTGTTTTTACATGTAACTGAAAAACAAGATATGCAGGCATTGCAGTTTAGAAATTTATCTTGCCCTACAAGAAAATAGAAGGGAAGGGTATCAGGGAAGGAGGGGATGAGAGAAGGGATGGCAGATTGGGGGAAGGGGTAAGCAGAATGCATGCCATCTTGGGATGGGGACAGGGAGAGATGGGGAGTAAATCTGGAGATCGAAATCTTGTGGAAATAAATGTTGAAAACTAAAAACAAGTTAATAAAAACAAAAAAAAAATGACACCATGAGTCTCTCATGTCTGTTAACATTTCTTTTGTGTATAGGAAATAATACCTCTCCTATACATGATTTATATTATATACTGAGTACCTTTCTACTCTTTGTACATTTTAGAGAGACTTGGGCATGAAACAAAAATCTAAGCTTCAAATAATTTTGTCCCTGGAGTTTTGGGGAGAGGGTTTAATGAGTAAAGGAATTTAAAGAAAGAAAATTTAACCCCCACTTCCAATTTAAAGGCAATATACCTAAGAATGAATCCAGTTGAGAGTGGGATAGGTACAACTCCCAAAAACATTTGGGACAAGCAGTGGTTCTATAATATTAATTATATATCTTGTACCTACTCATATGTGAAAATATATCCTCATAGATTGCAGGTCCCTTCAGGAACAATTTCCTTATTTTGTCTTTGTATCCTTAGTGCCTAACATAGTAGCATCCCATGAATGCTTGATTGAGTAAAATAAATAAGAATTAAATATTTTGTATCACTTGTGCTCCTAATTTTTGGATTCATTTCATTTACTAATTTACTTAGTAATACTGGCATATAAATAAATAAATCATAAGTATTGTGTTCCTAATTTATGTAGCTTTGGTGCAAATTGTAGAGTGACCAGGTTAGAGTCTTAAATACCCATAAATCTAATATTATCTAGCAATTGTTGTCATAAAAACATAAAGGTCTTAACTAAGTTTATGAAAGCTTAGTTAGGAATCATGACAGAACTTCACCAAGAGTCATGAAAGCACAGGCTGATGTATCTTTTGAGAGCAAATAGTGCTGGGTGCCATCCCACAGAAAATGGACATTTAAACTTTGTGCTTCATAACCTTAGAGTTATCACCTAGCTCTCAAAAACAGTTTCAAAATCCTCTAGATTCAATTCTGATAACATATCTTTAATCCTTTTCCTGTCTAATCTCAGTATCATGAACTTAGTATTTGGCCTCATTAACTTTTTAGTACCTGAATGGGTTATTGACATTGCTTCCTAATAGGTCTTCAAGTTTCTATTATCAGTCACCCCTTCCTCTCCCCCCCCAATTCGATCCAGTCTTAAAATCATTGTTGCTTATGTGTGATTCTTTTTGACCCTATGCACCATAACATGCCAGACCCTTCTATCCCCACTGTCTTTCAAAAGTCTGTCCCAATTCACATTCATTGTTTCCATGACACTATCTATCTCATTCTCTGGTACCCTTTTTTCCTTTTCCTTTTTCTTTCCCAACATTGGGGTCTTTTCAAAGGACTTCTCTAATAACCATTAATATTTTTAGGCATAGATTTGTTCATATCATTCTTCTATGCAAAAATCTTCATTGATTCTCTATTCCTACACCTTTGTTTCAGATTCTGGGTCCTGATTTCACTCTTACCTTTTAAACTTTACCTCATGTGATTTCCTTCTATACACTCTAAGCTATAGCTAAACAAACCATGAGACTTCCTTGATTTTGCTCACACTACTCCCTAACCCTGGAATATCTCCTTTTTGTGACTTGTTGAGTTCCCATTTATTCTTCAAAATCCAACTAAAATGTAATTTCCTCCATGAACTTTTATTTTTAATTGATAGTGACTTGTTGACATTGACCTCGTATAATATGTTGTTTTGAAACTCACTAACTCATTTTATCATATAATATGTTCTATTATAGCAGGTTGTCTTTGTCTCTTATCCCACTACAAAAATGTAAGCTCTACAAGGACAGGGACTATATTCTATTAAAATGGTGTAACTCCCCAAACACATACACACATATCCATATACACACAAACAACCACACACACACACACACACACACACACAATAGTATATGGTTCTATATGCAGTGGGTGCCTAATAAAAATTATGAGAATATTTGATGAAGTATAAGGAAATGCCTTTATTGATGGCCAAAGCTGAAATCTAGCCAGTTATCTCAAATCATAAGGTCTATTGCTAATTTAACAAGAAGCAGCTATCCCAGGGCATCTCCTCTGATCAGTGCCCTTGATAGATGATGCTTCAGGCCAATCCAATGACTAATACATCTTGGGTGGCCAAAAGGTCAAAAATGAATTTATGCTTTTATTTCCTGTTCAGAAAATTGCTCATATCTACTGTTTGGCTTCCATAGCATATTCACACTAATCTTCCAAGAAAACTAAATTAAAATTCTCTGCATGTTGGGATATCTGTCCAAAGCCTTCTGGGTGTCCAGGCAGCCCCTACAAATGTGGCAAACAGAGATGCGGCTGCAGCCCAACGCCCTGGCAGTGAGCCCATGGTTGTTCCTGACAAACAGGAGAAAGGATGTTGCAAAACCTAATTAAGAGCTGCTTCAGGATTGTATTTGCCATGGCTAAGCAAGGCTCTCTCTCTCTCTCTCCCTCGTCTGAAAACAGTTTTCTGGAACATAAAGCCAAAGGAAAGGTGTAATTTATTGTGAGGATTGCGTATTAATTAGTTTTTCAGGAGTTCCCAGGGTAATTACAGCCTGCAACATTTGTAATTGATTTGGCCAGATTAAAAATGGATGCCTGGTACATCAGTTAAATTAGCAAGAGGCCAAGGAGGGCTGGGAGGAGAAAATGTCTCACCTATGAAATGGATGGACAAGTTAGAGTTAGCCAAGATCCAAGGCTGTACCATCTATGGGTAATAACTGGAGCCCAAAGGACGACACGAAATATGAAATACTGCAAACTCAGCATACAAAATTCAAAAGAATAAGGACTATGTAGGGCAGTGAAACTTCTCCTGAGCTGTGCTGATCTTTTAACAATTAGAAGATGGGTTCCCCAGACAGTTGTGAATTCTGATACTTAACTCAATTGACTTTCATTCTCTTAAGGCAAGTGAGATCACCATAATTGAAAATCAATAACAAGACAAGGGAGTCCTCTCCTGGCAGAAACTGGGGACATTGATATGTGGGACAAAGAAGCTACCCTTGCTAGAATTAATCTCCAGGACAATTGGCCATTACTCCAGGTGACTCTATTTTTATTTTTATTAATTTTTTTTTTCTTTTTGGCGACAGTTGGGGTTAAGTGACTTGCCCAAGGTGACACTGCTAATTTTTGTGTTAAGTGTTGATTTGAACTCAGGTCCTCCTGACTCCAGGGCTGGTGCTCCTTTTACTGCTCCACCTAGCCGCTCCAAACTCCAGGTGACTCTAAAGTGTATTCCTAAACCCCTGGTAGGTATAAGCTGAACCTACTCTTTCTGAGTCATCTGGATGACTCTATGGAACCTTAGAGTTCTGAGACTCAAAGAATCACAGTAACAACATTATGAAGACTGAGGATTCCAGTGCTTAGAAGCCTGCTTATATGGAAGAGGGCAGAATACAGAGGGATGAATAAGAAGGTCAGTGTGGAATTGTGGGATGAGCAAGAGCAGATGGAGGGACAAAATTTGAGGGATGAAAGCGAGTAAGTACAGAGCTTGGTCAAGATTCCCTTACTTCCAAACACAGCATATGAAAACACAGAAGATGCTTACACATGGAAGTAAAACTTCATTTTCACTCCTTAAGCTTGGATTGTAGAGAGCATGTAAGATACCAAACTGCATCTGTTTTATTTCTGGAAGGGTGGTCAATGAAACAGAATGAATAATATAACAGTCCCTTCACTTTAGAATTTATAAAAACGAAACAATTTATAAGCCAGGAATCAGCAAACTTTCTAGTTTTGTTTAATGACATCCATTAGTGAAACAAAGTAACACCCTGTGAGAAAAAGTGAGGGAGAGAAAAACTTGAAGAATAAAAGAGAAAGTGGGGACAAAAAGGACAAAATGAAAAGGATTCTCTACAGTGGCAAATCATTGAGCTATTACTTACAACTGTCTCATATTGTATTGAATGACATCAACTATATTAATAATAAGTCTCATTAAAATACTGTCTTAAAGTTTACAAAGAATTTACTTTTATTTTCTTATATGATACTGACAATGATATGTTGGGTTAATTTCTATAGGAATCATATCCCCATTTTACAAATGAAGATGCTAAAGTTCAGTGGTTGGGAGGGTGGAGTCAAGACGGCATAGTAGAAGCACGACCTCTCCTAGGCTCCGGCTTCCACCTTCCCCAATCCATGTAAAAAAGGGGACTCTAAACAAACTTTGGAGCTGCAGAACCCACAAAATGACACAGGGAAGCTAACCTCCCGCTGAGGACAGCCCAGCAGGCTGGCAGGAAACTGCCAGAGCAGAGCTCTGGGAGCACAGCCCAGCCCCAGCCAAGGCTTTAGCCCAAGGAGGGCTTGACCAGCCACCAGCAGGAGGGATTCCAAATCAGCAGCAGCTATGCCCCTTTCCAGAATTTTCAACACATAGATGTGGAGACAAAGTGAGATGACAGTGCAGTGTGGACTTTGGGACCGAGTAAGTGAGAGTGCATGGCTTTTGCCCCCAGGGCTAGAAGCCTCTGGAGGCCAGCATAGGCAGCCAGCTCCACTTGGCAGCTTCAGCTCCAGGCCTGCAGAGCATAGGGGTACCAAGCACCAGTCTGAGGGGTAATTGCTCTTGCTTTAACCTTTTTGGATCTGGATTGCAGTCTAGGGTGGAGGTCCTGAGGTGTGTGTCCAGGTTGCCAGAGAATGTGGAGACCTCAGAGAGGGCACCCATCTAATACCTCTGGCAGCTGAGACAACCCAGTGAATGTGACAAAAGCTCCCCTGTCTGATGGCAGAGTCCTACTGTGGCAAAAAGCCCAGGGGTCAAGTGACTGAGGGGCGACATGAACAGGCAAAGGAAACAAAGCAGACAGAAGATTTCAACATTAGAGTCCACTTTGGGGGACAAAAAGGAGCAAAGCATGAAACAGGAGGAAGACAGTGAAATAAGAACTCCTGTACCAAAAGCTTCAAAGGAAAATATGAGCTGGTTACAGGCCATAGAGGACCTTAAGAAGCAGATAAGAGAAGTGGTGGAAAAATTGGGAAGAGAAATGAGAACAATGCAAGAAAATTATGAAATTAGAGTCAACAGCCTCACTGAGGAAAATCATACCTTAAAAAGTCTACTAACTCAAATGGCAAAAGAGGCTCACAAAGGCAATGAGGAGAAGAATGCCTTAAAAAGCCAAATTTGCCAGATGGAAAAAGAATTTCAAAAGTTCGCTGAGGAGAATCATTGCTTCAGAATTAGATTGGAGAAAATGGTAGCTAATGACTTTATGAAAAATCAAGATGCTGTTAAACAGATGCAAACAAATGAAAAAATAGAAGGCAAGGAGAGATATCTCAAGAGAAAAACCACTGACTTGGAAAATAGATCCAGGAGAGAGAATTTAAAAATTATTGGACTACATGAAAGCCATGATCAAAGCAAGAACCTAGAAATCATCCTCCAGGAAGTTCTCAAAGAAAACTGCCTTGATGTTTTGAACCAGAGGGCAAAATAGAGGTTGAAAGAATCCACCCATCACCTCCTGAAAAAGATCCCAAAAAGAAAACTCCTAGGAATATTATAGCCAAGTTCCAGAATTCCCAGATTAAGGAAAGAATATTACAAGCAGCCAGGAAGACACAATTTGAATATTGTGGAAACACAATCAGGATAACCCAGGATTTGGCAGCTTCTACATTGAGGGATTGAAGGAATTGGAATATGATATTCCGGAGGTCAAAGGAGCTGGGATTAAAACCAAGAATCACCTACCCAGAAAAACTGAGTAATATGTTTCAGGGGAAAATATGGCTATTCAGCGGAATAGAGGACTTTCAAGCATCCTTGCTGAAAAAACCAGAGTTGAACAGAAAATTTGACATTCAGATACAAGAAGCAAGAGTAGCATGAGAAGGTAAACAGGGAAAAGAAATCATAAGGAACTTATCAAAGTTGAACTATTAACATTCCTACATGAAAAAAATATAATTGCAACTTATGAAACTTTTCTCAGTAGTTGAAGGGAATAGAAATACATTATATATATATATATATACATATATATATATATATATATATGAGGGTATATGGGCATATGAATACATATGTGAATGTGTGTGTATATATGTTTATAGATATACATAGATAGAGGGCCCAGGACCAATTTAACAGGAAGGGATGATAATTACAAGGTGAAATTAAGAGGTGAGAGTGGAACATAATGAGAAGAGATGGGGAGAGACAGAATGGGGTAAATTATCTCATACAGAAGAGGCAAGGGAAAACTCAATGGAGGGGAAGAACAGGAAGGCAAAAGGGAATGGGTCAACCTTATTCGCATTGAATTTGGCTTCAGGAGGGAATGAAATACACACTAAAAATGGTATCTCACCCTCTAGGAGAGTAGGGGGGGAAGGGGACAAGAGGAGGGATAATGCAAGGAAGGGCAGGCTGGGCAGGAGGGAAGTTGGAAACACCGACTTTTGAAAAGGGGCGAGATGGGGTGGCCAGGTAGCACAGCGAGTATGAGCACAGGCTCCAGTGTCTGGATGGCCTAGGGATCAAATCCAGGCTCAAACACTTAGCACCCACCCAGAAACACCTGACCATGTAACCTTGAGAAAGTTACTTAACCCAAAATGCTTTAAAAAAAAAAAAGAAAAGGGACAGGATCAAAGCAGAGAATATAACAAGTGGGAGGTGGGATAGGAGGGAGGGAAAAATAATCAGTCTTTTACAATATATCTACTATGTTATTGTTTTGCATTAGCTACACATGTACAACCTATACTGAACTGCTTATCTTCCCAGTAAGGGTGGGTTACAAGGGAGGAAGGTAATGAATCTGGAATTCAAAGTTTTAAAATAAAATATTCAAATATATATATGCATATATATACTATTATTAATACTATTTTAAATGTAATTGGGAAATAAGATATACAGGCACTGGGGCATAGAGACCCACTGGAAACGTCAAAAGGGGTATGGGAGAAAATATGGGAGAGAGCAGATTGGAGGAGGGGATATCCTGTGGGACTGCTATTTTGGGGCAGTGGGTAGGGGGAAAATGGGGAGAAAATTTGTAACTCAAAATCTGGTGGAAATGAATGATGTAAATCAGATGTTAATAAAGCATTTGAGAGAAAATAAACAAAAATAAAAATAAAAAAGATGAGGAGATTGTAATAAATGGCTTAAAAAGTCCTTTTCAGTTCTATTTTTGATACTATATGGCAAGCTTACATAAACTCCTCATAGTCTTCTTCTATCCTAAAGGTACCTAGGGAAAAAATCAGCAATTAACTAATAAAGTTTTTGGCAAATCCCATTTTTGTAACTAGTATGTAATATTTCTTATGAGATATACGGTTTTAATATGTTCTATCCTCAAAAAGTAACAACTGAGGCAAGATATGCACCCATGAAATAATAAGAGATCAATGAACTCTGAAACGACCTCATTAAGTAAAAACTTCATCAGGCATCCAGAGGAACCTAGTTATCTGGAATGAAATCTAAAGGATTTCAACCCATTAATAAAAAAAATATAAAGAAGAAATGTCTCACAAAATGCCCCCAGAAATACTATCCTAGCAATATTTGCAGAAAAACGTGAATTAAATTTGCATTAAGAGTATAGTTGAATTAAATAATTCGGCTGATTGTATTACTAGGAAATGACATTCGTATTTTATATCTTCTAGATCGAAGCAAACAATAATTTTATGCCTACATATGATAAAATTGCACTAATTAATTAGAATGAAGTTTGTTGTCATTGAAAATGTGATTTTTCCTCCAATCAAAGTTAAGTCACAATGTTGCTAACTTTGTCCTCCTTTTACTTAAACATATCACAGGAACCTGAAAATGTATCTCGAAAAGCAATAAAATATAACTAATGTTGTTATCTGCATATTTGTTATAGATATGTATAGTAATATGCAAACTTTAAAAATAAAATTTAGCTGGTGTTTGGGAGGACTCTGTATTTGTAGTGGAGAGGTAGTGTGGAGAGTGACACTTTTGTAACTTGTACTAGATCAAACATTAGGAAGTATGTACAAAATATTAAACACCAACCTTTACTTGTAGATTGGAAAGAACTATTTGATAAGCCAATATGGTCTTATAGCTGGATTTCCTCAAGTCTTTAAGTGAAACATGTCCAAATTTGTACAAAAATCAGAGGAAGTTGGTATATTAGAATAAGCACTGGAACTAAAAAAAAATCTGAAATCATTTTTAATATAGGAACAAATATGAATAAAACTGTCATGCTGTAATAAAACTAGTAATTCAAAAAAAATAATAAATTTTGGTGGTTAGCAGAATTTGAGTTGACTCCAAGTTCTTTCTACCACATTTCCATGGTAGAAAGGTCACCATTTTGGAGACAGAATATAAGTAAAGGTAACCTACAGAAGAAAAAAAAAGGGGGGAAGAGAAAAATGGAGAGATATAATTGACTTAATTGGGGTAAATTGTTACCAAGTAGGAAGAGGGATAAAAGAAGTAATATGGATTTTTAACAGAGAAAATATTTATCAAGGGTGACTAATGTCAGAAACAATGACCAGCCTCCAAAAAAAGTGTTAATGTGTAACAAAATGCTGGCTGTGATTCTATTTTCAGAGTTTTAGTGATATGAAGAAAGCCCTTGGGGTGGCTAATGTTACCATGTTTCCCTGATAATAAGACCTATCCCGAAAATAAGCCCTCCCCTTACTGTGTAAGACTCCTCTAAAATAAGCCCTCCCCCGAAAATAAGCGCTATTGAGATTGCTACTGTAGTGAAGGTGGTCCCCTGTGCTACACGCTACATTACGGTACCCTCTGTATGCACCGTCCACCCCCCCCTGTGAAACGCACGCCGCGCTCCAAGCTGCATCCAATCAGAGCTGCAGCAGTGAGCGCGTCATCCTGTTCTTTATTGAATTCATTATTGAATAAAGGTACATTTTTTTGTTCACATTTACCTGTTTATTAAAATTGCTGTCAATGTTCATTAAAATAAGCCCTCCCCTGAAAATAAGCCCTCTGGTGTTTTTCTATCCAAAAAAAATAATAAGACAGTGTTTTATTATCGGGGAAACACGGTAGTTGAATTGCTCTTTGACAACTAAGGTTCAAACGGAAACGATTCCTACTTGGTGATTATCTTCTACCTTAGGGAAGTCTACCCTTTTCAACTCATAACATTATTCCTCAACTCACTGTAACTATGGAGGCAAAATGTCGGGCATCTGGAGATGCCTTAATTTCTAAATATTCAGTCATAAAGAATGTTATAGTTATTTATATGGATATAATTTGAGGGTTCCAAAAGATTTTTAAGGATGGTTTCCCTATTCCAATATATTTAAATCACATTATCACATGTTCTGAGATTTGGAAGGGACTTCAGAGTTCATCTCTTCCAACACCTATATGAAATATGAATTGCTTCTTCATCATCTCTGACAAGTGATAATCTAGGTTCTACTTGAGGATCTTTAATTATAGATATTTTCCTTTCTACTAAGTCTTTTCCACTCTTAGATAACATTACTGATTAGGATATTGTTTTTCCCTTCTTATATAAAGTTAAAATCTTTCCACAAATTTCATTCAATGTTCCTCCTACTGGAGTCAAGTAATGAAAGTTTAGTCCTTCTGATAGAAATTGAAATGTTTTGTTCCCTTATGTCATCCATTGTTTTAGTACCATTCACCTTGAGTGGCAGTCTTATCCCCTGTATGTTCTTTCTCTTTACCTTAAAATAGACAAAAGAGCTCCTTTGTTGTTGTCCCAAGAGTTCATTAAAAAACTCAGTGTTCTTTTTTTTTCCATTTTACTTTTATATCCCTGAAGTAATTTTCACAGGACAATGCCATAATTATGGATTCATCTTCCACTACTTGATCTTCATCCAATATTCTATACATTTCTATTAAAAACTCCAATTCATTAGTGAGTTCCATGTGCACTCAAATTAATCTCTAAACATCATCTATTTTTCATTCTAATCAAAATCATCTGATTTTATGGGATAAGAAATTTATTCTTGAGACGCAGGCCCAGAAAGCATGGCGCGGCAGAAGCAGGCTCGGAAGGGGCCTGATCAACTCGGAGGGCAAGTGTTCCCACCAACCACAAGGTCCACTACCAGTCCTATCACCAAAGGGCTGGGACTGGAAAGAGCAAGGTAAGAAGCAAATACAGGGGCCCCTGTCCTGGACAGCAAACACTCCTGGGGCTACCACTTCATAGCCCAGAAATTTTTTTTTAAAGCCCCTTTCAGGACCTCCAAAGACTAGGATGACAGAGTAAACCCCACTTGCTTGAAACCCCCCGTCTGACCCTGAAAACATAGTAACTCTTGCCCCAGGGCAAAACCCTCTAAAGTAAAGGCTTCCTAGAGGAAGGAACCCTCTACAGTAAAGGCTTCCTTTCCCCAGGGCAAAACGCTCTACAGTAAAGGATCCTAGAGGAAGGGTGTGGGCTAGGACCCTGCCTCAAAATGGGTAGAAAGCAGACTACAAAGACAAAGACTCTAAAGTACTACTATCCTCAGAGGGAGGAACCAACCTCAGAGGGAGACAATGTGGACTCCACACCCAAAGCTGAAACTTCTACAGGAAATGGGTCCCAAGCACAGAAGGCTCTCCTAGATGAGATCAAAAGGAAATTTGAAAACAAAATGAGAGAGATAGAAGACAAAATGAATAATTCTCTCAAAACGAAAATAGCAGAATTAGAAAAACATTATAATGAGGAAAACATCTCTCTAAAAAGAAAAGTGTATGATATGGAAAAGGAGCTCCAAAAATTAACCAAGGAAAATGATTTGCTAAAAACCGGAATTAACCAAATGGAAACAAATAACTCTATGAGGAACCAAGAATTAGCCAAGGAAAACAACAAGAATGAAAAATTAGAAAAAGAGGTAAAATACCTCAAAGAAAAAATAACTGACCTGGAAAACAGATCCAGGAGAGATAATCTGAGAATCATAGGCCTACCAGAAAATTATGATGAAAATATGAGCCTGGACAACATTCTCCAAGAGCTTGTTAAGGAAAACTGCCCTAAGATACTAGAACCTGAGGGTAAAATAGAAATCGAGAGAATCCACCAGACACCTGCTGAAAGAGATCCCAAACTGAAAAGTCCTCAAAATGTTGTGGCCAAACTCCAGAACTACCAGATAAAAGAGAAAATACTTCAAGCGGCCAGAAAGAAACAATTCAACTATCGAGGGTCCACAGTGAGGATTGCACAGTATTTGGCAGCCTCTACACTGAAAGATCAGAGGCAGTGGAATACAATTTTCCAGAAGGCAAAAGAGCTCAGGTTACAACCAAGGATCACATACCCAGCAAGACTGAGCATATTCTTCCAGGCAAAGAGATGGTCATTCAATGATACAACAGAGTTCCAGACCTTCTTGATAAAAAAGCCAGAATTCAATGGAAAATTTAACCTCCAATTACGAGATGCAACAGTGACTTAGGTAAACAAGGAGAACACACACACACACACACTGCTATTTGATAAGAATAAACTGGTTATAGACAAGTAGAGGGTATGACTATAAAATACACAAAATGACGATTTAAAAAAATCTTGTTAAGGGCTACAAAGGGACTGCAATGGAAGAAAGGGAATGGTTGAAGTGGAAAAGGGTAAATTATGCCAAACATAGAGGCATAAAAACTGTATATCAGAGGAAAAAAAGGGAGGGAGTTGGGAAGCATATGAGCTTTTTCCTCATTGGTTCTGGTACAAGGAGGGAATAACAACCAGTTAAGAATAGGACTCTATGGAGAAGAAACACAAAAAGTATCCTTTTAGAGAGAAAGAGGGGAGGGAGAGGAGCTTCGCATGAGATTTGTTCCTGTCACTCTTGATGTGAAGAAGAAATAGCATACTTTATTAAGTATAACAATATCCTACAGGCAGTAGGAGGGGGAAAGTGTTACAGAAGGGGGGTGGGAGTGGTTTGTAGGGAGCGAAGTAGTAAGGGGAAGGGGGAGGAAAAGGAAGGGGGGCTGAAAAGGGAATATTGAGGGCGGCGGTGGTCAAAAGGAAAACTATTAAGGGGGGGAAGGGAGGGAAATATGAACATTAACAGGGGCAGGAATAGGATGGGGGGAAAGAAACATAACAATCATAACTGTAAATGTGAATGGAATGAACGTTCCCATAAAACGGAGATGGATAGCAGAATGGATTAGAAATCATAATCCTACAATATGCTGTTTACAAGAAACACATCTGAAACAGAGAGATACACACAAGGTAAAGGTAAAAGGTTGGAATAAAATATATCATGCCTCAGCTAAAGTAAAAAAAGCAGGGGTAGCAATCCTTATCTCAGATAAATCTAAAGCAAAAACTGACCTAATTAAAAGAGATAAGGAAGGAAACTATATCCTGTTAAAAGGCACCATCGAGAATGATGCAATATCACTACTTAATATATATGCACCAAGTGGTGTAGCATCCAAATTCCTAGAGGAGAAGGTAAAGGAATTAGAGGAAGAAATAGATAGCAAAACTATACTAGTGGGAGACCTTAATCTCCCCCTATCTGAACTTGTTAAATCAAACCTCAAAATAAAAAAGAAAGAAGTTAAGGAGGTGAACAGGATTTTAGATGATAGATCTCTGGAGAAAACTGAATGGGGATAAAAAGGAATGTACTTTCTTCTCAGTGGTTCATGGCACATACTCAAAAATTGACCATGTTCTAGGGCATAAAATCCTCACAACTCTATGCAGTAAGGCAGAAATATTAAATGCATCCTTCTCAGATCATGATGCAATAAAAAATTATATGCAATAAAGGGCCAGGGAAAGACAGACTAAAAACTAATTGGAAATTAAACAATTTAATCCTAAAGAATGAGTGGGTCAAACAAGAAATTATAGAAACAATCAGCAATTTCATTCAAGAGAATGATAATAATGAGACAACATACCAAAATTTGTGGGATGCATTAAAGGCAGTTCTTAGAGGAAGTTTTATATCCCTGAGTGCATACGTGATTAAATTAGCAAAAAGGGAGCTCAATGAATGGGGCATGCGAGTAAAAAACCTAGAAAAAGAACAAACATAAAAACCCCAATTAAATATACTAAATTAGAAATATTGAAGACAAAAGGAGAGATTAATAAAATTGATATTAAGAAAACTATTGAATTAATAAATAAAACCAAGAGCTGGTTTTATGAAAAAACCAACAAAATTGATAGACCCTTAGTCAATATGATAAAAAAAATGAAAGAAGAAAACCAAATTATGAGTATCAAAAATGAAAAGGGTGAATCTACCTCCAATGAAGAGGAAATCAAAACAATAATTAGGAATTATTTTTCCCAATTGCATGCACATAAATTTGATAACCTTAGGGAAATGGATGAATATTTACAAACATACAAGTTGCCCAGATTAACTGAAGAGGAAGTAAATTACTTAAATAATCCCATCTCAGAAAAAGAGATTGAACAAGCCATCAGTCAGCTCCCTAGGAAAAAATCTCCAGGGCCAG
This sequence comes from Petaurus breviceps papuanus, assembly GCF_028583685.1. Lineage (NCBI taxonomy): Eukaryota > Metazoa > Chordata > Mammalia > Diprotodontia > Petauridae > Petaurus > Petaurus breviceps. The sequence continues at coordinate 62,833,874 of NW_027186296.1, read as the reverse complement.
ATGATTTCACTAGTGAATTCTATCAAACATTTAAAGAACAATTGATTCCAATACTCTACAAACTATTTGGGAAAATTAGTGATGAAGGAGTCACACAAAATTCTTTTTATGACACAAATATGGTACTGATGCCTAAATCAGGAAGAGATAAAACAGAGAAAGAAAATTACAGACCAATCTCCCTCATGAATATAGATGCAAAAATTCTAAATAAAATACTAGCAAAAAGACTACAGCAACTTATCTCAAGAATAATGTACTTTGATCAGGTAGGATTTATTCCAGTAATGCAAGGATGGTTTAATATTAGGAAAACCATCAGTATAATTGATCATATCAACAATAAAACTAGCAGAAATCACATGATCATCTCAATAGATGCAGAAAAGGCTTTTGACAAAATACAACATCCATTCCTATTAAAAACATTAGAAAGTAGAGGAATAAATGGAGCCTTTCTTAAAATAATAGGTAGCATCTATTTAAAGCCATCAGCAAGTATTATATGTAATGGGGAGAAGCTAGAAGCATTTCCCATAAGATCAGGGGTGAAACAAGGGTGTCCACTATCACCCTTCTTATTCAATCTGGTACTAGAAATGTTAGCAGTAGCAATTAGAGAAGAAAAAGAAATCAAAGGAATCAAGTTAGGCAAAGAAGAGACCAAGCTATCACTCTTTGCAGATGATATGATGATATACTTAGAGAATCCTAGAGAATCAAGTAAAAAGCTGCTTGTGACAATAAATAAATTTGGCAAAGTTGCAGGATATAAAATAAACGCACATAAATCCTCGGCATTCCTATATATTTCCAATGAAATTCAAAACAGCATGAAATAGAAAGATAAATCTCATTTACAGTTACTGTAGACATTATAAAATATTTGGGAATCTACCTGCCAAAACAAACCCAGGACCTGTACGATCATAACTATAAAACAATTTTCACACAAATAAAGTCAGATCTAACTAACTGGAAAAATATCAATTGCTCGTGGCTGGGTCGAGCTAATATAATAAAAATGACAATTTTACCTAAATTAAATTATATATGTAGTGCCATACCAATTAATTTACCAAAAAACTACTTTATAGAGCTAGAAAAAATAGTAACAAAATTCATTTGGAAGAATAAACGGTCCAGAATATCAAGGGAATTAATGAAAAGAAATGCTAGGGAAGGTGGACTAGCTTTATCAGATTTCAATCTGTACTATAAAGCAGCAGTCATTAAAACTACTTGGTACTGGCTGAGGAATAGAGGAGTGGATCAATGGAATAGATTAGGCATATGAGATTCAGAAGTCAATGACTATAGTAATGTGTTGTTTGATAAACCTCCAGACCCTGGTTTTTGGGATAAGAACTCACTGTTTGACAAAAACTGCTGGGAAAACTGGAATATAGTATGGCAGAAACTGGGCATAGACAATTATCTAACACCATGTACCAAAATCAAGTCTAAATGGGTTCATGATCTAGGTATAAAGGTAGTTACTGTAAGCAGTCTCCTAAAACAAGGAATAGTTTACCTATCAGATTTGTGGAGAGGGAAAGGCTTTATGACTAAACAAGAATTAGAGAATATTATAAAATGTAAAATGGATAATTTTGACTACATGAAATTGAAAAGTTTCTGTACAAACAAAGCCAATGTAACCAAGATTAAGAGGGAGGTGGGAAATTGGGAAAGAATTTTTACAACCTATGTCTCTGACAAAGGAGTAATTTCTAAAATATATAGAGAATTGAGTCAAATCTATAAGAATACAAGTCATTCCCCAATTGATAAATGGTCAAAGGATATAAACAGGCAGTTTTCAGAGAAAGAAATTAAAGCTATCTATAAGCACATAAAGAAATGCTCTAATTCACTATTGATTAGAGAAATGCAAATCAAAACAACCCTGAGGTACCACATCTCACCAGTCAGATTGGCTAAGATGACAAAACAGGAAAATGACAAATGCTGGAGAGGATGTGGGCAAACTGGAACACTAATGCATTGTTGGTGGAGTTGTGAACTGATCCAGCCTTTCTGGAGAGCAATCTGGAATTATGCCCAAAGGGCTATAAATACTTTCATACCCTTTGATCCAGCAATACCACTCCTAGGGTTATATCCCAAAGAGATCATAGAAATGGGAGAAAGACCCATATGTACAAAAATGTTTATAGCAGCTCTTTTTGTGGTGGCAAAGAATTGGAAATTAAGGGGGTGCCCATCAATTGGGAAATGGCTGAACAAGTTGTGGTATATGCATGTTATGGAATACTATTGTGCTATAAGAAACGAGGAGCAGGCAGTCTTCATATTTACCTGGAGAGGCTTAAAAGAACTGATGCTGAGTGAGAAGAGTAGAACCAGGAGAAATTTGTACACAATTACAGACACAACGTATGTGTGATGACCAACTTTGATAGACTGGACTCTTCTCAGCAATGCAGTGATATAAGTCAATTCCAAAAGACTCATGATGGAGAGAAAAATGTGCATTCAGAGAAAGAACTAAGTTTATATCCAGGTGGAAGCAAAATACCTGATCTTTTTCGTTCTCTTATTTGGTTTTATGTCTTCTTTACCATTTTTCATCCCAGATGGTACAATCCATCCTTATAACCTGAACAATGTATAATGTGAAAGTATTTACAGATCCTATGCTTGACTATAAGCCGCCATGGGGGGGGAGGGGAGGGAGGGGGACAAAATGTGAAATTCAAGGAATTGTGGAATTGAATCCTGTAAACTAAAAGGAAACAAATTAATAAAATTTTAAAAAAGAAGAAATTTATTCTTGAGAACATTCCATTCCACTTGAGATGATATCCTCATAGTTTATTGAATTGAGTGTTGGACTTTAAGTCAAGAAGATGGGATTTTGAATCCTGCTTCCAAAACTTATAAGTTGTATGATCTTGGACAAGTGACTTAGCTTTTATAGGCCTAAGTTTCCTCTTGTATAAAATAATGAGCTTGGGCACAATGATCTCTAAAATCTATTCTGTATCTAAACTGATTATTCTATGATTCTCAAGTCTATTTTTTTCCTGATCCTTTGGAAATACAGGGTGTCCAAAAGTCTTGGTGCAGTTTGAAGCTATTAAAGTTTAAATTTATTTTTAAGGAAGAGAGTTTGGGTCAGTAATGGCAACCACACTGACATACCCAGCATGGCTGCTAACACAGGTTCTTAGATTGATTTACTAGGAAAGATAGCTGTTTAAGGGGTCAACAATCTTTTGTAATTACATTAACTAGTTCAGGGGAAAAGTCAGCACCCTGAACTTCAGAGAAAACAAAAACAGAGAAATAAAGACCAACACTCAGGACTCTGCCTGAATCAACTATACACTTTACATACATCCCTTGATCAATAGAGTCTTTACATTTGAACAGTCAGGGAACTCTGAACATATGACCACTCAGAATCTCAAGCAGGCAATCACAATATCCTTCTCATAAATGAACCCCCAAAGTAAAATGACAACTCAGAATGTATATATACTTCTAAGAGCTAGAAGGCATCACAGCCCTCTCAATTTAGTGCCAAATTAGAAATTAGCAAAAGGTGTGAAAGCCTTCCTACATGCAAGCTTCCATCTAAGCAAGTTCCTTCTTAGGCAAGTCCTTCTCCCAATGGGCTCCATATGAGGTCTATTAATGGGCGGAGAAGATATTATCCCATTAATATTACATGCCATCTCCCCTGAGTTCCCATCAAACATATAAATCCTAAAAGGGTTATGATGGCTGAATGGTACAAAATTGCAGTCTAGATATCTACCCAAATTGATGAGGTCATAATGCGGGATGCCCTGTTGTGCTGATGAGTGTGAGATGCTGAAAGTGATGATTAGAGTGGGGAATGAGGTGTTGGATTAACTTGTAAAGATTTAAAACTGAACTGAGGCTTTTGGAACATTAGCATATGCTCCAAAATGATTAGGGTTATTATATTCTCTTTTTAATTTTTTAAAAATTTATTTATTTTTAGTTTTCAACATTCATTTTTATAATATTTTGAGCTCCAAATTTTCTCCCTCTCCCCTTCCCAAGATGGCATGCAATCTGATATAGGCTATACATTATATTAAATTACATTAAAATATTTCCACATTAATCTTGTTGTGAAAGGAGAAGCAGAATAAAAAGGAAAAACAATGAGAAAGAAAAGAATCAGAAAATAGTATGCTTCAAACTGCATTCAGACTCAATATTTCTTTCTCTGGATGTGGATAGCATTTTCCATCACGAAACTTTTAGAATTGTCTTAGATCACTGTATTCCTGAGAGGAGTTAAATCCATCAATGTTGGTCATAATACAATGTTGCTGTTACTGTGTACTATGTTCACCTGGCTCTGCTCACTTCACTTAGCATAAGTTCATGTAAGTCTTTCCAGGTTTTTTTCTGAAACCCATCTGCTCATCATTTCTTATAGAACAATAGTATTCCATTACATTCATATACCACAACTTGTTCAGCCATTACCCCATTATTTCCAATTCTTTGCCACCACAGGAAGAGCTTATTTTCCATTTTTTGTGATCTCTTTTCATGGGTCATTTTCCCTTTTTAATGATCTTTTTTTGGAATACAGACCTAGTAGTGGTATTGCTGAATCAAAGGGAATGCAAGGTTTTATAGCCCTCTGGGAATAGTTCCAAATTGTTCTCCAGAATGATTGAATCAGTTCACAACTCCACCAACATGGCATTAGTCTTCCAATTCTCCCACATCTTCATTTTCCTGTTTTGACATATTAGCCAATCAGATAGGTGTGAGGTGACATTTCAGAGTTGTTTTAATTTACATTTCTCTAATCAATGGTGATTTAGAATATTTTTTCATATGACTATAGACAGCTTTAATTTTTTCATCTGAAAACTATGTACTCATACCCTTTGACCATGTATGACATTCTCTTAATCTATAAGGAACTCTAAGATTACCTTGTCAAGGTTTCTATTATTTCTACCTTGAAAACCAATTCTTCATTATTAAAATTCAGTGCAGAAAACAGTTTTCTCATAACTTTGTTCACTATTTGAGAAATGAAATCATTAAGGCATGACAAAAATGAAACAACTCTTCTTTTAGTACAGTGGGGCAATGCCAACCAATGACTGACTACATAGCTGGAATTTTTCTTGTATTAACTCTGTCATGCTTCACTATTATCTGTTTAAATGATTCTCAATATATTTCCTCCTTCTGGCTGGGCAGTTTGTAGTGTAGTTCTGCCTCAATATTGCTTTTCTTTCTAACAATATCTAGAAAATGTGTATATGACTTGGGGGAAGTAGAGGTGCTGTTTACTGCCCACATATAATCCTTTTTCTTCTAAAGTCCATATTAAGTTAGCAGCGGTGATAAAGACACCCCCTGTGCCCCTAACATCTTGAATATACTGTTCCCAATGAACCTACATTATTTCTTTATTTTTTTGTTATCATTATTGCTGTTGGCTAGTGGTTCTGGCATTCAGATAGTCATTATCCTTGGTACCTGAGATTCTAACAGGATGAAAGACTTAACATTGCTACCACTTTGACTCAGAGATGCTCAGGCATTTCTGTTATATTCTATAGCAGTAGTATTTTGTAGTTAATAGCATGATTTAAAGTCAGAGAGTTCAGGTTAGCATCCTGATTGTGCAACTTGCTAGCTACATGACCCTGGGCAAGTCCTTAATAAAAAGTTTTCATATATATTATTTCTTTTGATTCTCACAACAACCTAGTGAGACAGATAGTACATTATCTCCATTACACAGCTGAGTCTTAGCAGGGTTATCACAAAATTGCTAGATAAATGTGATTTGTTGTTGTTATTATCTTTTTGGTGGCAAGAGTCGTGGGCCATATAAATCCCAATATAATGATAAACTGTAGAATATCCTCATAGAAACTAAAGCAGTAAAATCAACTTATGAGATCACTAAGCCCCTCCCTCTACCTTTAGGATGAGTCATATCCAATTTTCTATGATATAGAGAGTAGAGTTATGTGTCTCTTCCATTTTTAGAGTTCTTTCCTGCTGAGAACTAGACATTAGATATGATCAAAGAAGAGTAACTACATGAAGTCTTGTAGAAGAAAATTGGTTACAAACTCCGCTCATTTCTTATCAGATCCACTAAGGATTTGGAATTTTATTATTTTGGAATTTTCCCAGTCTAAGAAGTTTGTAAGCTTGTCTATAATCTTCTATTGCTACATAGGGTCTATAGCCCCCATGGAAAATAGTGAGGATTATAATAGTGTCAGAACTCTCCAGCTGAGTAGAATCAAAGAAAGCTGGAGGGGCTTAAAAATTGGTATGTACGTATATAGATCGTTGAAGAAGGCAGATAACAATACTTGTCTTGCTCAATGCTTAATGCTCATTTGGTCCTGAATTCTTGATTCCTGGGACCCACATATAATCATAATCATTAATACAGTGTTTTGAGTTTTGTAAAGCACTTTACAAATATTTTTTCATTTTATTCTAATAAGAACCCTAAGAGGTAGGTGATGTTATTACCCCAGTTTTTCAGATAAGAAAACAGAGGCAAGATGAGGTTAAGTGACTTGCTGAGGTTCCCACAGCTAGGAAGGATATGAGGCAAGGTTTTGATTCAGAATTTCCTGACATCCAGGTCTGGCATTCTCTCCACTACTCTACCTGAAAGCCCCACCTGAAATTACTCTTGTGATTTTAATTTTCTCCTCCTTCTGCTTCAAATACTTAACTGAGTCTTGTCCACTCACCTTATAAATTCTATGGTCCTCTGAGAACCATATTTCACATTTTCAATACTGCTGTCCCATTCTGTCCTTCTAGTTCTTGTCTGCTGGGAATCTTTCTTACCTATATCATGATGTTTTCCGACTTTTGCTGAGTTGCTGATATAGGGACATCTCAGTGAAACTTCTCTACACCTCTGGCTTGCTTACTGAAAATAATGCAGAGGCAGACTCTATCCTATCCTAATCATGGCTTCATCCAAGGGGTCAAGTCTGAGAGCTACACCTATATATCATTTTAGTGCAGCCAGAGCATAACTTACATTCTCTCTTTAGGAAGGCTAATGATTAGTTGTCAGGGTTTAGAAGGATTTAAGAAACAATTGCTTTCATCATATTCCTCATGTAGTCCTCCTTGTTTGATCTTTCTTTCTGGGTTGAGGTCCTTCTTTCTGATGAGGAAAAGGTAAGTCTACCTTTTGGGAGGAGGTCAATATCTCAGCATTGACCTACTGTGCATTTCTCATGCACCCCTCCTGTTGGGATTCTTTCACAGACTAACACTCATGGGTAGTACTTTCTAAGCTCCATCACAGCTCCAATCTTTAAACTTGGAGGGTAGAAATCTGGCAAAAAGCCAGACGTTCAATATCCTGCACAATCGTTAATTTCTTTCTCATAGAAAACAAATCTATATGTCAGTGCTGTGCTAACATTGCATCTTTAACATCACTGAGATAGCTTTAGGCCAGTAAGCATTAATAAAACAAACCGACTTGAACAGATGCAAGTCAGCCACTAAACAGAGAGCTATGAGGCTCAGATCTGATCCCCACAGCTAACTTATTTTCTCCCTTCTATGGCATCTTCTTCTTAAAAACAAACAACAGCAAAAAGGAACCCCACAACAAACACCAATTAAATTGCAGCATAAGAATGTTCTATGTGTCAACAAGAGTCAGGCACATTTGTCAGCCACTGGCTGGATGCAGAGATGTCATTTTGCTCCTGGACTCATTTACCAAAACAGACATATTTGCAAGTCCTGAATCTTATTTTTGCTGGCAGCAACATAGCAGAAGAGTTTCAGGCCCTGATGGGGAAGTGGTTTACCATTACAGTGTATTTCTTGCTTGGTCTATTGTCAGATCTCAGCTAAGCAGACAATTGTGGAACTTCCAGACTTTAGCAAAAATAAAGAAAAATGAGCCAACTCTTTGAAATCTGTTCTGATCCCCTAGATGCTGCTTTCCCTCCCCCCAAAATACCATGTATTTATTTTCTATGTGTTTTGTATATATTCCCTGTCTCTGATAAAATTTAAGCTCTTTTCTTTTGCTCTCTATTCCTTTCTTTTCCTAGCCTGGAAAATAATAAGTGCTTAATAAGTGCTTATTAGATGACTCCTAGGCCAGTAGTCTTTCAACTCCACCACTTAGAAGATGCATAAACAGTGCAGTTCATACCTGATTTAATCTATTTGCCTGCACTGTCTGGCAGGATCTCTTGCTAAGAGCAAGTGCTTAATACATGCTTATTGAATGTTAAATAAATGAATGAATCTGCTTCTGAATAGGTTATTCATCATATAAAGGAATTGTTGTTTTTCACTACACTGGAGGCAAAACAGTTAAGACATCATAAACTAGGAAAGAGAAAAAAAGGGGGGGGGAAGATGAACATTCCCTAGAATTCAATGTGGAGTTTATCTCAGATAAGATTATTTTTTTTTCAGAAGCTATGAACCAAAACCAGATGCTTAAAATTTTTATGCCCATTATTAACATCCTGTGTCATTCATCATAACTAGCAAGATTACTAACTCTCATATACTGCTGATAGGTGTGCTCCATAATGGAGTCATCTGGAACTGTGGGCAAATAGGAAAGACCAAAATACTTTGCCTCCTACATTGCATTCTTCAATCTCTTAGAGTGGGTAGCAAAAGATAAGACTTTTGCTGCCTTTTATAAACAGAGAAAATAATTGCCTTTCAGAGATAGAAACTTATTTTTTTGATTGAAGGGGAAAAATCTTCTTCCATTCCCACCTTTGAAGAACAGTGGTTTGGCAGCACATTGGACCATGAAAAAATATTCACAAAGACAAATGTCAAATTATTTTCTAATTAGGGAATATCCCTAACCAGGTGGGCACTGCAGAGGACCCCTGCTGATATAAGGGGAAATGAGATGAGTGAGAGAGACTTAAGAAAAAAATCAAGCCTGATACTTTCCTATATATTCCCATATATTCCTATATATTTGCTAATATGAATATTAGTGAATAGTCATGCTTTAGGAAAAAAATTTCAGAGAATATAATCCAGAATATATTGCTTCAGAGCAAGAGTTCAGCTCAGAGAGATAGGACAAATGTCAATATACAAATTAAATGCACTTTTTCCTACTCATCAATTAAATAATAACTAACATTCACATACACTTTAAGATATACAAAGGAGACAGACCTGGGCAGCACAGAGGCCTGAACTAGGCCTGATCAATGTAGCAGCAAGTTGATCCACCAACTGCAAGGGCCATTGCCAGGCCTATCACTGCAAGATTGGGACTGGATGGAGCAGAGTAAGAGTCAAATGCAGGGCAACTGGCAGTGGCAGCAGCTGCTCCTGGGACTACCAACCCACAGCCTAGAAATTTAAAAAGCATATGGACTTCCAGGGACCAGGATGGCAGAGTGAATCCCGGCTGCACCAATCCCCCCTTCTGACCTTGAAAACACAGTAATTACTGCCCCAGATTAAAACTTTGAAGAGTGAAGACTTGGGAACCCCAGAGAAAGGGCATGGCTAGGACCCTGCCTCAAGATGGGTAAAAAACAGACAACTAAGTCAAAGACTCTCAAGTTCTACTATTGTGAGAGGGAGAAACCAAATTCAGAGAGAGACAGTATTGACTTCACACCCACAGCTGAAGCCTCAACAGGGAACTGGTCTCAAGCACAGAAAGCATTGTTAGATGAGCTCAAAAAGAACTTTGAAAACCAAATTAGAGAGATAGAAGATAAAACGAATAATTCTTTTAAAATCAAAATTTCAAAATTAGAAAAACATTACGATGAAGACAACAGCACCTTAAAAAGAAAACTGTGTGATATAGGAAAAGAGCTTCAAAAGGGAATCGAGGAAAATAATTTGCTAAAAAACTAGAATCAACCAAATTGAAGTGAATAACTCTATGAGGAACCAAGAATCAGTCAAACAAAACATCAAGAATGAAAAATTAGAAAAAGAGGTAAAATATCTTAATGGAAAAATAACTGGCATGGAAAACAGATCCAAGAAAGAGAATCTGAGAATCATAGGCCTACCAGAAAATCATGATGAAAACCTGAGCCTGGACAACATCTTCCAAGAGTTCATCAAGGAAAACTGACCCAAGATTCTAGAACCAGAGGGTAACATAGAAATTAAGAGAATTCACGGGTCACCTCCTGAAAGAGATCCCAAATTGAAAAGTCTGTGAAATGTTGTGACCAAATTCTAAAACTACCAGGTAAAGGAGAAAATACTACAAACAACCAGAAAGAAACAATTCAAATATCACATAACCACAGTAAGAATTGCACAGGATCTGGCAGCTTCTACACTGAAAGGTCAGAAAAACTGGAATATCATTTTAATTTTTTTGCAAAACAAAAGAGCTTAGGTTACAACCAAGGATCACTTACCCAGTGAAACTGAACACATTCTTCCAGGCAAAGAGATGGTCATTCAACAATATAACAGATTTCCAGACCTTCCTGATGAAAAAGGCAGAGCTCATTGGAAAATTCAACCTCCAATTACGAGACACAAGAGAGAGACACAGAAAGGTAAATAAGGAAAATACACACACACACACATGCACACACACAAACACACCCTGCTATTTAATAAGAGTAAACTGTTTATAGACAAATAGAGGGTATGGGTATAAATTAAACCAAATGACAATTAAAAATACCTTATTAAGGGCTACAAAGGGACTGCAATGGAAGAAGAGGAAAGAATGGAGAAGAAAAGGGTAAATTATGCCACACAAAGAGGCATAAAAACAATAGAGTACAGGTAAAGAAGGGAGGGAGATGAGCATTATATAAGCTTTTCCCTCATTGGTTCTGGTGCAAGGAGGGAATAACACAAGGAGTTAAATATAGGACTCTACCAAGAAGAGACACAAAACATATCATAATAGAGGGAAAGAGGGGAGGGAGAGAGATCTGTTGAATGTTCTTGTCAATCTTGGTTTGATGAAGAAATAACACACTACATTAAGTATTAAAAAAATCTATCATATCCTACATGCAGTAGGAGGCGGGAAGGGCTACGAAAGGGGGGACATGGTTAAAAGAGAGGGAAGAAGTAAGGGGGGGAAGGGAGGAAAAAGGAGAGGGGCTGATAAGAAAGGAATACTGAGGGAGGCAGTGGTCAAAAGGAAAACTCTTAAGGAGGGGAAGGGAGAAGGGGAGAAAAATAAAAGCATAAACAGGGGAGGGAATAGAATGGAGGGAAAGAGACAGATAGTAATCATAATTGTGAACGTGAATGGAATGAACTCTCCCATAAAACGGAGGTAGATAGCAGAATAGATTAAAAACCATAATCCTACAATATGCTGATTACAAGAAACACATCTGAAACAGGGGGATACATACAGGGTAAAGGTAAAAGGCTGGAGTAAAAAATATCATGCCTCAGCTAAAGTAAAAAAAATCAGGGGTAGCAATCCTTATCTCAGATAAAGCAAAAGCAAAAATAGATCTAATTTAAAGAGATAAGGAAGGAAATTATATTCTGCTAAAAGGCACCATTGAGAATGAAGCAATATCATTACTTAACATATATGTACCAAGTGGTATAGCATCCAGATTATTAGAGGAGAAGTTAAGGGAATTTGAGAAAGAAAGAGATAGCAAAACTATACTAGTGGTGGACCTTAACTCCCCCTCTCTGGACTTGATAAATCTAACCTCAAAATAAAAAAGAAAGAAGTTAAGGAGGTGAATAGAATTTTAGAGAGGCTAGATATGATAGATCTCAGGAAAAAAAATTGGATGGGGATAAAAAGGAATATACCTTCTTCTCAGTGGTACATAGCATATAGACAAAAATTGACCATGTACTAGGGCATAAAAGCCTCATAATTCAGTGCAGAAAGGCAGAAATATTAAATGCATCCTTCTCAGATCATGATGCAATAAAAATCATATGCAATAAAGGGCTATGGAAAGATAGACAAAAAAAATAATTGGAAACTAAACAATTTTATCCTAAAGAATGAGTGGGTCAAACAAGAAATTATAGAAACAATCAGTAACTTCATTCAAGAGAATGACAATAATGAGACAACATACCAAAACTTGTGTGATGCAGCAAAGACAGTTCTTAGGGGAAGTTTTCTATCCCTGAGTGCATAGATGAATAAATTAGAGGAAAGGGAGTTCAATGAGGTGGGCATGCAATTGAAAAGGCTAGAAAAAGAACAAATTGAAAATCCCCAATTAAATACTCAATTAGAAATAATGAAAACCAAAGGAGAGATTAATAAAATTGAAATTAAGAAAACTATTGAATTAATAAATAAAACTAGGAGCTGGTTTTATGAACAAACCAATAAAATTAATAGACCTTTAGCCAATATAATAAAAAAAGAAAGAATAAAATCAAATTATGAGTATCAAAAGTGAAAAGGTTGAATCTACCACCAAAGAAGAGGAAATTAAAACAACAATTAGGAATTATTTTGCCAAATTGTATGCACATAAATTTTACCATCTTAGTGAAATGCATGAATATTTACAAATGTGGCCCAGACTAACTGAAGAGGAAATAAATTACTCAAATAACCCCATCTCAGAGAAAGAAATTGAACAAGTCATTAGTGAACTCCCTAGGAAAAAATCTCCAGGGCCAGATGGATTTACTAGTAAATTCTACCAAACATTTAAAGAACAATTGATTCCAAACTATTTGGGAAAATTGGTGAAGAAGGAGTCCTACAAAATTCTTTTTATGACACAAATATAGTACAGATACCTAAATCAGGAAGAGATAAAACAGAGAAAGAAAATTATAGACCAATTTCCTTCATGAACATAGATGCACACATTTTAAATAAAATATTAGCAAAAAGAATACAGCAACTTATCACAAGAATAATACACTTTGGTCAGGTAGGATTTTTTCCAGGAATGCAAGGATGGTTTAATATTAGGAAAACCTTCAGTATAATTGATCATATCAACAAAAAAACTAGCAGAAATCACATGGTTATCTCAATAGATGCAGAAAAGGCTTTTGAAAAAGTACAACATCCATTCCTATTAAAAACACTAGAAAGTATAGGAATGAATGGAATCTTCTTAAAATAATAGGAAGCATCTATTTAAAGCCATTGGCAAGTATTATATGTAAGGGGGATAAGCTAGAAGCATTTCCAATGAGATCAGGAGTGAAACAAGGGTGTCTGCTATCGCCCCTCTTATTCAATATGGTACTAGAAATGTTAGTAGAAATTAGAGAAGAAAAAGAAATCAAAGGAATCAAATTAGGCAAAGAAGAGACCAAGTTATCACTCTTTGTAGATGATATGATGATATACTTAGAGAATCCTAGAGAAGCCTGAATGAACTACTTGAGACAATAAATAAAGTTGGCAAAGTTGCAGGAAATAAAATAAACCCACATAAATCCTTGGTATTCATGTATATTTCTCATGAAATCCAACAGCAAGAAACAGAAAGAGAAATCCCATTTAAAGTTACTGTAGACATTATAAAATATTTGGGAATCTCCCTGCCAAAACAAACCCAGGACCCATACAAACACAACTACAAAACACTTTTCACAAAATAAAGTCAGATCTAACTAACTGGAAAAAAAAGCATCAATTGCTTGTGGCTGGGTAAAGCTAATGCAATAAGAAAGACAGTTTTACCTAAATTAAATTACATATTTACTGCTATACCAATCAATTTACCAAAAAAATTATAGATGAAAAAATGGTAGCAAAATTCATTTGGAAGAACAAAAGGTCCAGAATATCAAGGAAATTAATGGAAAGAAATACTAGGGAAGGTGATCTAGCTATATTAGATTTTTAATATGTATTATAAAGCAGCAGTCATCAAAACTACTTGGTACTAGCTGTGGAATAAAGCAGTGGATTAATGGAATAGATTGGGTACACAAGACTCAGCAGTCAATGACTATAATAATCTACTCTTTGATTAACCCAAAGACCACAGTTTTTGGGATAAGAACTCACTATGTGACAAAAACTGTAATATATTATGGCAGAAATTGGGCATAGATCAGTATCTAACACTGTATACCAAAATCAAGTCTAAATGGGTGCAAGATCTAGGTATAAAGGATGATATTGTAAGCAATCTGGAAAAGCAAGGAATTCTTTACCTGTCAGATTTATGGAGAGAGGAAGACTTCATGACCAAACAAGAATTAGAGAACATTATAAAATGCAAAATGGAAAACTTTGATTACATGAAGTTGAAAAGCTTCTGTACAAACAAAGCCAATGTAACCAAGATTAAGAGGGAAGTGGAAAATTGGGAAAGAATTTTTACAACCAATATCTCTGATAAAAAAATGCCTCATTTCTAAAATATACAGAGAATTGAGTCAAATCTATAAGAATACAAGTCATTCCCCAATTGATAAATGGTCAAAGGATATGAACAGGCAGTTTTCAGAGGAAGAAATTAAAGATATCTATAAGTATATGAAAAAATGCTCTAAATAACTATTGATTAGAGAAATGCAAATCAAAACAACTCTGAGGTACCACATCTCATTGGTCAGATTGCCTAAGATGACAAAACAGGAAAATGACAAATGCTGGAGAGGATGTGGAAAATTGGAACACTAATGCATTGCTGGTGGAGTTGTGAACTGATTCAGCCATTCTGGAGAGCAATCTGGAACTATACCCAAAGGGCTATAAGTACTTTCATACTCTTTGACCCAGCAATACCACTTCTAGGGATGTATTCCAAAGAGATCATAAAATTGGGCGGAAGACCCATATGCACAAAGATATTTATAGCAGCTCTTTTTGCAGTGGCAAAGAATTGGAAATTAAGGGGATGCCTATCAATTGGGGAATGGCTAAACAAGTTGTGGCATATGAATGTAATGGAATATTATTGTGCTATAAGAAATGAGTACCAGATGGACTTCATATTTACCCGGAGAGTCTTATATGAACTGATGCTGAGTGAGAAGAGCAGAACCAGGAGAAATTTGTGCACAATTACAGACACAACAGATGTGTGATGACCAACTTTGATAGACTGGACTCTTCTCAGCAATGTAGGGTTATAAGTCAACCCCAAAAGACTCATGATGGAGAGAGATGTCTACATTCAGAGAAAGAACTAGAAAGAACTGAGTTTGAATGCAGATTGAACCACACAACCTGCTCTCTTTCTTTTTCTGGTTTGGTTTTATTTTCTCTTTTCCATTGTTCATTCCATCTGTTACTATCCTTCTTTATAACCTGACTAATGTCTAATGTGAAAGTATTTGCAGATCCTATAATTGATTGCATGCCACCATGGGGGGAGGAGGGGAGGAAGGGGAAGAAAATTTGAAACTCAAAGAATTGTGGAACTGAATCTTGTAAACTAAAAGTAAATGAACAAATTAATAAAAACCAAATTTAAAAAAAATATTTACAAAGCACTTAATATATGATATGTAATTTGATTCTCATGATAATCCTGTGAGATAGTTATTTTCTATAAATACAATAGATACCAGCCTAGAGAGGTTAAGTGACTTATCAAGGGTCACACAGTTTGTAAGTGTTAGAAGTGGGACTTGAAGCTAGTCCAATCCAACATTCCACATACTATTTCCCTACTCCACCATAGTTAGTGATAGTCATTTTTGAACACCATCAGCCACATCTGTCAAATGATGAATGTAGACATATAGAATGATCTAGGGGATAATGTTGAGTTGATAGTCAGGATTTCTGATTTCTATCTGCTATAATGAGTCACTTCCTCAGTCTGGGCCTAGGTTTTCCCACCCAAAAAAATGGAATTTCAATTTCACAGGGGCACTGAGAAGAATGCACTAATTCTCCCTGGGCCTTATGCACTGTAGCTTACTGTACACAGGCAGCCAGTTTGCACAATAGATAGAATACTGGATTAAGAGTTAGAAAAGCCTCAATTTGTATCCTACCTCTGATGCTTACCAGCTATGGGATATTAAGCTATATAAATTATTATCATCATCATCATCATCATTATCATTCAAGTAAAACAATTATTGCAAGATATATTTCTAATCCATAGAGTTACCTTTTGTAAAAAAAAAAACCCAATTGTTAATGATGAATTGAATGGACTGTTAGACTATGCCAAGGCTGTTTATTTTGCATGTGTAAAGTTGGGTATAGTTAAGGGCTATTGAAACATCATCAATTGAGGTCAGATATTAGAATAAAAGTTTCTCAGGTTAAGGGCCCCTCTGACCTTGTCTTCTTGAATTGCTGCATTTTCCACACTCACTTTTTTGGTTAACACTCAACATCAGAGATACTTCCACTTTTTGTATACTCAGCACCTAGAAAAATGTCTGACACATAGGGACAAGGATAGGGACTAGACCTGTAATTCTGCAGTACTTTTCTTTTTGAGGGAAGGCAGGGCAATTAGGGTTAACTGACTTGCCCAAGGTCACATGGCTAGTTTTTTTTGTGTTAAGTGTCTGAGGTAAGATTTGAACTCAGGTCCTCCTGACTCCAGGAACAGTGATCTATTCACTGTGCCACCTATCCATCCCTAATTCTGAAGTTCTAATGAACTCCCAGGTTAGTAAACTTCCTCTACAAATTCAGGTTGGCATTTTTCTGCAACTGATAACCTTAAAGATTTGCCTATAGGAGTGGGTAGGTTCCTCAGGGTTATAAATAGTATGTGTCAGATCCACCATTTGAAAATAAGTTTTCCTGGTTCTGAGTCCATCTATCTATCTCCTAGGGCACTGCTGATTCAATAAATATTTGGTGATTAGTAAGAAAAGGAAATGAGTGTAATAAAGCAAGCACATAAACTACAATTCTTAAGCACAGATGTCACTACACCATTGTACACTCATAGGAAATCTGGAATTATAACTGGAACAAGAAATTCAATAGGTGAAGTAGTAATATAAGTTTTGAATTCTATCTGCTTCTAGCTATAGGGAAGTCACTACACCTATCTGGGCCTCAGTTTGCTTGTCAGTAAAATAATGAAGTGACATTTAGTAATTTTAAAGGTTCTTTTTTCTGTATCTCAAAGAGATCATAAAAATGGGAAAAGGAGCCACATGTGCAAAAATATTTATAGCCACTCTTTTTGTGGTGGTCAAGAATTGGAAACTGAGGGGATGACCATCAACTGGGGAATGACTGAACAAATTGCGGTATATGAATGTAATGGAATACTATTGTGCTATAAGAAATGAGGAGTAGGGGCCACCAGGTAGCACAGAGAGTAAGAGCACTGGCTCCAGTGTCGGGATGACCTGGGGATCGAATCTGGGCTCAGATACTCAGCACCATACCCAAAAATAACTAGCTGTGTAACCTTGAGCAAGTTACTTAACCCCAATTGCTTAAAAAAAATAAAAGAAATGAGGAGCAGGCAGACTTCAGAAAAACCTGTAAAGATTTATATGAACTGATGCTGAGTAAAGTGAGCAGAACCAGGAAAACATTGGACACAGTAACAGCCACAATCTGTGATGACTGATTTTGATAGATTGAGCCCTTCTCAGCAATGCCAACTACATCCAAAGAAAATCTATGGAGTTTGAATGCAGAACAAAGTAGACTATTTTCTTTTTTCATTTTGTTTTGCTTTGTTTTTTCTTTCTCTTGGTTTTTCCCATTCATTACAATTCTTCTGTACAACATGACTAATGTGAAAAAATGTTTAATAGGAATGTATATGTAAAGCCTATATCCTATTGTAAGCTGTCTTGGGGAAGGGAGGAAATTTTAAATTTATGGAGGTAAATGTTCAAAACTAAATAAATTAAATTTTCAAAAAGGTTCTTTTTTCAGCTCTAAAATATTTTGATTTCAATTATCTTACTGTCACTCACCTTTACCTTTTAGATTCCTCAGAAGGAGAATATGGTCCCCTTGCTCTATGTAAACAACCATTATTTGAGGAAGAATGATAAAGCTGAACTGTTTCCCCCCAAAAAAACTATAAATTATGATGGAAACAGCATTGAATTTGGAGTGAAAAGATTTGGAATCGAGTTCCAAATGTTCCTTTCATTAGCTATATGGCTATGGACACTTTCATATTAAGCTTCAGTTTCCTTATAGGTAAAAAGGGGACCTCCTCAGACTTCACAGGATTGTTGTGAGGAAAAACTTGACAAATGCTTACAGTTTTTCTGCTTCCTATGAAGTCTGTTATTTCTTTTCCTTCACAGACCACCTTGTTCAAAAACCTGTCTGACTAAATGATGCAAACATTTGGGAAAGGAAAGAAAGGGAAAAAGAAGGTGAGAAAGCAAGAGAGAGAAGGGCAGAGAGACAGAGAGAGAGACAGAGACAGAGATAGAGACAGAGAGAGAAAGGGAAGAGGGACAGAAAGAGAAAGGGAAGAGAGACAGAAAGAGACAGAGACAGAGAGACAGACAGAGACAAGAGAGAGACAGACAGACAGACAGACACAGAAAGGAAGAAGAAGGAACACGGGCGAAGGAAGAAGGAGGAGGAAAAAGGGCTAATTAATTAGTTGCTTGGTTGTAAGATATTGAGCAAATCTACCAGGCAAGGCTGTATCAGAGACATTAACTTGAGCCTGAAACTTTGTTTGAAAACTTATTATGTTGCTTCTGCAAGCAACTGGCAAAATTGAGAGATCAGATCCAATATCGTCAGCCTTGATGAAAAAGTAATATCCTCAGTGCATCTGATGTACTCCTGCAATACAGAGAGTAACATCATGCTAGTTTATCCCATAAGGAATCAATTCTAAAATTGCACTGCATTTCTTCTCATGGCCTCCTACACTCATTTGTTCAATTTTATGATTCCTTGTTCTCCTCATCTCTATCCTTGCTTGTCATACATCTATTTAAAATAAATCTAAAGCTCCCAGGTATCTTTCATAGAACCTGAATATATGTGAGAAGAAAGATGAAATATTCATTAAATGCATACTATGTGCTAGGCATGGAGAAAAGTGTTGTGTATGCATTTCTTAAAGAAGTTCCTCAAGGACCTTACATTCTAATAAGAGAAGACAAGCCATATAACAGAATGACATGCGTGTGGGTAGTGGTGGTGGTGTTTCAGACTGAGAAGTAACAGGGATGATGCCTGAAGTCACAGGGTGGTCGATCAACATGTCCTCTGAAGGGATAGTAGTGTTGATTTGATTGCTGTTACTGGAGCTAAAATTGGAAATGAGGAGTTAGGGGAGTGGTTGTAGTAATTCAGACTTCATCAGAGCTTTATGATAGAGGAAGAGTAGCAAGATAATGGGTCTAGACTGGGGTGCTTATGAATAAGTTTTACCAATAAAGAGGGTAGCAGGCCAGAGTAGAATCTGAAGGACCACAGCAATAAGGTTTCTGTTGCTTTTGTTTCTTTAAAAAATGGAATAAGAATGAGGAAATGAAACCTTCAGAATATCTTGCTATCATTTTATCATGTGTCACCAATGTTAGTTTTTAAAATTTCTGGTTCACAATCACCCTGACTTAGAGACCAATTTGGCTTGAGTCTTGGATAACTATCTGACTCAGAAAACAGCAGAGATTAATAACCCCAGAAGTAAGAGGAAGAATAGAAGAGAGGACAGGAAAGGAAAGGAGGGAAAAGAAAAGAAAAGGCATTATGGAAAGGGGGAACTTTAAGAAGGGGTGTTCTCCCATTAGGTTGAAAAAACTCTTTGATAGAGAATTTTTTCTCTTGAAGAAAAAAGGAAATAATAAGTAAATTGAAAAAAAAATCAATAAATTTTAAAACTGGGATAGGGTCTTGAAAGAACATGTAGTTTAGGCTGCTATACATAATTATGGCTTCTGTGGAGTTCCATCATCATGGATATTTTGCCCATTTGCAGGTCATATTTCCTTATCCATATGCAGTTCATGCTCTCTTTACAAGACCCATGAAACACAAGGATCTATTCTTTGCCTGCCTCCTCTCCTTAAACTTTGTTTTATGCCCTAAGCTTTTTCAAGAAGGGGATAAAAGCACTTTGCAAAGTAGGATCTCAGTCAGACTTACTTGAATTTCAATAGTATTTACAACTCCCATGGAGGTGGAGGGAGGACAGAAGGTTTGTGATATGAAACATGTCCACAAGAAACTGCAGTGAAATCCCTAGGCAAATGTAAAATGATCACTGATTCTAGTCATAGCATTTGGTTTCAAATCTAGAGTCTGATGCTTTGTGATCTGGGGCATTTCAAATAATCTGTCTGAGCTCCAGTATCCTAAACTATAAGTTGAAGGAATTGGAATAGATGGCATATAAGATCTTTCCTAGCTCAAGTTCTATGAACATAATATTCTCTACCAAAGGAAAACTCATGTCATCAACTGATGGATAGATAAGGGGGTTCTTCATTGCTGCTGACACCACTAGAGGGCAAAAGGGAGCTAGAAGGGAAAGTTTTGATAAATAGCAATAACCCTCTGTGTCTCAGCCTCTTCTCCCCTACTCCCTGACTACTAATCCTTCCATACCCTCACTTGTGTAAAGCTGTCTAGCATGCACAGATATTTTTCAATGCACACTTAAACTTGCTTACAGTGTGAAAAGATTTCAGGGTGCAAAGTACTTAAAGTAAAGGAATATCATAAATACACTTCTGTTGTTCATTTGGCTTGATTAAGTTATAAAAACACTCAATCACCATAATATCAGTGTAGCCAATGACGATTTAAAATGGAAAAAAAATAATTCCTGCTACTCAATGTTTACTCCTTGGGATTCCATGTGCCAAATTAAGCTTATAGAGTTCTACCTTCCATTGTGGATTTATGATGACCCTCTCTTCTTTCCTCTTAACTTCATTCATGGTAATAATTTTATGCCCTATCTTCGTACTTCCCTTCCTCAATTTCCTTCATATCCCTCAATTCCTACAATGCCTTACATTGAGAGATACTTCCAGCCTACTTCTGCTAATTCCAATTCTACATATTGTCATTTCCTTCCAGAATCTACTTCATAGCTACACAATCACATATACACATTTTAAATGAACTCACATTAAGAACTGCTACACTTTACAAACACTTGGAAATCTTCATTTATGATTATTTGAACATAGGCAAATTGGCCTTCTCACCTTTTCATGTAAGATATATTCTTCAAAATTCTTAATCACTTCTCTGGGGAACCAAAGCATTCTTCTTCCAACATGTCTTTTTTTTCTTTAGTCACTAAACATGATTATGACTCTAATGAGAATGAATACAAAGGCACAAGATACCATGCTGTTATAGAAAAAAATATCTTAACAAAATTCATTTGGAAAGCAAAGTTCCAAAATATCAAGGGAATTAATGAAAAGAAATGCTAAATTAAATTGTATTATAAAGCAGCAATCATCCAAACTACTTGTTACCAGCTAAGAAATAGAGTGGTGGAACAGTGGAATAGGGTTAGATACATAATACACAGCAGTCAATGACTACAGTAATCTACTGTTTGTTGAACTCAAAGACTCAAGCTTCTGGGATAAGAACTCACTACCTGTCCAAAACTCCTCAGAAAACTGGAAAATAGTATGGCAGAAATTGGGCATAGACCAATATCTTATAATCTATACCAAAATAAAGTCAAAATGGTTACATAGTTTAGATATAAAGACTGATACAATAAGCAAACTGGGAGAGCAAGGAATAGTTTATCTGACAGATTAATGTACAACAGAAGAATTTAAAACCAAACAAGAGATAGAGAACATTATGAGATGAAAAATGGAGGATTTTGATGACTTTAAATTGAATTTTTTTCACATACAAAGCCAATGCAACCAAGATTAGGAGGGAAGCAAAAAACTGGGAAATAAATTTTACAAAGAATATCTCTGATAAAGACATCATTTCTTTTTTTTTTATGAGCAATTGGGGCTAAGTAACTTGCTCAACGTTACATGGCCAGTTACTTCTGGGTGTGGTGCTAAGCGTGGGAGCCTGGATTCGATCCCCAGGTCATCCCAACACTAGAGCCTGCGCTCTTACTCGCTGAGCCACCTGGCCGCCCCTAAGCAATTGGGGTTAAGTAACTTGCTCAAGGTTACAGGGCCAGGTGTTTCTGGGTGGGTGCTAAGTGTCAGAGCCCAGATTCCATCCCCAGGTCTTCCAGACCCTGGAGCCAGTGCTCTTACTCGCTGTGCTACCTGGCCGCCCCAACATCATTTCTAAAATACCTAGAGAACTGAGTCAAATTTATTAAAATACAAACCATTCCCCAATTGACAAATGGTCAAAATATATGAACAGGTGATTTTAAGAGGAAGAAATTAAAGTAATCTATAATTATATAAAAACATGTTATAAATTACTATTAATGATGGAAATGCAAATCAAAACAACTCTGAGGTACCATATCTTACCTGTCAGATTGACTGACATGACAAAACATAAAAATTATAAAAGCTGGAAATGTGGGAAAGTTGGAACACTAATACATTGCTAGTGGAGTTGTGAACTACTCCAACCATTCTTCAGAGCAATTTGGAACTATACTCAAAGGGCTATAAAAATGTGTGTACACTTTGACTCAGCAACACTACTTCAAGGACTATATCACAAAGAGACCATACAAGTGGAAAAAGGACCAAAATGTAAAAAAAATATATTTATAGAAGCTCTTTTTGTGGTAGCAAAGAACTGGAAATCAAGTGGATGTCCATAAATTGAGGAATTACCGAACAAGTTGTGGTAAATGAATGTGATGGATTACTATTGTGCTATAAGAAATGAAGAGCAGGGATGGATAAGTAGTACAATGAATAGAGCACTAGCCCTGTAGTCAGGAGGACCTGAGTTCAAATCCAACTCAGACACTTAAAACACACACACATACCCACACACACAAAACAGCCGTGTGACCTTGGCCAAGTCACTTAGCCCCAATTGCCCTAACTTCCCCCCTACAAAAAAAAAAATGAGGAGCGGATGGACTTCATAATAACCTGGAAAGATTTACATGAACAAATGCTGAGTGAGGGGAATAGAACCAGGAAAATTTTGTACACAGTTACAGCCACATTGTGAGATGACTCATTTTGATAGTCTTATCTCCTCTCAGCAATGCAGGGCTATAAGACAACTCCAAAAGACTCAAAATGGAAAATGCTACCCATATCCAGAGAAAGGATTACAGAGTCTGAATGCAGATCAAAGCATACTATTTGCTCTCTCTTTTTTGTTTTGTTTTGTTTCTTCTTTCTCATGGTTTATTCCATAGGTTATAATTTTTACAACATATTTATAATTCTTCGTTATAACATGCCCAATGTGAAAATATATTTAATATGAATATATATTTAAAGCCTATATCAGATTGCATGCTGCCTTTGGGAGGGGGAGGGTAAGAAGTAGGAGAAAATTTAAAACTCAAAAGCTTATGGAAATGAATGTTGAAAAAGAAAAATAAAATTTTAAAAATAAACCTAAAAAAGATATTATGCTGTTATGAAAAGAGCAGTGTCCTATCAGTAAGTAGATCTACATTCTAATTCCACTTTAATTATAAAATATCACTGTATGTCCTTAGGTGTGTAACTTAATTTTTCTAATCTTCAGAGTAATATGAAAGAGCTGGGCTAGCTGACCATTAAGGTACCAAGATTTTCCACGTTTATGATTTTTTTTTTGTTTTTGACATATCCCATATTAAAAATCAATCACTACCTAGGGATGCCCAACAGATTAGACCTCAAGAAACCTTCCCAGTGACAATTGTGACCTCACATCTTTTGCTCTCATCCCCATCTACTTGCTTTACTGTTCTGGTAGGCTCAGCAGCCCCCTGGGAGCTATATATTCAGTATACATTCTAGGTCTCATGCCTTAGAAATTTACATCTGTACAGAAGAATTAGCTCTGGTGTTTTTTAAACTCAAACATATCCATTTCTCCTGCTAGAGACTGTGACTGTTATTTTATTTTATTTTCCTTTCAAATCATTATATTTTTGCTTTTTGCTGGAAAATGCCCACTAATAATAAGCACTGATTATTATAAGATGCAGCTTTGGAGATAAAAATAGCCTTGAAAATGCCCCAGTTCTCCTTCACCCCAAACCCACCTAATCAACCCCTACTTAACCTGAAAGTAGTATAATTACTCTCCTGGCTTGTGGTGCCAGGGCACATACCGGAGCTCTCCTAGCACCCAAAAAGGACTCAATTGGAACCTTCTGCAGAAAGCAATCGCTTCCTAAACCGTAACATTAAGCGTCATTACTGAAAATAGATTGGAATGCTTGGTGCTAATTTCACATTTAATTTGACATCTGAATCCATTAAGAAAAACTAATCTCTCTCATTCCTGCCATGGATGGGTCTCCCAGCCCTGAGGGTGCCATCTGCAGTGAGTTAAAATAGAGAAAGAGTATGTGTGTGAAGTCATTGCCACCTACACAGTAGGTGTGATGATTTGTAAAATGTATAGTTAGTATAATGCCCATTCTTGGCAAGAGGGAAATTGAAGTGCTAGAAATTTCAATAGAAGTATTATACTGAGAACATTCAGGTGGAGACTACAAAAGAAAATGGAAATGGGATAATTATTCTGGGAGTTCAATCATTGAAGACAACCAATCAAAATAAATTCTTTAAAAAAAAAGAGTACCTGGAACTTTTTCTTCAATTACTTTGACCTGTGTTTAAAAAGAAATTACCCTAATAGTAATATGTTACTTGGGCTTACATTCTTTATATCTATTGATGTGGATTTGAGTCTTGCTCCAGAACTAGCATAATGAAATTAGGACTTAATAATAAAAATGTTAATGATATCTTCCACTTGTAAAATAGATTTGAGTTTACAAAATACTTTCATGAGCATTTTATCTAGTTCTCACAACAATCCTGTGAGGTAAGCAGGACAGGTATTATCACCTACTGAGTAACAGCTGAAATACTAGAAGGATTGAGACATCACTTGTCCAAAGTCCATAAGTCAATAAGCATTTTTAAGTATCCCCTCCCCCATGTGCCAGGCACTGTGCAAAACACTAGGGAGAGAAAGAAAATCAAAATCAATAAGACAGCTGGAACTTGGATCTAGGGCAAGACAACAAGACTGTACCTGGACAAAAGGGAAGAGACATTGTAGCCTAGTTAGAAGAACAAGACTTTTAGAATCAGAAGAAGGAAGTATCTAAGTAAGAGAGATCTAAGGGAGATGAGAAAAATTCAGGAATAATAAAATGAATGATGATTGATGACGGCACCCTATCCTTTGACTGTCAAGGCTCACAGTTAATAGGATATATGATTTGAGTAGTGTTTCTAGTAATGGTGATGTATTGATGCTAACTCAGCCAGACCCTATTGCTTGCTCTCATTATAAACAATGCCCCAAGTCTGTGGAGTGGGTGACTGATATAGAATAAGGGACCTAATGAGGGGAAGAGGAGAGGGCAGTCTTTCACCAAAGAAGGAAATACTATTGAAAGATAGATAAAAACTACTGTCTTGCCCTCACTTGATTCATTTTCTAACCCAGTTGATTGTCAGAGATGAACTTCCACTATTTTGGAGTATTAATAACTTCTGTTTATCAAATCACATATATGTTAATTCAGAGGGTTATAGACCTAGTTGATGTCACTCTTACATTCTGAAGGATCTATGATCTCACTGGTGTAATATTCCCTTCCTCAGTTCCTTTCACAGCTTTTTCTTGCCTCTTGTGCAATTCCTATTCATATCCTTCCATAAATTTTCCGGAGGTGACCTAATCAATACTGGAAGTTTTTGTCTGTTTCTTATAATGTATTTAATATAATCAGTACAGTACCAGAACTATTCGTCGTCTCTCATTCTTACTACAAAGTCTATCATTCTCCTTTTATAGCCATACATATTTTTGATTATATCTTATATTGAGTACAAGTCATTATTGGTAATATGCCTTCATCTACTTGTAACTACCTTGGGTCACTAACAATTTTGATTCTTCTCTGACCATGATATTCTTAAATTTGCAGGTATTTAACATCAAGAGGAGAAAATTGTTATTAAAAAGTAGGCTTTTGCAGCATGTAGCAGCTAAGGGTCATTGAAATCACTGAACAGTTTTCCAAATGTAATCCAGCACAGTCATTTCCTTCTAATCCACTCTGGGTACTCATTGTTCACTTGCTACAGTCATCTAAAATAGATACACATACTATACATTTTATCTTTTTTTTCCTTCCTTTGCTTTTCTTTCTAGCAAAAAAAGAGAAAGATGTGTGTATGGATGGATGGATGGATGGATGGATGGATGGATGGATGGATGGATG